>NC_134400.1:164584869-165184869 GCF_050003625.1 Haematobia irritans
TGCATTAGTATTTGACAGATCACGTGGGATTTCAGACATGGTGTCAAAGAGAAAGATGCTCAGTATGCTTTGACATTTCATCATGAATAGACTTACTAACGAGCAACGCTTGCAAATCATTGAATTTTATTACCTAGAAAAGTTGGCAGAAAATCCGCTTTTTTATCGACAAATTTTGTTCAGCGATGAGGCTCATTTCTGGTTGAATGGCTACGTAAATAAGCAAAATTGCCGCATTTGGAGTGAAGAGCAACCAGAAGCCGTTCAAGAACTGCCCATGCATCCCGAAAAATGCACTGTTTGGTGTGGTTTGTACGTTGGTGGAATCATTGGACCGTATTTTTTCAAAGATGCTGTTGGACGCAACGTTACGGTGAATGGCGATCGCTATCGTTCGATGCTAACAAACTTTTTGTTGCCAAAAATGGAAGAACTGAACTTGGTTGACATGTGGTTTCAACAAGATGGCGCTACATGCCACACAGCTCGCGATTCTATGGCCATTTTGAGGGAAAACTTCGGAGAACAATTCATCTCAAGAAATGGACCGGTAAGTTGGCCACCAAGATCATGCGATTTGACGCCTTTAGACTATTTTTTGTGGGGCTACGTCAAGTCTAAAGTCTACAGAAATAAGCCAGCAACTATTCCAGCTTTGGAAGACAACATTTCCGAAGAAATTCGGGCTATTCCGGCCGAAATGCTCGAAAAAGTTGCCCAAAATTGGACTTTCCGAATGGACCACCTAAGACGCAGCCGCGGTCAACATTTAAATGAAATTATCTTCAAAAAGTAAATGTCATGGACCAATCTAACGTTTCAAATAAAGAACCGATGAGATTTTGCAAATTTTATGCGTTTTTTTTTTTAAAAAAGTTATCAAGCTCTTAACAAATCACCCTTTATATATATATATATATATATATATATATATATATATATATATATATATATATATATATATATATATATATATATATATATATATATATATATATATATATATATATATATATATATATATATATATATTTATATATATATATATATATATATATATATATATATATATATGTCGCAAACATGTTATGCTAGTTTATGAACATTAAAAATAATGTGGTGAATATGGTTTGTATCGGTTCATGTTTTCGTAATTACCTCATATATAGACCGATCTCCAGATTTGACCTCTTAAGTGTGTAGACATCCCAATTTTTATGCGATTTGTTTGAAATTCAAAATCAAGAGTTATCTTGGGTCCACACATAAGTAAGCCGAATATGGGGCGTATCGATGGATTTTGATATACCCCATATCATAAGCGTAGGAAGGCCTCTGGGGAGGGGGCTTAGACCCCCCCAGAAAAATTTTAGCCCCCCCCAGAATTTGAAAACCTATTTACGATTTTACATTCTTATAAAAATTAAACAAGTATATACAACCGCACAAAGTTCCGCTAAAGACTTTCATGCACAATCGAATTACTTGGGTTGTGGTATCAGTTGCCGATGGCAATGTTTGAAGTCTGATATTTATGAAATAGAGCTGTGATTGAACTTATGGTTTAGTTGAATAACTAACAGCCTGTTTCTGTATGTCGAACGAGTTCAATCGATTGACTGAAATGCATAGAAACAGCTGTTTTTGGTTATAAATTCAGCTGTTTGTTTCCATTTTAGTCGATCGACAGAGCTCATTCGACATACAGAAACAGGCTGTAAAG
The DNA here is from genome assembly GCF_050003625.1 of Haematobia irritans. Taxonomy (NCBI): domain Eukaryota; kingdom Metazoa; phylum Arthropoda; class Insecta; order Diptera; family Muscidae; genus Haematobia; species Haematobia irritans. The sequence continues at coordinate 164,586,593 of NC_134400.1, forward strand.
CTCCTTTATTATATTGTTTAGTCTGGTTTAGTCATCTTAATTAAAAAATAGTAATTGGTATTAAAACTATTCTTTCATAAATTAATATCTTAATAATGCTGCAAAAAAGCGTCGCCAAAAAAGAATTGAAAATGTTCTTTTTGGGTCCGGAAGTGGTGCAAAATTGGCGGAGAAGCGATGAATGTACTAGGAACTCGTCATAGAACGAATGTCCACCGTTTCAACAGCCGCTGTAATAAATTTGCATCACTTCTTACGGTGTGATCCGAATTCAGAGTTTTGAATGTGAATTAAAAAATTGTGTGATATTTTCCCAAATAAATAATTTTTATTTATTCGATTTTTATTTGATTTTTGGTCGACCTTTTGTTAGAATTATATAAATATTTATAAAGACTTCGAGCTTCAAGAAACATTAGTTTATAATAATTTTTATATTTTTTATGATTTTTAATGCATTCTAACGCTTGTTTGAATATTTTCAAAAATTATCGATTTTTCTATAATGGATTTAGCATTTTTGTGGCAAAATTTGAATAATTTCTACCATTTTATTTATACTTAATCTTTTTTAAACAATTTGAAAAAAGAAAAAATTACGCATTAAAATATGAAAAAACTGAAGTAAAAAACTTCCTGTGTAGTTAATATAATTAAATTCTTTGTGAGGACTATTTTGGAAGTGCTTTTAAAGTTGTGCCTTTAAACAAATCCCAATTTTTTTGCTGGGAAAAGTGTGGGACTACTTTTAGTTGCTTTATTATATATTATTTTGATGTCTATTTTTTATTCTTTTTTATGAAATAAAACAATAATTGAACCTATAAGTTCAGTCTATAAATTTTTAGCTAGGGGGGCTATAGCCCCCCCTAGGAAAATTGTCTAGCTACGCTAATGCCCCATATAGACCGATCTCCCGATTTGACATAGAGACACCGCGATGTTAATCAAATTTTCCGGAAATACAAAATTTAGAGGTATCTTCGGCCCGTACATAGGTATAGCGAATATGGTGTGGATCGGTTCATGTTTTGGTAGAGCTCCCATGTGTTAAGTCTTCCGGTTTCTATGCTGGTATATATGTTTGCTCGGCAGATTATCTGTCATCAAATCCACCTGAAATTCAGATAAAGACATCCTTACTTCAATTCTTTGGCTCGTAGTTAAAGCAAAAAAATCATTAGTGTAACGACAAAATCTTTGGAACAGGGCAAGCTTTTTGTCAGTGTACCATGCAACAATTTTTCGATATAGGTTGATAATTATACTTAAACTTCTCTCTATAGACCCATCAAGAGCAAAAGTGTTTGGAATATAAAACTGCAGTTTCTAAATACTAAAAAAGTAAAATTAGAAGATCAATTTCTATGGAGGGAATATAACAAATATGTATCTGTCAATTTTTTCCACTCAAAATTGTGCCTTAAATGGATAAGGTATAAAATCTAAGGCCAGTCTATATGGGCACTTTCTCAATATAAGGTTTGGTGTCAATATCAAATTCCTTAAATTATAGTCAAAATCTTAGGGTCCTAGTAATAATTTTTCTTTTTTCAATGTAGTTTCTTACGTTCATGTCTTTAATCATACATAATTGTTCTGTGTAGTCAACTGATTTTTTTACCACCAAAATATGGAGACGATATAATTCATAAGTTATTCTATCAACGCGTTTATAATGCGTTAACATAATCTAAGTGGCCAACAAGCTGACGCCACTTATTGGCATACTTTTTATATTGAATTGTTTCGAGAGTCTGCTAAGAAATGTAGCATTCATCCCCTAATGGGCATGAATTCTAACACCGCTATTAATTGTAGCACAAGCAGAGAATCGATGGTGGTATAGCTATCCCAGATCCTGTAGACTATTTGGGAACCAGTTATGAATCTATAGAGCAGAGAATGAAGCCAACCCATTTTTGTTGGCGGCGGCGGCTGACACTAAATTTTTGACTCCGGCGGCGGTTTGAGGGCTAAGCCGATTTAAAATTGTCTATTCGGTGGCGCATAATTATCCATTATAAAATCAATTTGAAGTTTTCTAAATTGTAATGAGATTAGTTGTACAACCAATCTTACAATCAAATTTATATTTCATTCACATTTTCTGAGCCAAATTTTTATAAAACTATTAACTATTTTTATAAAACTAGTAACTCCATACTAATTGATTGTAGGTGAAAAGTTCAAAATGTTGGCAAAAATATAACAATTAGTAGTACATTTTTCTGATATAAATCAATATTTTTTATTAATTGGCGGCTAAATTTGAGTCGACATATTCGGCGGCAGCGTCGACTGCCAACAACGGCTTCATTCTCTTGTATAGAATAGAAGTGTGGATATGATATGAAATTCAAATTATGATTTTTTCGTCTCCAAAAATCCCCAATTTAAACTTAAATTCCTCACAAAAATCCCCAATACATTTTTGAAAAGTTTATTTTTCTATAGACATAAAATTTTGACAAAATTTTCTATAGAAATAAAGTTTTGATAAAATGTTCTATATAGAAATAACATTTTGAGTAAATTTTCTATTGAAATAAAATTTTCTATATACACTCAAAAAAAAGTTTACTTGGATCCAAAGATTTTGACCTTCCTTTATGGATTTTGGTATTAATTCCGAGCCAAAGATGCGGGTTCTTTAAAATAAGGAAATTTATCAAATTGAATAATTTCTTCAGCATTGTTTGTATTACAGATAAAGACCCTAAGAATTAAAAAATCTCGTGGAAGTGAGAAAGATGTGAGGGAATATAAAATTAGACAGAAATATTTTTTTTGGGAGAAAATTATTCCAAGCATATAACATTTTTGGGCTCAAAATGCTTCCAAACATATAATATCCCAGCAAAAAAATTTGGAAGTTCTTCCAAAGGCACAACTTTAAAAGCAATTCCAGAAGATGCACTCCCAATGATGTTCTTTATTTTAACTACCCAGGAAGTTCTTTTAATTCAATTTTTTTATATCTTGGTTTTTCATACTTTTAATGGGTAATTTTAACTTTTTTTTGTTTCAAATAGGTTAAAAACAGGGTAAGAATTCATAAAATGGTAGAAATCATTTAAATTTTGTCGAAAAAATGCTAAATCCAATCTGAAATAGTTGTGAATTTTTGAAAATATTTGAGGTCAAACGTTTCCCACAAGCGTTGAATCCATTAAAAATTTTAAAAAATTATAAAAATAATTTTTTGACAAAATATCACATACTTTTTTAATTTACATCCAAAACATTGAATTTGGATCACACCTAAAGAAGTGATGCAAATTCAGTGCAACGGCATTTGAAATGGAGGACTTCCATCCTATGACAAGCCCATGTTAAATTCATCGCTTCTGCGTCAATTTTGCACCACTTCCGGATCCAAAAAGAACATTTTCATTACTTTTTTGGCGACGCTTTTTTTGCTGGGATGTTCACATAAAACACACATAATAATGTTTCGGCAATATCCAATAACATATGTGCTTCCTGCAAAATATGTTTGGAACATATGTTAGAGAAGCAATTTTTTTGAGGGTGTGTATAGATTCCGAGCCAAAGATGATGCTTCAATGCTATATGACGTTCAAGACAGACACAACTTAAGAAAAATTTACTTATTTGAGACACTTACGAACTCAATTTAACTTCATCCATTTTAGGAAAATATGATCTATTTTCATATTTAGTAAAATTGTGTACTTCATTTGAATACATTTTTTTCTCATTTTTAGTTCACGTCATTAAAGTAAGCAAAACATAATTAAATTACGAAAATATTTCTGACGTTTGGCAAAATTAAACTAAACTTAACTGATTTTCAGGAACTAAAAATGAAATCGGATATAAAACTTAAAATTATATATTTGCCCTTGCTGTGTTTTAAAGGGTGATACGGTAAAATTTGGTCAATATAAACTTGACGTATTTCTTTCAATTTTGCATTTAAAAAACCTGAACACCCCTCATTTTGAAGGTGTGTGTGTGTAGAATGTTGCTCTTATTTTGATTTTGGAATTCACTCTTCAGTTGTCAAAATGCCGTCCAAGCAAGAAGAGCGGCGTATCAAAATTTTGCTCGCGCATCGCGAAAATCCGAGCTACTCGCACGCAAAGCTGGCAAAATCGCTAAAAGTTGCCAAATCAACCGTTACAAATGTAATTAAAGTGTTTGGGGAACGTTTGTCGACAGCCAGGAGTCTGGATCGGGGGGAAATCGAAAACCGGAAACCGCTGAGACGACAAAGAGAGTTGCCGGTAGTTTCAAGCGAAACCCTAACCTCTCTCTCCGAGATGCCGCAAATAAGCTGGGTGTATCGTCTACAACCGTGCATCGAGCCAAAAAACGAGCCGGACTATCGACTTACAAGAAGGTAGTAACTCCAAATCGCGATGATAAACAAAATACGACGGGCAAAGCGCGATCCCGGAGGCTGTACACGACGATGCTGACGAAGTTTGACTGCGTGGTAATGGACGACGAAACCTACGTCAAAGCCGACTACAAGCAGCTTCCGGGACAGGAGTTTTATACGGCAAAAGGAAGGGGAAAGGTAGCATATATTTTCAAGCACATAAAACTATCAAAGTTCGCAAAGAAATATCTGGTTTGACAGGCCATCTGTACCTGTGGCTTGAAAAGCAGCATTTTCATAGCTTCCGGGACTGTCAACCAAGAAATTTACGTGAAAGAGTGTTTGAATAGACGTCTGCTGCCTTTCCTGAAGAAACACGGTTGTTCCGTACTGTTTTGGCCGGATTTGGCATCTTGCCATTACGGTAAAAAGGCCATGGAGTGGTACGCCGCCAACAACGTGCAGGTGGTTCCCAAGGACAAGAACCCTCCCAACACGCCAGAGCTCCGCCCAGTTGAGAAATACTGGGCTATTTTCAAGCGGAAACTAAAGAAAACCAAAAAAACTGCTTAGGACGAGCAGCAGTTCAAGGCAAACTGGCTTTCTGCGGCGAAGAAGGTGGACAAGTGGCTGTACAAAATCTGATGGCAGGTGTCAAGCGTGAGGCCCGGCAATTCGGATTTGGAAAAGCGAAAGCTTAACTGAATATTTTTCCTGAATTTTATACTATTTGAACTTGAAAAAGAAATTTAATTTGATTTTTTAAATAAACGATTTCACCGATTTACACGCGTTTTCCCTTGACCAAATTTTGACCGATTCACCCTTTATGCAATGTAAAATTCAGAACATTTGAATTTATTGGCAAAACTTCATTAAACAAAGGATTTTTATATTTACATCGCTGAAAAAGAGTTTCTTGCGAAGTGAAATTAAGTCCATCTCTACCCAGCAAAAAAATGGAAGTTCTTCTAAAGGCACAACTTTAAAAGCACTTCCAAAATGTCATCCCAAAGATGTTCTTTATTTTAACTACACAGGAAGTTCTTTTAATTCAATTTTTTTGTAACTAAATATTTTATACCCTCCACCATAGGATGGGGGGTATATTAACTTTGTAATTCCGTTTGTAACACATCGAAATATTGCTCTAATCACCATAAAGTATATATATTCTGGGTCGTGGTGAAATTCTCAGTCGATCTAAGCATGTCCGTCCGTCTGTTGAAATCACGCTAACTTCCGAACGGAACAAGCTATCGACTTCAAACTTGGCACAAGTAGTTGTTATTGATGTAGGTCGGATGGTATTGCAAATGGTCCATATCGGTCCATAATTATATATAGCCCCCATATAAACCGATCCCCAGATTTGGTTTGCGGATCCTCTAAGAGAAGCAAATTCCATCCGATCCGGCTGAAATTTGCTACATGGTATATGTATATGGTCTCTAACAACCATGCAAAAATTGGTCCATATCGGTCCATAATTATATACAGCCCCCATATAAACCGATCCCCAGATTTGACCTCCGGAGCCGCTTAGAGGAGCAAAATTCATCCGATCCGGCTGAAATTCGGTACATGGTATATCTATATGGTCTCTAACAACCATGCAAAAATTGGTCCACATCGGTCCATAATTATATATAGCCCCCATATAAACCGATCCCCAGATTTGACATCCGGAGCCTCTTAGAGGAGCAAAATTCATCCGATCCGGTTGAAATTTGGTACGTGGTGTTAGTATATGGTCTCTAACAACCATACCAAAATTGGTCCATAATTATATATAGCCCCCATATAAACCGTTCCCCAGATTTGATCTCCGGAGCCTCTTGGAGGAGCAAAATTCATCCGATTCGGTTGAAATTTGCAACGTGGTGTTAGCATATGGCCGCTAATAACCATGCCAAAATTGGTCTATAGTTATATATAGCCGATCCCCAATCACACAAAAATTGGTCCATATCGGTTCATAATCATGGTTGCCATTCGGGCCAAAAATAATCTACCAAAATTTTATTTTTATAGAAAATTTTGCCAAAATGTTATTTCTATAGAAAATTTTGTTAAAATTTTATTTCTGTAGAAAATTTTGTCAAAATTTTATTTCTATAGAAAATTTTGTTAAAATTTTATTTCTGTAGAATATTTTGTCAAAATTTTATTTCTATAGAAAATTTTGTCAAAATTTTATTTCTATAGAAAATTTTGTCAAAAATTTTATTTCTATAGAAAATTTTGTCAAAATGTTATTTCTATAGAAAATTTTGTCAAGATTTTATTTCAATAGAAAATTTTGTCAAAAGTTTATTTCTATAGAAAATTTTGTCAAAATTTTATTTCTATACAAAATTTTGTTAAAATTTTATTTCTATAGACATTTTTTTCCAAATTTTATTTCTTTAGCAAATTTTTTCAAAATTTTACTTCTATAGAAAATGTTGTCAAAATTTTATTTTGTCAAAATTGTATTTCTATAGAAACTTTAAACTAAAGTATATACGTATTTTATCGGCCTTTTTATACCCTCCACCATAGGATGGGGGTATATTAACTTTGTCATTCCGTTTGTAACACATCGAAATATTGCTCTAAGACCCCATAGAGTATATATATTCTGGGTCGTGGTGAAATTCTAAGTCGATCTGAGCATGTCCGTCCGTCCGTCTGTTGAAATCACGCTAACTTCCGAACGAAACAAGCTATCGACTTGAAACTTGGCACAATTTGTTGTTATTGATGTAGGTCGGATGATATTGCAAATGGTCCATATCGGTCCATAATTATATACAGCCTCCATATAAACCGATCCCCAGATTTGGTTTGCGGATCCTATAAGAGAAGCAAATTTCATCCGATCCGGCTTAAATTTGGTACATGGTATAAGTATATGGTCTCTAACAACCATGCAAAAATTGATCCATATCGGTTCATAATTATATATAGCCCCCATATAAATCGATCCCAGATTTGACCTCCGGAACCTCTCGGAGGAGCCAAATTCATCCGATTCGGTTGAAATTTGGTACATGGTGTTATATGGTCTCTAACAACCATACCAAAATTAGTCCATATCGGTCCATAATTATACATAGCCCCCATATAAACCGTTCCCCAGATTTGATCTCCGGAGCCTCTTGGAGGAGCAAAATTCATCCGATCCGGTTGAAATTTGCAACGTGGTGTTAGTATATGGCCGCTAATAACCGTGCCAAAATTGGTCCATATCGGTCTATAGTTATATATAGCCGATCCCCAATCACACAAAAATTGGTCCATATCGGTTCATAATCATGGTTGCCACTCGATATAATCTACCAAAATTTTATTTCTATAGAAAATTTTTTCCAAATTTTACTTCTATAGAAAATGTTGTCAAAATTTTATTTCTATAGAATCTTTAAACTTAATTATATACGTATTTAATCGGTTTTTATACCCTGCTCCACACTGTGGAACAGGGTATTATAAGTTAGTGCATATGTTTGCAACACCCAGAAGGAGACGAGATAGACACATGGTGTCTTTGGCAAAAATGCTCAGGGTGGGCTCCTGAGTCGATATAGCCATGTCCGTCTGTCCGTGAACACATTTTTGTAATCAAAGTCTAGGTCGCAGTTTTAGTCCAATCGACTTCAAATTTAGCACAAGTATGTGTTTTGGCTCAGAATAGATCCTTATTGATTTTGGAAGAAATCGGTTCAGATTTAGATATAGCTCCCATATATATATTTCGCCCGATATGGACTTATATGGCCCCAGAAGCCAGAGTTTTACCCTAATTTGCTTAAAATTTTGCACAAGAAGAACAATTAGTACTATAGTCAAGTGTGCCAAATTTTATTGAAATCGGTTCAGATTTAGATATAGCTCCCATATATATCTTTCGCCCGATATGGACTAATACGGTCCCAGAAGCCAGAGTTTTACCCCAATTTGGTTGAAATTTTGCACAGCGAGTAGAATTGGCATTGTAGCTATGCGTGCCAAATTTGGAAATCGGTTCAGATTTAGATATAGCTCCAATATATAGCTTTCGCCCGATTTACACTCATATGACCACAGAGGCCAATTTTTTGCTCCGATTTAGTTGAAATTTTGCACAGAGAGTAAAATTAGCATTGTAGCTATGCGTGCCAAATTTGGTTGAAATCGGTTCAGATTTAAATATATCTCCCATATATAGCTTTCGCCCGATTTACACTCATATGACCACAGAGGCCAATTTTTAACTCCGATTTTGTTGAAATTTTGCACAGGGAGTAGAATTAGCATTGTTGCTATGCGTGCCAAATTTGGTTGAAATCGGTTCAGATTTAGATATAGCTCCCATATATATGTTTTTCTGATTTCGACAAAAATGGTCAAAATACCAACATTTTCCTTGTAAAATCGCCACTGCTTAGTCGAAAAGTTGTAAAAATAACTCTAATTTTCCTAAACTTCTAATACATATATATCGAGCGATAAATCATAAATAAACTTTTTCCAAGTTTCCTTAAAATTGCTTCAGATTTAAACGTTCCCCATATTTTGTACTAACATTGTGTTCCACCCTAGTGCATTAGCCGACTTAAATTTTGAGTCTATAGATTTTGTAGAAGTCTATCAAATTCTGTCCAGATCTAGTGATATTTAAATGTATGTATTTATTTGGGACAAACCTTTATATATAGCCCCCAACACATTTAACGGATTTCATATGGTATCGAAAATTTAGATGTACAAAGTGGTGCAGGGTATAATATAGTCGGCCCCGCCCGACTTTAGACTTTCCTTACTTGTTTTAGTTTAAAATATACCACGTATGGACTATGTGGTATATATTACGGTGTTAGGAAGTTTTAAGATACCTTGCCATCGGCAAGTGTTACCGCAACCCGAATAATTCGATTGTGGATGACAGTCTTCAGTAGAAATTTCTACGCAATCCATGGTGGAGGGTATATAAGCGTCGGCCTGGCCGAACTTACGGCCGTATATACTTGTTTGTAACTCAATTTTTTTCAAATTTTTAATGGGTAATTTTAACATTTTTTGTTTCAAATAGGTTAAAAAGAGAGTAAAAATTAATGAAATGGAACAAATTATTAAAATAAAAAATATCACAAAACTTTGTAATTCACATCCAAAACACTGAATTCAGATCACAACCTAAGACGTGATTCAAAATCAGTGCAGCGGCTGTTGAAATGGTGGACATCCGTCCTATAACAAGCACATGTTAAATTCATGGTTTCTGCGCCAATTTTGCACCACTTCCGGATACAAAAAGAACATTTTCACTACTATTTTGGCGACGCTTTTTTTTTGCTGTGTAGAAAAACAATTTTGTGTTTGTTTTTCTTTACTTTAAGGGAACATTGCTTTACTTCAATGACATACGACTTTAACTAAGGGACGTAAATTTCTCAGATTAACATGATGAACATTAAAAAAATTCTTCATTTTAAAGCAATTTGTCCTTAATATTGTGTAAATTGCATATTCTTAAATTTAGGATGCATAATTATGTCAATTTTGTTTCAGTGTATGTACCATATGAGAGTAATCATGAAAATGTTGATGTATGGTAACCAAAATCCTCCTGTGATGGTAAGTCATTACTACCATATATATGGTATTGCCGAAGCAATGCACTTGGTAAGCACTTTTTCGTTTCAACTACTTACCCAGTTTTTTTTTTTGCTAGTTATTGACAAAAACTCAGACATTTTTAGAACTCAAAAATTTTGATATATTTATTCGTATATTTAATTAAACTAATTAAATTATATAATAACACAATCTATGTAAAAAGTATTTGTATAAAAAATTTTAAATACAATTAAATTGACATCCTTATAGACTAAAAACAAATAGAAAAAATTACTAAATTTTAACATATATATTCACAATTGACTAAATAACAAAATGGTTGCAGTAATAACAAGAAAATATTACTTTTACTTTTATATAAAATACATTAACCAACAACATTTTTTTCTAATATTTATTTTTGTTTTTATTTAGATAAAACCGTTAAACTAGAATTTTAACTGGAATATAAATATTTTGTTCGCCTTTTATATAAAATAATATCTTTTATACCACTCTTATTTTTTATTACAAAAATGACTAGTGGAAATAATAATAAAATAGGTTTATTTATATTTACAAATCTTAAATCAGGAAGGAGGGCCTGAAATATTTACAAAATATAAAATGGGATGTGAATCTTAACAAACATCCCAGTAATAACATGTTTGGTTTTGTTTATCTCTTAAAACTAAAAAAATTATATAAATTAAATAAAAAAAAAAAAATAATAATAATAATAATAATAATAATAATAATAATAATAATAATAATATTAGTTTGCTTATTAAGCCTAATAAATGAAATGGTGAATAATTGAGGTGAATATCAATTTTGGTTTATGTTGAGTTTTGTATGAGTGTGTGTGTATGTGAATTCATTGTGATGGTCTTGATGATTAGATAGATTTTTTTATTGTAATTGCAGTGAAAATTTTTAAATATATATATTTTTTACTCTACCATATAAGTTCAAATAGGGTGGATTTATTTTGCAATACCCAGCTTATATATTTTTGTTAGAGGTAAAATGGATTATTATTATACCTTGTGGAATTTTACCCGAAAACATATTTACAAAATGTCAAAATAATGATCACGAGCCTTTTTCGTTATAAAATTCTTTTCTGTCACTGAATAGGTAAACTAATTATTTTTATAGACTTCATTTAACTGTAGCAGATGGCTCATATATTGAAATTAAAAAAAAATATATAAATTAAGTTAAACTCAGTTTTTTTTTGTTCAATTTTATAAGCCCTCTAACCTAGAAAAATCCATCCTTGTACTAATGCATAAAAAAGCTCTTATGTATTGCAGAATATTTTTGAATTAATATTTTAATTGAGCTTGAAAATATAATAGAAAAAATCTTGCAAAATCTGAAAATATATTTTTTTGAAATTAATATTTTAATTGAAAATATAATAGAAAAAATCTTTAAAAATAATAAAAATGAACTAAGGTACGGTTAATATGATTATGATTTTGCTGTCTATGATTTTTTTCTTGAAGGAGTTTTTTATGAGAAGGCGTAATTTTAAAAGCATACCAGGTCATAATATTTTCGTTGTTCAATTTTTGCACAATAGAGTTAATTTTTCCCATAGAACTGTGTACTTTTTTCGGTGTAGGAACTATTTATAGAGTAGGGATGCTAAAAGTTGACAATCGTCTTTTCAACAAATGGGATTTTTGCAAACAAAAAGAAGAAAACAATTGAAGGCGACTGATCGTACTTTAATATTGGCTAAAATAATCTAGCAAATAAATTTGGAAAATTTTCTTGAAAGGCTTTTTTTGATAAAATTTATCCAATATTCGACATCTATAACTTTTTATTTAGACTATGAACATTTTCGTTATAATAATGAAAAATATCTTATATTTACGAATCTGTTTCGTTGGCTTCATTTTGATGTGACAATTCGTTATTAGTACGAAGCTTTTTCTACCATTGCTTGGGATTTTTTTGTTGTGTTTGTTTCATTTTGGCCGGCAAATGGAAACGGTTTATTTTTAAATAAATAAAATTAGGGTTGAATATAAAAATTTCAATACAAAAAAAATTCAAATTATAAACAACACTGCTTAACAATTATTTCGATGTAGAAAATGTGTAAGATAAAATATTTTCTAAGTAAGATATTTTGTTTAAATTATATTCATCATAATACCTAGGCATGTCAGCAAGAGAATTTTAAGAGTATATCACATGAGAACTTTATTAGGAAATCATCCTAGTACATTTACGGGAAAACCAAAAGACAAAGGAAACAATTTCATCATTATGTTATGTCTACTTATGGGAACATTTTAAGAAACAAAATGAATATAAAAATAAATAAATAAAAAAATAATAATAAAAAGGATAAAAATATTGCGAATGCCAGATTTGCTTAGTATAGAAGTCACTTTTCTCTGATACCACGTTTTCTATCTTTGACCAAAAGTCGATATAGATCCACTTTTTCTTTAAAAACTTTAATTTTTCTTCTGTTTTTACTTGTACTAACAGCATGTAGAACAAAAATTTTAATTTTAATGACCTACTTCAATTAACAGGTTGGCTGATAAGTTCCCGGTCTGACACATAGATGGCTTCGCTAGTATTAAATGCATATTATTTTTATATAGTACCAACCTTCAAATGATTCGTGTCAAAATTTGACGTCTGTAAGTCAATTAGTTTGTGAGATAGAGCGTCTTTTGTGAAGGAACTTTTGTTATTGTGAAAAAAAATGGAAAAAAAAGAATTTCGTGTTTTGATAAAATACTGTTTTCTGAAGGGAAAAAATACGGTGGAAGCAAAAACTTGGCTTCATAATGAGTTTCCGGACTCTGCCCCAGGGATATCAACAATAATTGATTGGTATGCAAAATTCAAGCGTGGTGAAATGAGCACGTAGGACGGTGAACGCAGTGGACACCCGAAAGAGGTGGTAACCGACGAAAACATCAAAAAAATCCACAAAATGATTTTGAATGACCGTAAAATGAAGTTGATCGAGATAGCAGAGCCCTTAAAGATATCAAAGGAACGTGTTGGTCATATCATTCATCAATATTTGGATATGCGGAAGCTCTGCGCAAAATGGGTGCCGCGCCAGCTCACATTTGACCAAAAACAACATCGTGTTGATGATTCTGAGCGGTGTTTGCAGCTGTTAACTCGTAATACACCCGAGTTTTTTCGTCGATATGTGACAATGGATGAAACATGGCTCCATCACTACACTCCTGAGTCCAATCGACAGTCGGCTGAGTGGACAGCGACCGGTGAACCGTCTCCGAAGCGTGGAAAGACTCATAAGTCTGCTGGCAAAGTAATGGCTTCTTTTTTTGGGATGTGCATGGAATAATTTTTATCGATTATCTTGAGAAGGGAAAAACCATCAACAGTGACTATTATATGGCGTTATTAGAGCGTTTGAAGGTCGAAATCGCGGCAAATGAAGAAGAAAAAATGTTGTTCCACCAAGACAACGCACCGTGCCACAAGTCATTGAGAACGATGGCAAAAATTCATGAATTGGGCTTCGAATTGCTTCCCCACCCATCGTATTCTCCAAATCTGGCCCCCAGCGACTTTTTCTTGTTCTCAGACCTCAAAAGAATGCTCGCAGGGAAAAAATTTGGCTGCAATGAAGAGGTGATCGCCGAAACTGAGGCCTATTTTGAGGCAAAACCGAAGGAGTACTACCAAAATGGTATCAAAAAATTGGAAGGTCGTTAAAATCGTTGTATCGCTCTTGAAGGGAACTATGTTGAATAATAAAAACGAATTTTGACAAAAAAAAATGTGTTTTTTTTTGTTAGACCGGGTACTTATCAGCCAACCTGTTACTTCAACAGCTATATGAGTTTGAAAAATTGATTCTTGAATTGTGACCAAATGGCCTTACAAAAATAAACTCTATTTGGCCTATAATATCTTTTGAAGTGAAAAAAGAAAAAATACAAAAACGAATTCCGGAAAAATATCGGCTATAGTTTTTGCATGAATGTCCATTTACTAGAGACATGTAGTAGAATAATGGTTTCAAAATTTCGAATTTTTCGTTTATTGTTAAAGAAGATCATAAAAATACATTTTAGTGTTCACCAATAGGGAAATTATTTATAGCTTAGATTAAAGTCTCTACATTAAAATAAGATCGAGAAATAACTCAAAACTAACTGGGGGAATAGAGTTTGGTGTCGTTTTCGAATGTCCTCCTGAGTGGACATCAGTAGTCAAAGGGTTAAAGTGGCTAGATTTCGCTTAAAACTCGGTGTGTTTACATAAAAGAAAATTCTATAGATCTGAGTTTAACTATCGCCGTTCGGACGTCCACTGTCATAGAGCTAAACATGGAATCGGGCAGCACTTCCCAGCAAAAAAAAAATTGGAAGTTCTTCTAAAGGCACAATTTTAAAAGCACTTCTTTATTTTAACTGCAGAGTTCAAAGTTCAATTTAGTCAGTTTTTTGTAAATCGCTTTTTTCATATTTTTAATAGGATTTTTTGTTTGTTTCAAATGTGTTAAAAACAGATTAAGAATTAATAAAATTGTACAAATTATTAAAATTTTGCCGAAAACAATGCTAAATATTTTCTAGAAAAATTGAGATTTTTTGAAAATATTTGATGTTAAACATTCAAGACACGCGTTATAATGTATTAAAAAATCAAAAAAATAAAAATGATTTATTTTTCCAAATATCAAAAGATTTCTTAATACTCATCCAAAACACTGAATTTGGATCACAACTTAAGAAGTGGTGCAAATTCTGTGCAAAGGCTATTGAAATGGTGAAGATCCGTCCTATGACAAGCCCATGTTAAATTCATCGCTTCTGCGCCAATTTTGCACAACTTCCGGATCCAAAAAGAACATTTTCACTACTTTTTTGGCAACGCTTTTTTTTTGCTGAGTTGTTGATAAGAGAGAAATTCGCCACTGTGGTATCACAATAACCTTAGTGACCTTGAAATAACGGGCTGTCAATATACACAACCTAACCTAACCTATTCATCGACCGTGGGGTCAAATTAAACGTCGAATATTAATGGGAAAATGTCCTAAAGACAGTATTTAAGGCCTTACTATTCGGCCGTAGACCAGGGACATTCCAACAGTACTCAGCACATGCACGGATGAAAAAGACCGTTTCTCATATGTTTGGCTATAAACATTATATGTTTGGAACACAAATTTTTAAACACAATATTTTTGAGTGCAAGCATATAATGTTCATAAACTAGCATAACATGTTTGGGACATATATGTTAATATGTTAGAACATATTATGTTTGGGACATAAAATGTTTGTAAATATAATATGCTTGGATGCAAACATATATTAATTTAGAAATAGCCTATAAACATGTATGTGTTTAGTAGCTTGGAGCGCTATTTAACAGGGAGCGATATTGAAATAAGTTGGTGGTTGTTGCTTGTTATTACAAAATTAACATTTTATTTTTCCTTGGGCAATTGATCAGCTACTTCTTTGATCCTTACAAACTGTGTGGTCCGCTGTTCGAATCCCCGTCCGGCAAAAGGTAAAATTAAAATAAAAAAAAAATCATAAAATTGAATAATTTCTTCTACAATGTTTGTATTACAGAAAAAAGTGCTAAGAACTAAAAAATCTCGTGGAAGTAAGAAAGATGTGGGGGAATATAAAATTGGGCAGAAACAAAATTTTGAGCATTCAGGTCGAAAACCTATGTTGTTAGCACCTATATTACCTGTTTATTTTCATAATTCATTATGATTGTAAATATATAAATAAATAAATAAATAAAATTTTGAGCACAATATTGTTTGGGAGAATTTTTTTAAGCATATAATATTTTGGGTGCAAAATGCTTCCAAACATATTATATGGTCACATAATAACATATTGTTTTTTGGAAGACAACATTATTGAATTTGGATGCACAAATACAAAATGTTTGGAACTTAGACTACCCAAACATATATTGTTTAGACCAATATGCTTTCAAACGTATTATATATTGATTGAGATCAAACATATAAATGTTTGGACAATACCCAAAAATGTATATGCTTGAAGCAAAATATGTTTGGGAGTATATGTTACAGAAGCGATTTTTTGTGAAGGTGTAGATCTTTTCGAAAAGTTTAGTAGAATTTTCAATTTTTTATTGAGTTTAAATGGAAAACAACAAAAAAAGAACGATGTAAAACATAAAAAAACATCGTTTTGAAAAATATATATTTCATAAAAAAATTACCGCTGGTGAGATTTGAGATTTTAGGTTTTATTCATACTAATAAAGAACATCTCGAGAAGTAGTTGGAATGTTATGCCTTGATGTCATATTACGATCATATCACATACATTTGAATTGAAGTTTCGACGCCTCATGGTCAATGGCGTTTGTGGCTGAGTGTGCTAACCATAGCCAGGTTCAACCCCTGGTCAGACAGAAAAAGTTTTTCAATTTGTAAAAAATTGATTATTACAATAGGGCTGTTTTCTTTTTGAACTGGTTGCAACATTTGTAGGGGATTCGTTGCACTGGTGTTCTATCCAGAACATCTATCAGTGTAAGTCGCACCAGAGTCACCATGATATGCGAATTTTGTAGTTGTCAAAATATGAAATGGCAACTAAAGTAATGCTGGGAAAAGAATACATCTCAAGTGAATATCACATACAGAAAAGAAGAAGAAACGAAAGAAAAAGTAAATAAACAAATACCATGATATGCGAATTTTGTAGTTGTCAAAATATGAAATGGCAACTAAAGTAATGCTGGGAAAAGAATACATCTCAAGTGAATATCACATACAGAAAAGAAGAAGAAACGAAAGAAAAAGTAAATAAACAAATACAAAATATTTTTTTGGATTTTGTGATATTATTGTGCCGCTACAAAAATTTATGTATTCTTCCCAAGCTCTCAAAATTGATAAAAATAGATGCTGTTAATTATGCTATTGTTGTAAATGTCGCAACATTAGTGCTAGTGGACGCAAGAGTATGAAAAGAAAATAACATTCCCCTGTATCGAATCACGAGGAAATATCTGGAGGCCGAACTTTAGCTGTAACATCTCTAACAACTTCCACTAAAAGAACCTTCATGGAAATGACAACGTTTTCATTTGGACGATTCGTCAAAGATAATCGACCTGGCCTTGTCTCTACTATGCTCTGTTTTTGGAATAATTCAATAAAATGACCGGCAATAATTATAATTAACTTATTGAAAAGCAAAATATCGATGGTTTTAAAGTTGGGGTATCATAAAAATGAGAAATAATCACTCTTGAGTTTTAATTAATCTCTTATTAGTTTAAATCTAAATTTTCAACAATCTTTTTTTATTTGTAAACAATAAATTTTATTTTGACAGCTGGGGGACCAAGTTTTGACAATCAAAATCGAAATTTGAATTGAAAACATTTTTGCGTTTTCTTTTAGCACTGGTCAACAGGGCAGAAAGAAAACAGCCCTAATATAAAAGTTATAAAATAAAAAAAAATGTTGATAAAATTAAAATGTGAAAATAGTGCGAAAAATGCGAAAAAGTTTTTAAATGCCTTTATTCAAATGAACTTCCAAGGCATAACTTCTAAAGCAATACAAAGGATCCCAAAAAGGAAGGACCTCAATCCTATGACAAGGCCATGGATAACAAGTTGGGGATCCAAACTACTTTTTTGAAAGCTCTTTTTTGTTGGGATTTTATAGAGCTATAGACTTACACAAAGCTCATGACTTGCTGTATTTACAGCACCAGCTTTTTCATAAACCCATGATATCAAGCCGAATAAAAATCCCCAAATTATAAATCTATTATAAACAATTAATTAAAAGTAATTTACATACACCCAAAGAAAAAATACTTTCCGCAGGAATGAAATTTTAGACAAAGGAATTTCCCTTTCGTTATAAAGTATTTTCGTAAAGAGCAAATAAACCCGAATTTGTGAAAAGTGTTGCAATGAATTTATCTAATAATTTTTATTAACTTCAATAGAAAATTTTTTAGCGTCAAAATAAAACATAGTTTGTCTAAAATGTCATTTCTCAGAAAAGAAAACTTTTCTTTCAGTGTAGATATACCCTGGAGACTGGACACAGAAAATTTCGTTTAGATTTAACGCAAATGTTACACCTCATTAAAATTCTCATTACTGACAGCAGTTATAAAACTATTTCAATTAAATATAAAAAAATCACAATTTTCATATTTTGTTTTGACTTTCACCTAGTAAATAATCTATATTACCACCAGGGTCGACAATACATCTATTGTAGCCAAGATCTAATTTCCTCAAAATGAAACCATAATTTTCCAAATTAATATATTCCCTGGCCTCTAGAATACTATGAGCTTACATCATGGCCATTGATTATGGGAATTATATCCTCTGTTTCTGTTACTGTTGTGGTTGATTCCATTCGAACCTCTGTTGTGCTGGGATTCTTTAGCAAAATATAAGAATCACGATGCATAAATCTATGCTGATGATGGGCTATGAATGTGCTACTTCTTCTCAGTGAACGTCTACCCATTTCTAGAATTTCCAATGCAGGATCATGGGCAAAGACATAGGTCTGATAGGCACGTAGGAAAATATAGATAATAGCAAATGCCCCACCGGCAATCATAAGATACGAGCCAATGGGTATGACTGTCGGTGCGAAAACGGTGGCCAAATAAATCCATCGTCGAATAGCTGGTGTTAAATCGGATATACCTTCTTCCAGCCACATGACAGGAAATATAAAATTGCGAAAGTCTTTAACGGGAAAAATATGTTTGGCTTGAGTCACACGCAAATTGAGTTGAATCCGCACTTTACCCTCCAAGGGTACTCCAAGTTTCTGTAATATGAATACAACAAATAAATGTATATGTGAAAATGTACACAGTAAGAAAAATCTTCGTTATAGTAACGAAATGTGTCGCTAAAATTGAGCCAATGAAATAAATTCGTTAATATAACGAAAATGGTTATTATTGTAATAAATTTGTTTCGTAAATGTTCATAGTCCTAATGAAAATGGTTCGCTATATCAATGAATCTTTTCGTTGGCTCAATTTAAATGAATTTTTCTTTGTCTGTATGTTCACACATACCGGTTGTATTTTGAAATAGGTCTGGTGTTTATCAGCATTGGGTGTTAATCCTTCGACTGTTTCCAAAAGTTCGGGATCAGCTTGAAAGAAATGTGGATTGGATAGATATACAGGAGCACCATATTGACAAGGGCTGATATTTTGCAAACCCTTAATCGCTTTATAGTCTTTGGTATCATAGCATTTATTTTCTGGGTTGTTTGTAGCATCACCGTAAGAGTTTTCCGTTAGCTTAAATAGATCTGCATCGATGCCTATTGAAGAGAAGTGATAAAAGAGACTTTATTTGTGTCTCAAAATGTTCAAATAAAAATTGTGTCAGTTGTACTTGTAATGTTATAGTAATATAGTATTTTTTCTGTGTAATTTAATTTCATTTCATTTCTTTCCATGACACTTCGTTTCATATCACTTCATTTCATGAATTTAATTATTTATTTAATTTTAATTTTAGTTTTAATTAAATTAATTTAATTCGATTAAGTTAATATCGCTTGAAAATACTCACCATCTTTTTCAACACCTTTCTCATATTTTAGCGGTATCACCCGACACAAGTCCTTGTCATAAACATAAACCATATCCGACTTTGTTATTGACCGCGGTGGGAAAAAGGAACCCTCCGAACCGGTTATACCTGTACATGGTTGTTCATCCCATTGAGGGAAATGATCCATACCATTTAGACGATCAAGATAACCGAAATCGTGCATACCCTGATAACCAGTTTTAATAGATGAAACTTCGGATAATGTACCATTGCGCTGTATAAGAAAAAAAATATTAGTTATATATGAAAATACAAAAATAAGCCATATTTAAGTTTTATCTTACCGCAATAAGCAAACCCATTCGTTCGCCTGGTCTCAAATGTTTCGGATAGAATTTATGGGCTAACGTTACTAGCGGATCATCGTACCCGAATACCAATTGTTCGGCTGTTACATTTATGAAGGGTTTAAATTGTGCAGCCGTCAATATGACGGATATTGTTTTGGACAGTACATAGCCCAATTTAGGACTCAAGCTGGTGAGAGTCTGAAAGGTAGAAAAATTATATTCAATTTCTTAGTGATTTACATGTAGAGGAATAGGTTATGGGTATCTTTTAAAGAGGAATTCAATTAAACCAGATGCAATTTTAGCTATGATTAACCAGCAAAAACTGGGAAACCACTAAGAGTATTTGTACCCCCATCCAGAAAACACTGGGTAAATCGTTGGTGGTGAAAAATTGCTTACCAAGCGCATTTGTGTCATATACTTCACAATTGAGAATAATGACTTACCACTAAACATAGAATTGGGCTGCACTCATTGATGATGGAAAAGTTTACCATTTGTGGTATCACAATGGGCTGAATAGTCTAATGTCGATTTCGATTGGGAAAAAAGGTGCAACATTCTCGAAATTGATTGCCACGTATGAAGGACACTGTCATAAATTTTGGTTCCTGTACCCGTCAAAATGTTGTGAATTAATAATAACTTTGGAATGACACTATCATATGGGCGAAAACACAATGAGGGAAAAAGTAGTGTAACACCAAGGCAACATTTTTTTTGCGAAACGAAAACGCCCTAAGTGAACAAAAAACAAGTATATACAGCAGTAAGTTCGGCCGGGCCGAATCTTAAATACCCACCACCATGAACCAAATATTAGGGTTTCCTTTGAAATTTCAGGAGGGCTTGAGGACTTGAGGACACTTCCCGAAGATAAATTTAAAGATTTCATCCATGAGGACTATATCAGATTCTGGATTTATAAGAACCATTTTTGTTTGAGTTTTAGAGGAATCATTAACATCTCTTGTAAGTGTGCAAGAAAATTATAAAATAACGTCTTGATTTGAAATCTTAAATCTGTAGAAGTAAAATCTGGAAATTTTACATTGAGTTTCAAGCAATTTTCATCATCAGTGCGCCTTCTACACCCTCAAGAAGTGAAGTCGGTCTATATGGAGGCATTACCAAATGGACCTATAAAAACCTAATCCGATACACGTTTTTGTGAGCCTAAAATACCAGAATATTTACAATTTCAGGCAAATCAGATAAAAACTACGGTTTCTAGAAACCCAAAGAGTTAAATCGGGAGATCGTTCTTATGGGGGCTATACTAAAATATTGACCGATACTCACCGTTTTCGGCACACCTCTTTATGACCCGAAAATACCTCTAGATTTCCAATTTCAGGCAAATAGGATAAAAACTTCGGATTCTAGAAGCCCAAGAAGTAAAATCGGGAAATCGGTCTATATGGGGGCTATACCAAAATATGGACCGATCCTCACCATTTTCGGCACACTTCTTTATGGTCCTAAAATACCTCTAGATTTCCAATTTCAGACAAATTGGATAAAAAATAAGGTTTCTAGAAGCCCAAGACCCCAAATCGGGAGGTCGTTTTATATGGGGAACATACCAAAACATGGACCGATACTCACAATTTTTGGCACACGTATTTGTGGTCCTACAATACCTCTAGATTTCCAATTTCCGGTAAATTGAATAAAAACTGCGATTTCTATAAGCCAAAGAAGTAAAATCGGGAGATCGGTTTATATGGGGCCTATACCAAAATATGGACCGATACTCACAATTTTTGGCACACGTATTTGTGGTCCTACAATACCTCTAGATTTCCAATTTCAGGTAAATTGAATAAAAACTGCGGTTTCTATAAGCCCAAGAAGTAAAATCGGGAGATCGGTTTATATGGGGGCTATACCAAAATATGGACCGATACTCACAATTTTTGGCACACGTATTTGTGGTCCTACAATACCTCTAGATTTTCAATTTCAGGTAAATTGAATAAAAACTGCGGTTTCTATAAGCCCAAGAAGTAAAATCGGGAGATCGGTCTATATGGGGGCTATGCCAAAACGTGGACCGATACTCACCATTTTTGGCACACCTCTTTACGGTCACAAAATACCTCCAGATTTCAAATTTCAGGCAAATTGGATAAAAACTACGGTTTCTATAAGCCCAAGACCCCAAATCGGGAGGTCGGTTTATATGGGGACTATATCAAAACCTGGACCGATACAGCCCATCTTCGAACTTGACCTGCCTGCAGACAAAAGACGAGTTTGTGCAAAATTTCAGCACGATTGCTTCATTATTGAAGACTGTAGCGTGATTACAACAGACAGACAGACAGACAGACAGACAGACAGACAGACAGACAGACAGACAGACGGACAGACGGACATCGTTATATCGTCTTAGAATTTCTCCCTGATCAAGAATATATATACTTTATATAGTCGGAAATCGATATTTCGATGCGTTACAAACGGAATGACAAACTTATTATACCCCCGTCACCATTCTATGGTGGTGGGTATAAAAAAAAGGGCTACCACTATACCCAGCCCAACGTAACCTAACTAGAAGAGTTGATATCACATCAGGCGCTGAGATCAAGTTCTCGGTGCCCGATCTGTGGAATATGAGCTACAACACTTGTGTTGCTAGGGACTCAAGAAAATAGGAGAATAAATACCTGCCTTTAGGTGTCTCACCTGTGTATGCTCGTATACTCCATATTTTGTTGCCGAAACACCCAAGGTTAGGTTAGGTGGCAGGCCGATGTATCAGGATCACTTAGACTATTCAGTCCATTGTGATACCACATTGGTGAACTTCTCTCTTATCACTGAGTGCTGCCCGATTCCATGTTAAGCTCAAGGGACCTCCCTTTTATAGCCGAGTCCGAACGGCGTTCCACATTGCAGTGAAACCACTTAGAGAAGCTTTGAAACACTCAGAAATGTCAACAGCATTACTGAGGTGGGATAATACACCGCTGAAAAACTTTTAGGTGTTCGGTTGAAGCAGGAATCGAACCTACGACCTTGTGTATGCAACCATTGGACCACGGTGGCTCCCAACAATCTCCGCTTTCACTGACCACCCATAATAGCCATCACATGACTACAAGAATTAAATCTTCCTTGTCAGCACATTCTGAAAAATAGCCAAGCGGGCAAGGTGCGAATGTCCCCTCCACTGATTGGAACCAGTTGAGTGGTCGCAACATCCACCAGTGGAACTGTAATGGATTGTCAAGAACTAATCTCTTAGTAGGAATGGTCTCTCTAGATTATTCTGCTACTCTGTTCTAAGACAGGATAGAGAAGGGAATGCCGAAGGGGAATAGTTTTCGTTGTCCATGATTATGTGAGATACAGACCCATGTCATTCACCACGACCCTCATCGTAAGTACAGGGATAACTGTTACGGTGGGGGAGGAGGAATATGTATACTAAACGTATACTGAGGCAATACCTCAGTGTGAGCAGACCATCATGTTAGGCGGCCTGAATGCTCATCATGACAGTTGGTACTCAGAAATTGAATTTGACGCCATAGGAGAATTGATTGTGGATCAGGTAGATGGGTCGGATTCCCGACATCCGTCCGTATTTCCACATGGAAGCACCAATGATGACAGATAAGAGAGATGGGATCCCGAAAGTGTTTCTAGCTGATCCCAGTATCCCAAGTATCGCTATGGATATTATAAGCGAGAAAAGTGGCGCAAGCATTTGGGGGAATCCGATCTTGGATGCAAATGGTTATGGTCTACGATCTGGAACCTCTCGAACCCCAAACGAAAATATAACATTTCCATTTCGTTTGGGGGCAAACTTCTAGGGACCAAGGCTATGTAGCGAATTCTTTCTGCAGACAATTCGTCGAGCACCCCCAAACAGTAGATTGTGCAAACACTCAGACAGGACAAGCGATAAAGGCCACCAAGGGCAACTGGCATGGCTACGAGGATGTTGAAGCACATAAGAGAAAATGGCGCTAGGTTCCTGGCCCATACCTTCAATGCTTGCCTCAACACTCTCGAAATACCAGACATTTGGAAATAGTGAAGGTTGCTCTAGTTTTGAAACCAGGAAAAAAGGCACTTCTTGTGGACTCGTATCGACCAATTACCTTTTTTCCCGTCTCTTTGAAATGCATGCGGAAATGGTAGCTAAAAACGTTGCGAGCACTTGGGGGAAATATAAAGAGACGATACAAAAGACCTATGAGTCTATTGGCCGTCAGAGTGATGAAGAAATAAGGACGACACACACGGCAGTAGTTCAGTAGACTATAGATTCCTACCAGCGCAGCGTTGTGCTAGGTGAAAGACCATAACCTATCAGTGATGCCGAAATACGACTGCCTAGAGAGACCATGTCGTTGCTATCCCAGCTAAGGTACTTAAACAGTTACCTCTCCCTTCTGAATACAGAAATTCAAGACGAAGGAGACGAGATAGACACATGGTGTCTTAGGCAATAATGCTCAGGGTGGGTCCCTGAGTCGATATAACCATGTCCGTCCGTCTGTCTGTGAACACATTTTTGTGATCAAAGTCTAGGTCGCAATTTAAGTCCAATCGCCTTCAAATTTGGCACATGTTCCTAATTTGGGTCAGAATAGAACCCTATTGATTTTGGAAGTAATCGGTTCAGATTTAGATATAGCTCCCATATATATCTTTCGCCCGATATGCACTAATATGGACCCAGCAGCCAGAGTTTTATACCGATTTGCTTGAAATTGTGTACAAACATAACACTTAGTTGTATAGTCAAGTGTGCAAAATTTGATTGAAATCGGTTCAGATTTAGATATAGCTCCCATGTATATCACTCGCCCGATATGGACTTATATGGACCAGAAGCCAGATTTTTGGCCGAATTTGGTTGAAATTTGGCACTAGGAGTACAATTAGTAGTATAGTTAAGTGTGCAAAATTTGATTGAAATCGGTTCAGATTTAGATATAGCTCCCATATATATCTTTCGCCCGATATGGACTAATATGGTCCTAAGAGCCAGAGTTTTGGCCCAATTTGGTTGAAATTTTGCACAAGGAGTAGATTTGGCATTGTTACTATGCGTGCCAAATTTGGTTGAAATCGATTCAGATTTAGATATAGCTCCCATATATATCTTTCGCCCGATATGCACTTATATGGACCCCGAAGCCAGAGTTTTATCCCGATTAGCTTGAAATTTTGCACAAGGAGTACAATTGGTAGTATAATTATGTCTGCCAAATTTGATTGAAATCGATTCAGATTTAGATATAGCTTCCATATATATGTTTCGCCCGATATGGACTTATATGGCCCCAGAAGCCAGAGTTTTGGCCCAATTTGGTTGAAATTTTGCACTAGGAGTACAATTAGTAAAATAGTCATGTGTGCCAAATTTGATTGAAATCGGTTCAGATTTAGATATAGCTCCCATATATATGTTTTTCTGATTTCGACAAAAATGGTCAAAATACCAACATTTTCCTTGTTAAATCGCCACTGCTTAGTCGAAAAATTGTAAAAATGACTCTAATTTTCCTAAACTTCTAATACATATATATCGAGCGATAAATCATAAATAAACTTTTGCGAAGTTTCCTTAAAATTGATTCCGATTTAAATGTTTCCCATATTTTTTTACTAAAAGTCTATCAAATTCTGTCCAAATCGAGTGTTATTTAAATTTATGTATTTGGGACAAACCTTTATATATAGCACCCAACACATTTGACGGATGTGATATGGTATCGAAAATTTAGATCTACAAAGTGGTGCAGGGTATAATATAGTCGGCCTCGCCCGATAATATATAATATAATATAGTCGGCCCCGCCCTTACTTGTTTTATTTTTAAGTCTCCGTATCAAAACCAAAATCGTGCTGGGAAGACCAAAATATTGGGATCCACGCGTAAATCTTTTTTAGCTCTTGGTATTGTTGCTGAGACATACTTTCCCCATACAACATGCCCTCACAAAAATAAACAAGATTTCCGCACAATAGTAATTGCTTACGAATTTTGGTCTAAGTTACTTCCAATATTATTTACCAGCAAAAACAGGGTAAGTAGTTGAGATGAAAAACTGGTTACCAAGAGCTTTTATCATATACCCCAAGCTATTACCATGTACATTGGAATAATGACTTGCCATTACAAGGACGCTTCATGATTTGTTGTTTATTTCAAAACCACTTTGTTTGCTCTCATCTAATCCTCGCTTACAATTTAGCTTCTTGTAATGCTTTGGGAAATTGCTTTCCCCACAAACCTTGTCACTGCGAAAGTAACCAACATTTTCATTTATGAGTAACTGCTTACCAATTTCGAACTAAGCTACTTCAACATTATTTGGTAACGACAGGTTTTGTTGGGATTTGTTAAGGAGCTTGCCATTCGTAAAATTAAAAAAAAAATCTATGGCTAAAACTGACAACACATTCATCATCACCTTGTGGTTGTCAGTACCTGTCAAGGGGTACTACGATAACTCTTACTATGACTGGTTGTAGGTTTGTTTTTTTTTTTTCAATATTAATAAATATATTTTTATTTTCTCAAAAAAACATTGTTATTTATCATCATATAATGATACTATCCCAAATATATATTTGCTTGGTAGGCACAAAAGGGGTACTTACCAGAAGAGGTATATTAGGTGTGACAATTGGCGTATTTTTGTCAATACTCAATTCAGGAACAAATTCTAAGATTTTTTTGTGCTGATATGACACCGTAAAATTGTCATGGAACTTAACATTCACCTTCTGCATATCTTCTCTGTAAGTAAAGAAAAAGGAAACGAAAACAACATGACACATAGGCTTTTAACAAAAAATTTTATTTATATTCTGTCTTAAATATACACTTGCTGTTATTCATCTTAAATCTTTAAAGGCCTACCCTACGCCTAAACAAGTCGAACGTCAAATGTCAATGCTGTATGTAAACTCACCCAAAAATCTCGTTTAATACGTGTTAATAACTCCTCTGTGATATGGATAAATTCCTATATTTAGACTTGAAATGACATTTGCGGTGACGTTTAGGTATTTAAGCATGACCCCTTTTTGCACTTGAAAAAAAAATAGTCATAAAAATTAATGAAGTACCTGTCATCGCCTAGAGTCTATGTCAAGTTGCTTTGAAACGACTGCTCATGTACGAATGTCAAGTTCACAATACAACTCATTATTCAGTCAAGATATAGTATTTGATATTCAAGATATAGATTTTTGGCGGCTTGTCCTACCCTGTGATTGTTTTGAAATTTTTAGCACTTTCGTTTTCGTGTGGCATACAGTGGGACAAAATCAAACAAATATTATAATGGTATAATTATTCATAAAAATATCGAAATATCGAAATTTTGGCAAATTACAAACTTAAAAACTCGACATAATGTACGTCCAAAATCCAATTTCAGGCAAACCGCATTAAAATTGCGGCTTCAGACCATATGAACACAACATTTCAAAGTTCAGACATATCGAATTAAAATTGGGGAAAGACGTTGATCGAGAGAATTTTATCTATAACGAGAATGCTGAAGATCCAAAGAACTCAGTGGGGTGATTGTAGGTCCTAATAACTCAATGGTGGAACATTAGATCCTAAGAACTCAGTGGTGGAACAGTAGAATCGAAGAAATTAGGGGCGAAGCTGTAGATCCGAGGAACTAGAAGCGGAAGGACTAAATGATGAAACTGTAGATCCAAACTAACTCAATGGAAAATGTAGGCACGGGAGCCACCATGGTGCAATGGTGGCTCCCGTGACACAAGGTCGTGGGTTCGATTCCTGCTTCGACCGAACACCAAAAAGTTTTTCAGCGGTGGATTATCCCACCTCAGTAATGTTGGTGACATTTCTGAGGGTTTCAAAGCTTCTCTAAGTGGTTTCACTGCAATGTGGAACGCCGTTCGGACTCGGCTATAAAAAGGAGGTCCCTTGTCATTGAGCTTAACATGGAATCGGGCAGCACTCAGTGATAAGAGAGAAGTGCACCAATGTGGTATCACAATGGACTGAATAGTCTAAGTGAGCTTGATACATCGGGCTGCCACATAACCTAACATAGTTACGGATACCACAGTTGGTAGTTCTACCAAAAATGGTAAATTTTTTATTGTTTGGTAGATTGGTAGAATTCTTGATGTTTAGGTTGATTTTGCAAAATATACCTCTCCAGCTAAGAGGTACATCAAATTTCTTTAGAAATAAAATTTTGACAAAATTTTCTTTTAAAATAAAATTTTTACAAAATTTTCGATAGAAATAAAATTTTGAAAAAATTTTCTATAAAAATAAAATTTTGACAAAATTTTCTATACAAATAAAATTTTGACAAAATTTTCTATATAAATAAAATTTTCTATAGAAATAAAATTTTGACAAAATTTTCTATAGAAATAAAATTTTGACAATTTTTATACCCTCCACCATAGGATGGGGGTGTATTAACTTTGTCATTCCGTTTGTAACACATCGAAATATTACTCTAAGACCCCATAAAGTGTATATATTCTGGGTCGTGGTGAAATTCTGAGTCGATCTGAGCATGTCCGTCCCTCCATCCGTCTGTTGAAATCACGCTAACTTCCGCACGAAACAAGCTATCGACTTGAAACTTGGCACAAGTAGTTGTTATTGATGTAGGTCGGATGGTATTGCAAATGGGCCATATCGGTCCACTTTTACGTATAGCCCCAATATAAAAGGATCCTCAAATTTGACTTGCAGACCCTCTAAGAGAAGCAACTTTCATCCGATCCGGCTGAAATTTGGTACATGGTGTTAGTATACACCAACTATGCAAAAATTGGTCCACATCGGTCCATAATTATATATAGCCCCCATATAAACCGATCCCCAGTTTTGGCTTGCGGAGCCTCTAAGAGAAGAAAATTTCATCCGATCCGGCTGAAATTTGGTACATGGTGTTAGTATATGGTCTCTAATGGCCATGCAAAAATTGATCGAAATCGGTCCATAATTATATATAGCCACGATATAAACCGATCCCTAGATTTGACCTCCGGAGCCCCTTGGAAGAGCAAAGTTCGTCCGATTCGGTTGAAATTTGGTACGTGATGTTAGTATATGGTATCCAACAACCATGCAGGAATTGGTTCATAGCAGTCCATAATTATACATTGCCCCCAGATTTGACCTCCGGTGCCTTTTGGAGAAGCAAAATTCATCCGATCTGGTTGAAATTTTGTACGTGGTGGTAGTATATGATATTTAACAACCATGCCAAAAGTGGTCCATATCAGTCCATAATCATATATAGCCCCCATATAAACCGATCCCGAGATTTGGTTTTGAAGCCTCTTGGAGGAGCAAATTTAATGCGAGTCAGTTGAAATTTGGTACATTGTGCTAGAATATGGCCGTTAACAACCATGCCTAGCTAGGTCCATATCGGTTTATAGTTATATATAGCCCTCAGATAAATCGATCCCCAATCACACAAAAATTGGTCCATATCAATAATTTTATATAGCCCCCATATAAGCGACCCGCATATTTCAATTCAGGCTCCCTACGTACCGTGCAAAAGTCCATATCGATTCGTAATTATTTGTAGACTTACCTACACATACCTTTTTTATCTAATAATACCACGTATGAACTAACTCACAATTTAGAAAATGAGTTAAGATACACTCAAAAAAAGTGAACTCTCTATTTCACTAAAGCCAATTTAAGTTTATTTTAGTTCTTGGAATTATTATGTTTGGAGAAAGTGTCCTTTACTCTAATAATTTTTTGTGTACGTTAGTTAAATTAACTAAAACCGAGGAAAAAAATATACTCAAATGAAGCGTAAAGATTAACTAAATTCGTGTCCTCCACAAAATAGTCCAGAATTTCTTTAAATTGGTAAATGTTACCAAAAATGCGCCCATCATGAACTTCGTATGTCACTAAAGACATTCTTGCAATTTTGAACGCTAAGTTTTTCCTTCAAACTACAAAATTTTCTTTAACAAGTGAAAAAACTAAGTTATGTCTAATAAATTTTTTTGAATTTGTTGAAAAATATTTATTTATTTTTATGACATCGGCGTGATGCCAACGTTTGTATTACTGTTTAGTTAAAATTTTCTACAAATATTAAAAATTTTCTAAAATTAACCAAAGTTTTCTCCCTGGTGGGTTCCCTGTTTTTTCAGTGTACCACAACCCAAGTAATTCGATTGTGGATGGCAGTCTTTCGTAGAAGTTTCTACGCAATCCATGGTGCAGGGTACATAAGATTCGGCCTGGCCGAACTTACGGCCGTTTATACTTGTTTTTTATAAATATATTTTCATCATTGAGTCATTTAGTAAATTTAGGATTAATAGTTCCACCTCTCACTTCTTCGAATCTGAAATAAAATAAAATTGTGGCAAAAAAAATTTCCAAAGTTTTCTACACAAAACAAGTAAGGAAAGTCTAAAGTCGGGCGGGGACGACTATAATATACCCTGCACCACCTTGTAGATCTAAATTTTCGATACCATATCACATTCATCAAATGTGTTGGGGGCTATATATAAAGGTTTGTCCCAAATACATACATTTAAATATCACTCGATCTGGACAGAATTTGATAGACTTCTATAAAATCTATAGACTCAAAATTTAAGGTGGCTAATGCACTAGGATGGAACACTATGTTAGTAAAAAACAAGTATATACAGCAGTAAGTTCGGCCGGGCCGAATCTTAAATACCCACCACCATGAATCAAATATTAGGGTTTCCTTTGAAATTTCAGGAGGGCTTGAGGACACTTCCGGAAGATAAATTTAAAGATTTCACCTATGAGGACTATATCAGGTTCTGGATTTATAGGAACAATTTTTGTTTGAGTGAGTGAGTGTAAGTGTGCAAGAAACTTATAAAATAACGTCTTGATTTGAAATCTTAAGTTTCAAGCAATTTTCATGATCAGTGCGCCTTCTACACCCTCAAGAAGTGAAGTCGGTCTATATGAAGGCATTACCAAATGGACCGATAAAAAATTAATCCGATACACGTTTTTCTGAGCCTCAAATACCAGAATATTTACAATTTCAGGCAAATCAGATAAAAACTACGGTATCTAGAAACCCAAGGAGTTAAATCTGGAAATCGTTCTTATGGGGGCTATACTAAAATATGGACCGATACTCACCGTTTTCGGCACACCTCTTTATGGCCCGAAAATACCTCTAGATTTCCAATTTCAGGCAAATTGGATAAAAACTTTGGATTCTAGAAGCCCAAGAAGTAAAATCGGGAAATCGGTCTATATGGGGGCTATACCAAAATATGGACCGATACTCATCATTTTCGGCACCCCTATTTATGGTCCTAAAATACATCTAGATTTCCAATTTCAGGCAAATTGGATAAAAACTACGGTTTCTATAAGCCCAAGACCCCAAATCGGGAGGTCGGTTTATATGGGCACTATACCAAAACATGGACCGATGCTCACCATTTTTGGCACACCTCTTTACGGTTCAAAAGTACCATTTGATTTCCAAATTCAGATAAATTGGATAAAAACTGCGGTTTCTATAAGCCCAAGAAGTAAAATCGGGAGATCGGTCTATATGGGGGCTATACCAAAATATGGACCGATACTCACAATTTTTGGCACACGCATTTGTGGTCTTACAATACCTCTAGATTTCCAATTTCAGATAAATTGAATAAAAACTGCGGTTTCTATAAGCCCAAGAAGTAAAATCGGGAGATCGGTCTATATGGGGGCTATACCAAAACATGGACCGATGCTCATCATTTTTAGCACACCTCTTTATGGTCATAAAATACCTGTAGATTTCAAATTTCAGGCAAATTGGATAAAAACTGCGGTTTCTATAAGCCCAAGAAGTAAAATCGGGAGATCGGTCTATATGGGGGCTATACCAAAATATGGACCGATACTCACCATTTTTGGCACACCTCTTTATGGTCATAAAATACCTCTAGATTTCAAATTTCAGGCAAATTGGATAAAAACTACGATTTCTATAAGCCCAAGAAGTAAAATCGGGAGATCGGTCTATATGGGGGCTATACCAAAATATGGATCGATACTCACAATTTTTGGCACACGTATTTGTGGTCCTACAATACCTCTAGATTTCCAATTTCAGGCAAATTGGATAAAAACTACGATTTCTATAAGCCCAAGACCCCAAATCGGGAGGTCGGTTTATATGGGGACTATATCAAAACCTGGACCGATATAGCCCATCTTCGAACTTGACCTGCCTGCAGACAAAAGACGAGTTTGTGCAAAATTTCAGCACAATTTCTTCATTATTGAAGACTGTAGCGTGATTACAACAGACAGACAGACAGACGGACATCGTTATATCGTCTTAGAATTTCTCCCTGATCAAGAATATATATACTTTATATAGTCGGAAATCGATATTTCGATGTGTTACAAACGGAATGACAAACTTATTATACCCCCGTCACCATTCTATGGTGGTGGGTATAAAAATGTGTTCACGGACAGACGGACATGGCTACACTCAAAAAATTTCACTAAAGCCAATTTAACTTTATTTTAGTTCATGGAATTATTATGTTTGGAGAAAGTTTCCTTTACTCTAATAATTTTTTGTGCACGTAAGTTAAATTAACTAAAACCGAGGAAAAAATATACTCAAATGAAGCATAAAGATGAACTGAATTCGTGTCTTCCACAAAATAGTTCAGAATTTATTGAAATTTGTAAATTTTACCATAAATTTTTGAGACCTAATAAAAAAAGTAAGATTTCATTAAGCTGTAGAAAATTTCGAAAAAATTAATAAAATTTAACTACTAGTAAATAATTTTTTTCCAATAAAAATAAGTTAAATTTAGCGTTAGTTTAGCTACGAAAATTTTTTCCGGTGTACATACAATAGAAAGCACGGTATTTAATTGTATTTGCTTACACATTTTGGACTAAGTTTCCTCCTAGATTAGTTGTTAATGAGAAGTTTTGCTGGGTGTTTTTAGTCATAAAGATTTCCTGCAGGAGAGTCGAGTGATTCAAATTCAATTCAATTATCGAATGAGAATATGAAGTGTCACCACTGACAGATTTGTTTACAATTTTACGATTTGAAACTTTTGGTTGATTTACTTCTTTCGAATCGTTAATCTTCTTTGGCGGCATATAAACATTTGTGGCTCACGACTTAATTTTATGTTGAGCTTTTGTGGAAGGGCGGTTCATGTGCCTAGTCAACCATAAGTTTATGTGCCATTTAAATGTTATGAGTTTTTTAGGCCGTGGTTAGAGGTGTTTGTACTCTGGTTTGTTGTGGCTAATTTGTGTTAAACAAAAAAACCTAAAAAAATAATAAATAAATACTCGTCATCACAACTAAGAAAAAAAAAACACAAAACCTCTCAACAATATTATTTGTAATCTTTTTACTAAGCCATTCGTTTATGGGTATTTAACACCCTTTTGTATTTAAATAAATATTGTTTTCATATTTAATGGCCAACATGTCACATTAATCTTATCGGCCAAGCCACCACAATGGCTTTTCATGAAAAATATCTATTCATTATATTTATAGTGTTTTATTTTTTTGTTGCTTTTTTTGACGTCAATATGCCTGGGAAAAATAGCTTACGGTACGGTCACACTAGGCAAATATTTGACACAAATCAAAACCGAATTCTTTGCTGCTGTCAAACCAACAAATATTTCTAGCTCGTTTGGATATGTTATATTAGAACATGTTGGGAGTATGTACCGAAAACGATATCAATCAACTTTTTTATGGTTGTTAGAGAGCATATACACAGAAAAAAAGGTGTCTTGTTAATTTTAGGACCAGTTTAACTTCCACATAGTTCAAAAAATTTACTGTAATATAGTTCATTTTTCGTAACCACTGCGAAAATTAACTTAGCTAAAGGAAAACTTATAAAACTTCAGTAAATGTTTTTTAGTTCACTAACTACGAAATGGGACGGATTTTTCCTTAAATAAATTTCCAATACAATAGTTAATGCATCGTTGATTGTATTATAAAAAGACATAGGCAATATAAAAATCTTACTACGAAATGTGGACAATGTACTAAGAAAAATTTTTGTATGGAAAAAAATTTTTGTAGTAAAAATTAACTTAACCACAGTACCGATTCGTATGGCGGCTTCCTACA
This sequence comes from Haematobia irritans, assembly GCF_050003625.1. Taxonomy (NCBI): domain Eukaryota; kingdom Metazoa; phylum Arthropoda; class Insecta; order Diptera; family Muscidae; genus Haematobia; species Haematobia irritans. The sequence continues at coordinate 164,620,642 of NC_134400.1, forward strand.
GCTTATTTCGGTTTTTACTATAAGTTGGAGTATATCTCCTCACATTGAAAATTTTAGATAAAGTAGAATAAAAAGTAGTTCATTTAATCCTTGACGGGTGTATATAATTTTTTATGGATTCCTCGTAAATTTTGAATATATTTTACCTTATCCTATAGATAGAATACCAACTAATCAATAAACGTGATACTGGAAATTGAAGTGAGAAGAAATTATGAAATTATTGCATCATCTTTTTTTTGTTTGTGTTTGTTATTGCGATGATGTTATGGAATGTGTGTTGTTGGTATCTTTTGTGGTGATAGTTGTTTTGTTGCAATAGCGAGATCAGAAAGGGATCATGTGTGTGTGGAGTTGTTTTTCTTTACATATGTGTCCTTTATGACTATTTGTGTCTTTGAGTTTTATTGGTGCATTCAGTTCTGTTGCGTGCGTGCGGAATGCGGAATTTGTGTTTATTAATAAAAATACATTTATTTCATAACATTTTAGAAACTGATAAGTGAATGGTTTGATGTAAGAGAAAACAAAAACACTTTATATTGATAAAAAAATAAATAACTCTAAAATAAATCACATATTAAGAAACTGTATATTTCTATTAATAATTTAAAATCAGTGCGGTTTTAAATTGGTTTACATAAAAATATTCATAATGAGTGGTAATAAAATGATCTATATTTACTCTACATCTGGATCACAATACAATTTTTTGAGTCTACATTTTTATGTTATAGCGAGTCCTTAAGGTGTGTACTAAGTTCGAGTTTAGGTGCTAAAATCAGAAATAAATCAGTAAGAAAAGTATAAAATTATACCCCTTCGATGCAAATTTAAATATAACTTGATGGAGAATAGCTCGAAACAAGTTTTTTATTAAGTTTATATTCTTTAAATGGATTACACGATTAAGAACAGAAAATCGTTTTTAAGCTTATGTAGAACGCTGTTTTTTTAATTTAATATGATGAATCGTTTTCAAGTTATTCCAATATATATAGCGGAAGTGCCTTAATTTTGAACATAACCGTATATCTCAAAAAGTCGAGCTCTTAAAAAAATAAGTGTAAATTGTGATTCAGCGACCAAATTACTAAAAATTTGATATAAATTTTAAATGAACACAAAAACGGTTCAATTTTGTTCCCATGTATTTCTAAAGAAAACTAATAATGAAAAATTGGGATTTTAGCCACTAAACTCGAACTTAATATCCACCATAAATACTAAATGCTATAATTGACAAGTGGAAATTATATCTAATTTTATAATATTTTTATTTCATTTATATTCTGAGAAGGATTTCAAAAATGTCCCATTTGTGCATGGATATGATTCCACTAATGTAGTAATTGGATGATTTTTTCAATGTGGTAAGTTTTTCGTCCATTTGTAATAAAGCCAAAATTTCTATTTATTAAAAATAATTTTCATTTGCAGGATGACAGCAAATCTAATGGTATTTTTTGGAATCTTCTTACTGTTTAATGCTAACTAAGCTGATATCCCTATTTGCTCTAAGAAAATTCTCTTGTAAGTTAAAGATCAAAATACCATAGAATTTGATAATATTTTTATATTTTATATAACTTTTTAACTTCAGAGGCTTATGACGCAAATCCACACAACAAAAACTAGCGAAATCGGTGAAAATGGACAAAAATGAAATGAAAATAGAAACTTATGGCATATATCTTTCATATGGATAAAAAATGGAAATTGATATTAATTAGTTTCATTCTACTAACATAGAATATTACTCTTTTGAAGAAGCAATTACTAACTACCGAAAAGTAACAGCATACAGCGTACGAATAAAAACATTTCTTTTATTGTATATCATAAGCCATAGTTTTATGTAATATAATAATATTTTTTTGAAATAAAATACTGGTAGTTATGAAAAATTGTCTTATATTGTACGAAAAATTTCTTAGTTGTATACAGGCTTGTTGTACCTTTAATTCCTCAATTTATTTACTTCTTTGAAAATTATACTGATAAACAGTTTATTTGAAACCAATTTCTAAATATAGGATTCCCAAAAACTTGTTCATTTTTCCGGATAGCAGGAATATTTTGAATGAGTGTAAGTACATTCTTCCCACTGCGTAGTAAGAATGAACTAAAATACGATGCAATACATAAACTTATTTATAAGAAAATCATGAACTTATCTAGATGAAAAAAATCTTTGGCGCCAAATCATGGTCATTCTTACTATGGGTTAGTTCATTTTTCGTAAACAATAGTAAACTTTTTTTTCGGTGTACTAACATCACGTTTAATTCGAATCGGATGAAATTTGCCATTCCAAGAGGCTCCTTTGTTCAAATCTGGGGATCGGTTTATTTATATGGGGGCTATATAATTAAGAACCGTTATGAACTAAATTCTGCACTGAAAAAATATTTACGTAATATTAAAGATTACGCAATCTAAATTTTAGGATGCGACATTTACCAAATATTAAGGACAAATTTCTTTAAAATAATGAAATTTTAATTAAAATAAAGTTTATAATCTTTGCTTCAAAAATTTCTTTCATTAAATCTAGGGCACAAATTTTGCAAACTAAGGCGAATTTTCCTTAAAGTAATGAAACACATTTTTGATTTAAAGAGTTTGATAATTAAATTGTCCTTAAATTAACTGAAATATTGAAACTTTAGATTTAAGATAAAAACGCTTCAAACATAGGCTAAGACTTATTTTGAGGATTTAGCGTCTTTGGTTTGAAGTTTTTTTTCGTGGAATTAAGAAAACATTTTTTACTTTGAAGTATCCGTTATAATTTGGATTTTTAAACTGGCATTTGTTTGTGCGTGAATAGCTTTATTAATATACCAGAAAAATAGAATTAAGATAAAAACGCTTCAAATATAGCCTAAGACTTATTTTGAGGATTTAGCGTCTTTGGTTTAAAGTTTTTTTTTTTTAATTAAGAAAACATTATGTACTTTGAAGTATCCGTTATAATTTGGATTTTTAAGCTGGCATTTGTTTGTACGTGAATAGCTTTATTAATATACCGGAAAAATATAATGAAAATTCGATAAATGAGATCTGTATCCTAATTTTAATTTTATTGGTCGTAGATTTAAAGCCAGATAGGTCGCTAAAAAATTTCTTTATTTTAAAGAAGCCGCATCGTTGGCTCGGAATCAATACCAAAATCCTTAAGAGAAGGCCGAAATCTTTGGATCCAAGTAAATTTTTTTTTGAGTGTGCATATAATAACATCACGTACCAAAATTCAACGGGATCGGACAAAATTTGCTCTTCCTAGAGAGTCCCTAAGACAAATCTGGGGTCGGTTTATATGGGGGTTTTACCTAACAGTGGTCCAATATGACCCATTTGCAATGCCAACCGACCTACATTGATAACAGCTACTTGTGCCAAGTTTCAAGTCGATAGGTTGTTTCGTTCGGAAATTAGCGTGATTTGCACAGACGGGCGGACATCGCTATATCGACTCAGAATTTCACCACGACCCAGAATATATATATATATATATATATATATATATATATATATATATATATATATATATATATATATATATATATATATATATATATATATATATATATATATATATATATATATATATATATATATATATATATATATATATATATATATATATATATATATATATATATATATATATATATATATATATATATATATATATATATATTTTTTTTTTTTTTTTTTTCATATCGATCCATAATTATTTATAACACTCATATAAACCGATCCCCAAATTTGACTACAGGAACATCTTGGGGAAGCAAAGTGGATTCGAACAAATTTTTTTTCTTTTCATTCCTATACTTTGGTTACATTTTCTAGAAGCCCTTCTCATTTCGTATCCAATTACTATCCACTACACTGAAAAAAAAAACATGCCAGGTTCTAAAGATTTTGTCTTTACTTCAAAAAATTTGGTATTGATTCCGAGCCAAAGAAGCGGAGAATACAAGTAAGGATACTTTTAAGACACAATCATCTTTCAATTTTGGGTTTTGTGTACTTGCTTCTAGGAAGCAAATTTTAATTTTTGGTTTTTTCATCTTTCTGTCTTTATATGCTATCAAAGTCCTTTAAAAACGAGTTAACGACAACTTTATTTTCCAAATGCAGGCTCGACTTCCAGTAGAAATTATGCTATGTTTCAAGTAAAAAACGTCTTTAAAATAAAATAATGAAAAACATGTCCTATATTTGAACGATTTTTTGCTTTGTAGTCAAGATGCAAAAAGACAACAAATTTAAAGACAATTTCATTAATTTTAAAGAATTTTTTCTGAATTATTAAAGTCAAGTTGACCTTAGCCCAAACATTTTTTTCTTTCATTTTATGATACCAATTTTTAAGTGAAATCACTTAATTATAAGGACAATACGACTTCATTGAAAAGTTTATCGACTTTTGGACAAGAAAAAAAAAACTTTATATTAGAGAAATGCGTCTTCTATGCTAAGCAAAATTTGCATTCGTATTTTAAAGACATGAATTCTTTGACTTCACGACAATATTTTTTTCAGTGTACACTGAGCTGGAATTTGTACAAGTGTATTGAATATAATTTCTCCAATGTTTCTGTTTATTGGGATAGATCTCAATAATGGCTTACGCTAATATTAAGAGCTGAGAGATTACAATTGAAATCACAGCAACGTCTTAACTACATGCAAATGGCTAAAAAAATCAAATAGAATATTTTTCAATGAAATTAATAGAATAGAAATTCCAAAAATTTTTGTTTGTACAATTGTTGATAAACCAATTAAATAAACAATGGATTTGCAAAATATTATTATTATTATTTTATCAAAAGCTATTTATAAACCAGTCGTGTTGACTGGGTGTAAAGTACTAATCATAAACGGTGAACAGAAAAAAAAAACAATCTTTCTAAAAATATCTGAGAAATTAACTATGGAAAATCATTAAAAACAAAATAACATTTTGTTTTATATTTTTAAACTCACCTATAAACAAAAGGTCCCACCTCTTGTAGCTTTGGTTTTTCCCCACTCAGAAATCCATCGGGATTTGTGACATTGTAGATGTAGACTTTAGTCAGTCGTATGACACCAGGTCTCTGCCAATAATGATAGCTCAGTGTATCATTCCACAGCCTTAAATTCTATAAAGAAACAAACGCATGGTAATGGAGATTGAGAAACATTTGGTCATAAGACAATGGCATTTCATTTTATTTGCTTGAATGAAATTTCGAAATTTTCAACGGTCATTTACCTTTAATATGAAGTAATCTAGCCATGGTATTGTAGTTAGTAAAATGCCTAAAATTAATGTTATTATACCGATAATTATCACAGCAAGTCTATCTGGAATGAGAAAATGGGAGAAAAATATTCGATTAGCAAAGATTTAGCCATAATTGAAAATAAATGTAGCAAAATCAAAAAAAAAAGTTTATTTCAATTAAAATTTTAGATGAATTGATGGAGAGAATTTAATAAAATATTAAATTAGGTTTGTTGGAAAAGGTTTACTTTCCATTTTAAATATTAATAACTCAGTAATCTTTCATTGCATTTTTTAATATTAAAAAAAAACTCTTTAAACTTAAATTTTAAGACCTAAAAGAGACCTAGTAAAAATATATGGGAAACATTTCAATTTGAAGCAACTTCCCAAAAATGTATTTACACGCAAAGAAAAAAAAAAAACGTTTGGAAAATGTTTTTCTTTTGTTAGAGTTTTTCACAAAAAAAAAAATCTTTTTTTTTTTTCTTCAAAATTTTTATTTTTTTAATAAAAAAAATATTTTTGAACCAACAACACAGTCCATTTCGTTTATATCAAGCACTGTTCTTTTCTGACTTTAAGTCTTTAATAAGACACATTTTACAGTTCATAGTAAAAATTTAATGTAGTAGTATGTAATATTGAACATCTTTTCGGAATCTTTCGAACCTATCTTGAATATATGTAAAAAAAACTTTTTGGAGTTCGGTCGTAGCAGGGCTCGAACCCACGATCCTTGGCATGCAAGGCGGACGTAGTAACCACTGTTCCACGGTGCCCAACTAAATGTTTGTTTCTGTTAAATAAAGTTTGTTTAATCGGCTCGTGGGCGCCGCAAGCTATGCTATATTAATATAACTTATATGGATAATTAGCTATTGATGACAATAACAGCTACGTAGCTCAGTGGCTTACAAATTGCATGGTCCGCGGTTCGATTCTCCGTCCAGGCGAAAGGTAAAATTTTAAAAATTTATAAAATCGTATAATTTCTTCTACATTGTTTGTATTACAAAAAAAGGTGCTAAGAACTAAAAAATGACAAGGGCCCTCCTTTTTATAGCCGAGTCCGAACGGCGTTCCACATTGCGGTGAAACCACTTAGAGAAGCTTTGAAACCCTCAGAAATGTCACCAGCATTACTGAGAAGGGATAATCCACCGCTGAAAAACTTTTTTGGTGTTTGGTCGAAGCAGGAATCGAACTCACGACCTTGTGTATGCAAGGCGGGCATGCTAACCATTGCACCACGGTGGCGATTTTATAAGAATAATGTGGATATTTTGGCCATTTTTGCCCAAATCGAAAAAACACATATACACTAAAAAAAAACATGCCCGGTTCCAAAGATTTTGTCTTTACTTTAAAAACTTTGGAATTGATTCCGAGCCAAAGAAGCGCAGAATACAAGTAAGGATACATTTAAGACACAATTCTCTTTTAAATTTGGGATTTATGTACTTGCTTCTGGGAAGCAAATTTAAATTTTTCGTTTTTTTTTTTCAACTTATTTTCTTCATATGCTATCAAAGTCCTTTAAAAACGAGTTAACGACAACTTTATTTTCCAAATTAAGACTCGACTTCCAGTAGAAATTATGCTTTGTTTCAAGTAAAAAACGTCTTTAAAATAAAGTGCTGTCCTATATTTGAACGTTTTTTTGTTTTGTAGTCAAGATGCAAAAAGAAAAGCCAAGTTGACCTTAGCCCAAACATTTTTTCTTTCATGTTATGATAACCATTTTTAAGTGAAATCACTTAATTATAAGGACAATACGACTTCATTGAAAAGTTTATCGACTTTTGGACAAGAAAAAAAAACTTTATATTAGAGAAATGCGTCTTCTATGCTAAGCAAAACTTGCATTCGTATTTTAAAGACATGAAATCTTTGACCTCACGAAAATATTTTTTATACCCTGCCCCACACTGTGGAACAGGGTATTATAAGTTAGTGCATATGTTTGCAACACCCAGAAGGAGACGAGATAGACACATGGTGTCTTTGACAAAAATGCTTAGGGTGGGCTCCTGAGTCGATATAGCCATGTCCGTCTGTCCGTGAACACATTTTTGTAACCAAGGGATTAGGTAGTAATTTAGGGCCAATCGACTTCGAATATGGCACAAGTATGTGTTTTGGGTCAAAATAGAACCCTATTGATTTTGGAAGAAATCGGTTCAGATTTAGATATAGCTCCCATATATATCTTTCGCCCGATATGCACTTATACGGCCCTAGAAGCCTGAGTATTACCCCAATTTGGTTGAAATTTTGCACTAGGAGTACAATTGGTAGTATAGTCAAATGTGCACAATTTTATTGATATAGCTCCCATATATATTTATTTAGATATAGCTCCCATATATAGCTTTCGCCCGATATGGACTAATACGGTCCCAGAAGCCAGAGTTTTACTCCAATTTGGTTGAAATTTTGCACAAGGAGTAGAATTAGCATTATACCTATGCGTGCCAAATTTAGTTGAAATCGGTTCAGATTTAGATATAGCTCCCATATATAGCTTTCGCCCGATATGGACTAATACGGTCCCAGAAGCCAGAGTTTTACTCCAATTTGGTTGAAATTTTGCACAAGGAGTAGAATTAGCATTATACCTATGCGTGCCAAATTTAGTTGAAATCGGTTCAGATTTAGATATAGCTCCCATATATAGATTTCGCCCGATTTACACTCATATGACCACAGAGACCAATTTTGTCCTCCGATTTAGTTGAAATTTTGCACAGGGAGTAGAATTAGCATTGTAGTTATGCGTGCCAAATTGGGTTGAAATCGGTTCAGATTTAGATATAGCTCCCATATATAGTTTTCGTCCGATTTACACTCATATGACCACAGAGGCCAATTTTTAACTCCGATTTAGTTGAAATTTTGCACAGGGAGTAGAATTAGCATTGTTGCTATGCGTGCCAAATTTGGTTGAAATCGGTTCAGATTTAGATATAGCTCACATATATATGTTTTTCTGATTTCGACAAAAATGGTCAAAATACCAATATTTTCCTTGTAAAATCGCCACTTCTTAGTCGAAAAGGTGTAAAAATTACTCTAATTTTCCTAAACTTCTTATACATATATATAATGTGTGATAAATCATAAATAAATTTTTGCGAAGTTTACTTAAAATTGCTTCAGATTTAAATGTTTCCCATATTTTTTTACTAACATTGTGTTCCATCCTAGTGCATTAGCAGACTTCAATTTTGAGTCTATAAATTTTGTAGAAGTCTATCAAATTCTGTCCAAATCGAGTGATACGTAAATGTATGTATTTGGGACAAACCTTTATATATAGCCCCCAACACATTTGACGGATGTGATATGGTATTGAAAATTTAGATCTACAGAGTGGTGCAGGGTATAATATAGTCGGCCCCGCCCGACTTTAGACTTTCCTTACTTGTTCAATGTATGAAAGCTATATCTAAATCTGATTTTAACCAAATTTGACATGCATAGTTACAATGTTAATAATATTCCATGTGCAAAATTTCATAAATCGGATTACAACTTTGACCTTTGTGGTCACACTCAAAAAAAACTTTACTCCAAAGATTTTGACCTTCCCTTAAGGATTTTGGTATTGATTTCGAGCCAAGGATACGGCTCGGAAAAATGTTCCATGCTCACCGTTCAAAAATAATATTTTGCTCTTGAAACATGGTTGAGGTGATCATATTCCTTCTCTGCGTGTGTAAGGTATAAAATTAGATTTACTGTTTTAGAAAACATACCATCAGAACAAATTTTTACATCTTGTTGCTTCGATGACCGATGTGTTAAAAGCACTACCGACTTCGTACACAATTGGCAATTAAAAATATTCGAACAAATAAAATTCTTATAGGGAATACTGCAGCAAATGCGGTGATATTTGCGTCTAGGAGAAGCATATACGAGATATTTCACGGAAGATTGCATGTTAAGATGATTTGCACTTTGTTCCATACGATCATACAATGATGATTTGATGTTATTCATACAGAAAAACATTTTTGTATTTATTTCAATTTTTGTTTTTTTTCAATAATTAATTGGAAAAACCTTTTAAATCTGACACTTATCACTTTTGATATTCTATTAATGATCTATCGATCTATCTATCATGTAGAATTTACATTTACACTTAAACACACTATTCGCACATTCGTGTAAACCGACAATAAATGTCGGCACGTTATCCGATATTAAAGTTGAGCGAAGTTCTGTTTTTGGAATTTCCATTAAATTTAGCATTTCCGTGTAATTTGCTAAAAACTCTCGATGGCAAAATGTCTTGAAGAAATGGTTGGTTTCATTGAAAATGCTTAACAACTTCTCGAGTGAATTTTACTGGTGTTGACTGTAGCAGATTATTGTAATACCCTATATAACATTTTCATTCCGTTATGGCACTTCGAAATATTGGTTTCAGACCCCATAAAGTATATATATTCTGGGTTGTGGTGAAATTTTGAGTTGATCTAGCGATGTCCGTCTGTTGCAATCACGCTAACTTCCGAATGAAACCAGCCATCGATTTAAATCTTGGCACAAGTAGATAAGGTCGGATGGTATTTACAAGTTGATATGATCGGACCACTTTTAGATATATAGATCCCATATAAACGAACCTCAGTAGTAGTTTGTAATGTCGAACATCTTTTCGGAATCTTCCGAACATTTTTGAATATCTGTAAAAAAAATATTTGGTGTTCGGTTGAAGCAGGGTCTTGGGTTCCCCTTTTCTTGCGAGGCGGGCATGCTAACCATTGGTCCACGGTGGCCAACTAAATGAATGTTTCTGTCAAATAAAGTTTTTTTTATTTAGGCTCTTGTGCGCTGAAAACTATGCTTTATAAATATAACTGCATGACTGTTTGTGTTGCTTGTGCGTTAATGGCTATAGCGATAAATGCCTGTTGATGACAATAATAGTTAGGTAGCGCAGTGGATAGTGTGTTGGATTGCAAACTGTATGGTCCTCGGTTCGATTCTCCGCAAAAGGTGAAATTAAAAAAAAAATATATATAAAATTGAATAATTTCTTCTACATTGTTTGTATTACAGAAAAAGGTGCTAAAAACTAAAAACACCTCGTGGAAGTGAGAAAGATGTGAGGGAAGATGTAATTAGCCAGAAAAAAATTGTTTGTTAGTCTGTATGAAATTGTTTCTATATCCTATGAAAGAATCAAGGTTTATCACAAAAAGTATATACTTTTCTCCCAAAAAAATTTCGCTATAGCGAAAAGCAAATGGGAAACGATATTTGTTTGTCTAAAATTTCGTTTGGGAGGAAGGAAATATTTTTTGGCGTGTATAAACCGATCTTTAGTAGATCTTTGTACACAATCCATGGTGGAGGGTACATAAGATTCGGCCTGGCCGTAGATACTTCTTATACCCTCCACCATAGGATGGGGCTATATTAACTTTGTCATTCCGTTTGTAACACATCGAAATATTGCTCTAAGACCCCATAAAGTATATATATTCTGGGTCGTGGTGAAATTCTGAGTCGATCTGAGCATGTCCGTCCATCCGTCCGTCTGTTGAAATCACGCCAACTTCCGTACGAAACAAGCTGTCGACTTGAAACTTGGCACAAGTAGTTGTCATTGATGTAGGTCGGATGGTATTGTAAATGGGCCATATCGGTCCACTTTTACGTATAGCCCCCATATAAACGGACCCCCAAATTTGGCTTGCGATTGCTCTAAGAGAAGCAAATTTCATCCGAACCGGCTGAAATTTGGTACATGATGTTAGTATATGGTCTCTAACAACCATGCAAAAATTGGTCCATATCAGTCCATAATTACATATAGCCCCCATATAAACCCATCCCCCGATTTGGCTTGCGGAGCCTCTAGGAGAACCAAATTTCATCCGATCCGGCTGAAATTTGGTACATGGTGTTAGTATATGGTCTCTAACAACCATGCAAAAATTGGTCCACATCGGTTTATAATTACATATAGCCCCCATTTAAACCGATCCCCCGATTTGGCTTGCGGAGCCTCTAAGAGAAGCAAATTTCATTCGATCCGGCTGAAATTTGGTACATGGTATTGGTATATGTTCTCTAATGACCATGCGAAAATTGGTCCACATCGGTCCATAATTATATATAGCCCCCATATAAACCGAGCCCCCGATTTGTCCTCCGGAGCCTCTTGGAGGAGCAAAATTCATCCGATCCGGTTGAAATTTGGAACATGGTATTAGAATGTCGTCTCTAACAAACACGCAAGAATTGGTCCATATCGGTCCATAATTATATATAGCCCCCATATAAACCGTTCCCCAGATTCGATCTCCGGAGCCTCTTGGAGGAGCAAACTTCATCCGATCCGGTTGAAATTTGCAACGTGGTGTTAGTATAAGGCCGCTAATATCCATGCCAAAATTGGTCCATATCGGTATATAGTTATATAGCCGATCCCCAATCACACAAAAATTGGTCCATATCGGTTCATATTCATGGTTGCCACTCGAGCCAAAAATAATCTACCAAAATTTTATTTTTATGGAAAACATTGTCAAAATGTTATTTCTATAGAAAATTTTGTAAAAATTTTATTTCTATAGAAAATTTTGTAAAAATTTTATTTCTATAGAAAATTTTGTAAAAATTTTATTTCTATAGAAAATTTTGTAAAAATTTTATTTCTATAGAAAATTTTGTAAAAATTTTATTTATATAGAAAATTTTTTCCAAATTTTATTTCTATAGAAAATTTTGTCAAAATTTTATTTATATAGAAAATTTTTTCCAAATTTTATTTCTATAGTAAATTTTTTCCAAATTTTATTCTATAGGAAATTTTTTCCAAATTTTGCTTCTTAGAAAATGTTGTCAAAATTTTATTTCTATAGAAACTTAAGACTTAATTATATACGTATTTAATCGGCCTTTTTTAGTTTAATATATACTACGTATGGACTACCTTGTAATTTAGAAGACGGTGTTAGGAAGTTTTAAGATACCTTGACATCGGCAAGTGTTACCGCAACCCAAGTAATTCGATTGTGGATGACAGTCTTCAGTTGAAGTTTCTACGCAATCCATGGTGGAGGGTACATAAGCTTCGGCCTGGCCGAACTTACGGCCTTATATACTTGTTTTTTTATTAAGATACCCATCTTAAGGTCGAATTGCGTAACTGTAAGAACAAAATTTGTTGACTCTTGATCATGTATACAAATCCATTCATCAGATAAATGTAAATAAATCTTTCTGCTAACGGCAGTATTTTTTTATAGTGTATAGTGGCTGGTATAAAATAATTACCTACAGTCGAATGATGTCAATCATTCATAATGTAGGGTATACCTGAAAGTTCAGCAAATTACACATTTCTTTTTTGTGGGTCATTTATTGGGTTAATAAATGCAAATTGTTGCTGAGTTTGTAACTTAATATTTTTCCTTGTTTCTTTATTTGATCGTAATGTCGGTACACTCGGGTTTCTTGAATTGAAATTTCTTGAATCACGAAAATGACAAGCGCTTTCAATTAATTGTTTTATTGAGGTTATCAATCATATATTATTATGCTTTATTTATTTATTATTAGTTTTCCATTATATGAAAAATTTTTGTAATTGTAATTTTGCAAGAGTTTGTACTTTCGTTTGAATTTTCCGGTTATAATTATTGCTGGAGTTTTTTTATAACAGGTTAGCTGAAAAGTCTCCGGTCTAACAAAGAAAAACACATTTTTTTTGTCAAAATTCGTTTTTATTATTCAACATAGTTCCCTTCAAGAGCGATACAACGATTATAACGACCTTCCAATTATTTGATACCATTTTGGTAGTACTCACCTCTTCATTGCAGCCAAATTGTTTCCCTGCGAGCATCCTTTTGAGGTCTGAGAACAAGAAAAATTTGAATTTGAATTTTTGCCATCGTTCTCAATGATTTGTGGCACGGTGCGTTGTCTTGGTGGAACAACACTTTTTTCTTCTTCATATTGGGCCGTTTTGCCGCGATTTCGACCTTCAAACGCTCCAATAACGTCATAAAATAGTCACTGTTGATGGTTTTTTCCCTTCTCAAGATAATCGATAAAAATTATTCCATGCGTAAAGGGTGATACGGTCAAAATTTGGTCAATATAAACTTGACGTATTTCTTTCAATTTTACATTTAAAAAACCTGAACACCCCTCATTTTGAAGGTGTGTGTGTAGAATGTTGCTCCTATTTTGATTTTGGAATTCACTCTTCAGTTGTCAAAATGTCGTCCAAGCAAAAAGAGCAGCGTATCAAAATTTTGCTCGCGCATCGCGTAAATCCGAGCTACTCGCACGCAAACCTGGCAAAAACGCTAAAAGTTGCCAAATCAACCGTTACAAATGTAATTAAAGTGTTTAGGGAACGTTTGTCGACAGCCAGGAAGTCTGGATCGGGGGGAAATCGATCTATGTGTCAGGCCGGGGACTTATCAGCCAACCTGTTATTCTATATTTCAAGTAAAAAATTTCTTTAAAATGAAATGTTTTTAAACGTTTTTTTAGCTTTGTAGTCAAGATGCAAAAAGACAACAAATTTAAGGACAAGTTCATTAATTCTGAAAATTTTTCAGAAATATTATAGCTAAGTTGACCTTATTAAAACAAAATTTGCTTCATGTTAGGATACGCAATTTTAAGTCGAACCACTTCTCTATAAGGACAAAACGAGTTCATTAGAAAATTTATCGACTTTTGGTCAATGATGCGTCTTCTATGCTAAGCAAAATTCGCATTCGTATTTTCAAGTTATGAAATCGTTAGCCTCATGGCACTATTTTTTTCAGTGTGTATATGAGTATTCTTTATTAAACATTATTAACGTTTTCATGGGAGCTACCGTGGATTCATAGTGTCATGGGTTCAAACCCAGTTACAACCAAAACACCAAAATCTCAGAGGTGGATAATCCCCTCTCATCAATACTTGTGACATTTCTGAGTATTTCAAAGCTTTTCTAAGTGCTTTCACCACAATGTGGAATGAACCCGGACTCGATAATAAAATGGTTCCTTGTTATTGAGCTAAATATAGAATCGGGCAGTGATGCCAACTCCCGAAGGGTAAAAAGCACCAAAATAATATTATAACATACCAGATCCAACCACAAAAACTTCTCCACCTGGCTAAAACTCAATGTTCTACTAAAAAACAATTCAAAAGATGTATTATAGAGCTTTTGGGTATTGGGTTTGAAATTCTTTTAATTTTCTGAAATTATGAACCTATATCTAAGTGCACAGCTTTATAATTTTTACTATCATTCTATTAATTTTGATCAGTAATGAATTTCACATTTCAAAATATGTTTTTTTTCAGAGGGGGAAATAAATTTTTCGACACTAAATTTGGAAATTTTAATATGCTAGTATTTTAATATTTGAAGGGAGTCTATTTTTTATTTCAATATTTTAATTATACCCTCCACCATAGGATGGGGGGTATATTAACTTTGTCATTCCGTTTGTAACACATCGAAATATTGCTCTAAGACCCCATAAAGTATATATATTCTGGGTCGTGGTGAAATTCTGAGTCGATCTGAGCATGTCCGTCCGTCCGTCCGTCCGTCTGTTGAAATCACGCTAACTTCCGAACGAAACAAGCTATCGACTTGAAACTTGGCACAAGTAGTTGTTATTGATGTAGGTCGGATGGTATTGCAAATGGGCCATATCGGTCCACTTTATAAACGGACCCCCAAATTTGGCTTGCGAGGCCTCTAAGAGAAGCAAATTTCATCCGATCCGGCTGAAACTTGGTACGTGATGTTGGTATATGATCTCTAACAACCATGCAAAAATTGGTCCACATCGGTCCATAATTATATATAGCCCCCATATAAACCGATCCCCCGATTTGGCTTGCGAGCCCTCTAAGAGAAGCAAATTTCATCCGATCCGGCTGAAATTTGGTACATGGTGTTAGTATATGGTCTCTAACAACCATGCAAAAATTGGTCCACATCCGTCCATAATTATATATAGCCCCCATATAAACCGATCCCCCGATTTGGATTGCGAGGCCTCTAAGAGAAGCAAATTTTATCCTATCCGGCTGAAATTTGGTACATGATGTTAGTATATGGTCTCTAACAACCATGCACAAAATTGGTCCATATCAAACCGATCCCCAGATTTGACCTCCAGAGCCCTTTGGAAGACCAAAATTCTTCCCATTCGGTTGATATTTGGTACGTGATGTTAGTATATGGTATCCAACAACCATGCAGGAATTGGTTCCTATCAGCCCATAATTATATATAGCTCCCATATAAACCGATCCCCAGATTTTACCTCCGGTGCCTTTTAGAGAAGCAAAATTCATCCGATCTGCTTGAAATTTGGTACTTGGTGATCGTAAATGATATTTAACAACCATGCCAAAAGTGGTCCATATCAGTCCATAATCATATATAGCCATATATATAACCATATAAACCGATCCCCAGATTTGGTTTTGGAGCCTCTTGGAGGAGCAAATTTCATCCGAGTGAGGTACCACCACGTACCAAATTTCAACCAGATCTGATGAATTTTGCTTCTCCAAAAGGCACCGGAAGTCAAATCGGCGATCGGTTTATATGGGAGCTATATATAATTATGGACTGATAGGAACCAATTCCTGCATGGTTGTTGGATACCATATACTAACATCACGTACCAAATTTCAACCAAATGGGAGGAATTTTGCTCTTCCAAGATGCTCCGGAGGTCAAATCTGGGGATCGGTTTATATGGGGCCTATATATAATTATGGACCGATATCGACCAATTTTTGCATGAGTGTTTGAGGCCATATATTAACATCACGTACCAAATTTCAACTTAATCAGATGAATTTTGGTCTTCCAAGAGGCTCCGGAGGTCAAATCTGGTGATCGGTTTATATGGGAGCTATATATAATTATGGGCCGATGTGGACCAATTTTTGCATGGTTGTTAGAGACCATATACTAACACCATGTACCAAATTTCAGCCGGATCGGATAAAATTTGCTTCTCTTAAAGGCCTCGCAAGCCAAATTTGGGGGTCCGTTTATATGGGGGCTATACGTTAAAGTGGACCGATATGACCCATTTGCAATACCATCCGACCTACATCAATAACAACAACTTGTGCCAAGTTTCAAGTCGATAGCTTGTTTCGTTCGGAATTTAGCGTGGTTTCAACAGACGGACGTACGGACAGACATGCTCAGATCGACTCAGAATTTCACCACGACCTAGAATATATATATACTTTATGGGGTCTTAGAGCAATATTTCGATGTGTTACAAACGGAATGACAAAGTAATATACCCCCATCCTATGGTGGAGGGTATAAAAATCACTAAATTTGGTGTCAAAAGCACCAAATTGGCATCATTGGAATCGGGCAGCGCTCAGTGATAAGAGAGAGGTTCATCACTGTGGTATCACAATGAGCTGAATAGTCTAAGTGAGATATCGGGCTGTCACTATTCCTAACCTAAATAAATTTAATTCTTTTTAGGAATAGAATTCTTCGGTCTAGGTACATATTGTCATTTTTTGATACCCAGAAATGAGGAAAACAGAGAGAATTGTTGAAGTTGAACATTGCAGCAACTTTCAAATTGTGTTTGCTACAGGGATGCAAAAGTTGATACAATTGTACTAAATTTGGTACATTACATTTCTCAAAAGTATAATTGTATTACAATAACCTATTTGCTACAATTTGAAATACTCTGTCATCAAAATGCTCCAGAAGTCCCAATGAATTAATTGTCCAATATAAATTATATTGTACACATATTTTGAGGTACTTGTCAAATTGCAATCAAATGGAATAAAAAAATGTCCATTTAAAATTTGTAGTTCGATGTGTATCTGATATCTTACAATAAAATATAACATTTGGAAAGATTAAATGCAAACTGATGTTATGTCGAAACTTCTGCCAGGTCATGGACAATTCTTTAGTGAAATATTATTTTCACTCAATTAATCTTCAATATTAGATGCCTTATTCTAAATTTTTGAGCCAAAATTGCAAGTGTAGGGGTATTTTAAGAATCGCTCGTGTTCAAATTTCAATTTTGTTACGTGATTGACTAAATATTTTCATACGAAAATTTGATGAAGGCTTTGACAACAAACACAGTGGAAAGAAAAAGATTTTGCAATTTGACTCGTACAAAACCCTAAAAAAATAACACCTTCCTTATTTTACAAATTCATAAATAATTTTTATTTTTTCGGTTACTATATTCCAATCCATTATTTTTGAAAGTTGGTACACTTTTAAGTCAAAAAGTACAATTCTTTATTCTCGTTTGTACAATTTTGAAAATTTGATTTTTTATCCCTGGTTTGCTAGTTTAAGAACATAACAAAATTGTATACAATCAGTTAAAACTTCCGAAGGGGAAATACTACCAAATACATGAAGGAAAATCCCATGGAACTACAAGGGGTAGTTCATTCGACCATTATAAACTGATACATTAATTTGGTAATATGATAACGCCATGATTGCACAAACCAATCTGCTCGACTTGCATTGTATAAAAAGAAACAATAACAACAACAGCAGCAGCAACAACAACATGAACAATAAAAAATATGTTTTGCAACAATTCTGTCAAAAACTTAAAGTATGTCATTAAGTCAGGCTACATTACACACACACACCCAGTTTACTTGAGATATTCGCTGGCTAATGAAATGAAAATACGAACATTGTGTGACCATGAAAAAAATCGATCATTTCGGAGCGGCGGCCTATTGTTGAGGTAATTTTGGTATCTTCTTTTAAATTAAGCGAAAGTTGTTTTTGTTTTGCTGTTCACATATGCTTAAAAAGGTCTTCTTCGTTTAAGCAAAAAAAAAAAAAACAACCGATATGGTCCATAATCAAGGTCAAGGGAAGAAAAAACGGATATAACCTACCTCAATCATACCAACGATTTTTTTAATATCTCGCTCGCTTGGGTTTTGTGACTCATTATCATACAATTCGGAAATATTGGGATTTTTAATGTTTGACTTAATGTCACACGCCAAAAGTATGGCAATTCATTGGGGTGAAAAAAAACGACAAAAGTACTTACTGTTAGGAATGTTTTACAAATGTTGGATCATTCAGTTTTAAGTAAATGTTTGATAAGAATGAAAATTAAATAAAAAACAAGTAAGGAAAGTCTAAAGTCGGGCGGGGCCGACTATATTATACCCTGCACCACTTTGTAGATATAAATTTTCGATACCATATCACATCCGTCAAATGTGGTGGGGGCTATATATAAAGGTTTGTTCCAAATACATACATTTAAATATCACTCGATCTGGACAGAATTTGAAAGACTTCTACAAAATCTATAGACTCGAAATTTAAGTCGGCTAATGCACTAGGGTGGAACACAATGTTAGTAAACAAATATGGGAGCTATATCTAAATCTGAACCGATTTCAACCAAATTTGGCACGCTTAGCTACAATGCTAATTCTACTTCCTGTGCAAAATTTCAACCAAATTGGGCCAAATTCTGGCTGTTAGAATCATATTAGTCCATATCGGGCGAAAGATATATATGGGAGCTATATCTAAATCTGAATCGATTTCAACCAAATTTGGCACGCATAGCTACAATGCAAAATCTACTCCCTGTGCAAAATTTCAACCAAATTGGGCCAAAACTCTGGCTTTTAGGACCATATTAGTCCATATCGGGCGAAAGATATATATGGGAGCTATATCTAAATCTGCACCGATTTCAATCAAATTTTGCACACTTGACTAGTGCAAAATTTCAACCAAATTCGGCAAAAAATCTGGCTTCTGGGGCCATATAAGTCCATATCGGGCGAAAGATATATATTGGAGCTATATCTAAATCTGAACCGATTTCAATCAAATTTTGCACACTTGACTATTCGACAAAGTGTTATGTTTGTACAAAATTTCAAGCAAATCGGTATAAAACTCTGGCTGCCGGGTCCATATTAGTGCATATCGGGCGAAAGATATATATGGGAGCTATATCTAAATCTGAACCGATTTCTTCCATAATCAATAGGGTTCTATTCTGACCCAAATTAGGAACATGTGTCAAATTTGAATGCGATTGGACATAAATTGCGACCTAGACTTTGATCACAAAAATGTGTTCACAGACAGACGGACGGACGGACAGACGGACATGGTTATATCGTCTCAGGGACCCACCCTGAGCATTATTGCCAAAGACACCATGTGTCTGTCTGGTCTCCTTCTGGGTGTTACAAACATATGCACTAACTTATAATACCCTGTTCCACAGTGTGGCGCAGGGTATAACAAGTTTATACTGCCGTAAGTTCGGCCAGGCCGAATCTTATGTACCCTCCACCATGGATTGCGTAGAAACTTCTACTAAAGACGGTCATCCACAATTAAATTACTTGGGTTGCGGCCGATGGCAAGGCATCTTAAAACTTCTTAACATCATCTTCTAAATTATAAGTTAGTCCATGCGGGATATATAGTAGACAAAAGAATGGTCGATTAAATACGTATATATTCAGTTCTTGACCGGTGTATATAGGAAAGAAATAATTACGAACCGATATGAACTTTTGTGTGGTAATTATAGAGCCAGAATTGAAAAAAATGGGGGTCGCTTTATATAAGGGCTATATACTACACCTAAACGCCAAGTTTTTTTTTCCCGAATTTTATTTGACATTTCTCTATTTCAGACTTATTCAATTTGAACCATGGAGAGATACACAATCCAACAACGTGTTAAAGTTATCCAGACTTATTATGAAAATGGGCGTTCAAATCAAAATGCGTATCGTGCACTTCGTGATTTTTTGGTCAATTTGATCGTCCAAATGTGCGTACAATGGCAAAAATCGTGGAAAAATTCGAGCAAACCAGGTCTGTAGAAGATGTGAGAACACCAGTGCCTGCTCGTACAGCTGGCACTGCAGAAAATATTGCTGCCGTTCGCGATAGTGTGGCTCACTATGGTCGCCACCTCAACTCGTCGTCGTGTCCAACAATTGCACTTCTCAGGCTCGGCGTTGATGAACATTGTGCATAAAGACTTGCATTTACACGCTTACAAGGTGCAATTGGCTCAAGAACTAAAGCCTCTTGACCATTCCAAACGTCGTGAATGGGCAGAATGGTTCCAAGAAATGGCAACAGTGGATGATCAATTTTCGAAGAAAATCATCTTCAGTGATGAGGCACATTTTCACCTCAGTGGATTCGTCAATAAACATAATTGCCGCATTTGGGCGAATGAGAATCCAAGAGTGATTGTCGAAAAACCAATGCACCCACAAAGAGTGACTGTTTGGTGCGGTTTATGGGTATCATCGGGCCGTATTTTTTCCAAAATGAGGCCGGTCAGGCAGTTACTGTGAATGGTTTTCGCTATCGTGAGATGATAACGAACTTTTTATGGCCCGAATTGGAAGATATGGATGTGGACGATATGTGGTTTCAGCAGGACGGTGCCACTTGCCACACAGCTAACGAAACACTTCCAATTAAGTTCTTTTGGACCAGTCTTAAAAAATACACTATTTGGCGGTTTAAAGTCAAAATTTAATTTTTGGACAATACAGTAAAAAAATAAATAAAAAAAAATACCCCTCGGGGATTTGAATCTGTGTCTGTTGACTTTTTCATTTCCATGGAAAAGCTAAGACGTTCCAATATGGTGCCGACAAACGCAGGTTAACCCAAAGTCGGAGCGAAAAAGTTTTTCAAATTGTAAAAATTTGATAAATAGAATATCAAATTCTAACATCTAAAGCAATGCCAAGGATCCAAAGACGGAGTACTTCCGTCCTATGACAAGCCCATGACAAATTTATTGGAGCTTGCACTACTTCCGGATCACAAATTTTGAAAGCTCGTTTTTGCTGGGTTGTCTACAAGCTCACAAAAGCATTCTGATCTATGGCATTCAGAAAAAAACCCATTCCTTTTAGAATTCAAGCGATATAGTGACATTGTTTTATATATAGTTAGAAAGCTAGAAGAAGACATCGTTATCGCGTCCAAAAAGTGGACGAAACAACGATATCAGAAATGATACTTCGTATGTACGAATATGGCCAGTTACCGAATTTGGTTTTCTTTCCAAAGAGAAGCCTTTCCAAACTGAGTACTTTGTGATCAAATATTATCATCGGGTTTCCTTACCAACGAGCTAAGCTTAGAATTTAATAGTTTCGATTGGCCCAATTCCGAATATTATCGTGCAAATCGTGAAAAAGAAGGTATTGAAACCATGGTCAGAGAAACATTTCGGACGCAGATCATAGACATTCCAAATGGACTCAGTACCGTCGCACAATATTTTTTATAGAAAGAAAATTGGACCAACATTTAGACAAATGTTTCTATAAAAACAACAACATTTTTTATAGAAATAAATTTTGACAACATTTGAAAAAATTTGAAAAAAATTGAAAAAATTTCTGTTTTCTACAGAAATAACATTTTGACAAAATTTTCTATGAAAACACAATTCTGATATAATATAAAATTTTGACAAAATTTTCTAAAGAAACAAAATGATCACAAAGTTTCAAAGTTTTTGACAAAATTTTCTATAGTCACAACACTTTGGCAAAATTTTCCATAGAAACCAAATTTTTACATAATTTTCTATAGAAAAAAAAATTTACAAAATTTTCTATAGAAATAAATTTTTGATAAATTTTCTATAGAAACAAAATTTTAAATAGAAAATAATTATTCAAGCTTGTTAATGAAATAATAATCGTTAAATAATTATTTTCTATTTAATAACATAAAAATTTCTAATGAAAAAAAATTTTGATAATATTTTCTATAGAAAAAAAATTTTACAAAATTTTCTATAAAAAAATGTTTGAAAAAAGAAAATTTTCTATACAAAAATGTTTGACAAAATTTTCTATAAGAAAAAATTTTGACAAAATTTTCCATAGAAACAAAATTTTTACAAAATTATCTATAGATATAAAATGTTAACTAAATTTTCTATAGAAACAAAATTTTGAAAAATTTTTCTATAGAAACAAAATGTTGTACAGAAACAAAATTTTGACAAAATTTTCTACTTCAAAAGTTTCATGAAACAATATTTTGACCGAATCTCAATCCTTTGACCTTTTGAAAAGTAAGGTTGGTACTAAATAATAGCGAAGTGTCTATCATCTCAAGACGATGCTTCGTCAGGCCGTAGAGCCATTTTCGTACAGCGTGTGCTCACTGAAAACAAGCGTGCCGGTTCCAAAGAGTTTGTCTTTACTTTAAACATTTTGGTATTGATTCCGAGCCAAAGAAGCGGAGAATACAAATAAGGATACTTTTAAGACACAATTCTCTTTTAAATTTGGGTTTTGTGTACTCGCTTCTAGGAAACAAATTTTAATTTTTCGCTTTTTCAGCTTTTTTTCTTCATATGCTATCAAAGTCCTTTAAAAACGAGTTAACGACAACTTTATTTTCCAAATTAAGGCTCGACTTCCAATAGAAATCATGCTATGTTTCAAATCAAAAACGTCTTTGAAATAAAGTGTTGAAAAACATGTCCCATATTTGAACGATTTTTTTGCAAAAACACAACAAATTTAAAGACAATTTAATTAAATTTAAAGAATTTTTCTGAATTATTAAAGTCAAGTTGACCTTAGCCCAAACATTTTTTCTTTC
Source organism: Haematobia irritans (assembly GCF_050003625.1). NCBI lineage: Eukaryota > Metazoa > Arthropoda > Insecta > Diptera > Muscidae > Haematobia > Haematobia irritans. The sequence goes on from NC_134400.1 coordinate 164,643,624, forward strand.
ATGTTATGATACTCATTTTTAAGTGAAATCGCTTAATTAAAGGGTGATTTGTTAAGAGCTTGATAACTTTTTTTTAAAAAAAAACGCATAAAATTTGCAAAATCTCATCGGTTCTTTATTTGAAACGTTAGATTGGTCCATGACATTTACTTTTTGAAGATAATTTCATTTAAATGTTGACCGCGGCTGCGTCTTAGGTGGTCCATTCGGAAAGTCCAATTTTGGGCAACTTTTTCGAGCATTTCGGCCGGAATAGCCCGAATTTCTTCGGAAATGTTGTCTTCCAAAGCTGGAATAGTTGCTGGCTTATTTCTGTAGACTTTAGACTTGACGTAGCCCCACAAAAAATAGTCTAAAGGCGTCAAATCGCATGATCTTGGTGGCCAACTTACCGGTCCATTTCTTGAGATGAATTGTTCTCCGAAGTTTTCCCTCAAAATGGCCATAGAATCGCGAGCTGTGTGGCATGTAGCGCCATCTTGTTGAAACCACATGTCAACCAAGTTCAGTTCTTCCATTTTTGGCAACAAAAAGTTTGTTAGCATCGAACGATAGCGATCGCCATTCACCGTAACGTTGCGTCCAACAGCATCTTTGAAAAAATACGGTCCAATGATTCCACCAGCGTACAAACCACACCAAACAGTGCATTTTTCGGGATGCATGGGCAGTTCTTGAACGGCTTCTGGTTGCCCTTCACTCCAAATGCGGCAATTTTGCTTATTTACGTAGCCATTCAACCAGAAATGAGCCTCATCGCTGAACAAAATTTGTCGATAAAAAAGCGGATTTTCTGCCAACTTTTCTAGGGCCCATTCACTGAAAATTCGACGTTGTGGCAGATCGTTCGGCTATTCATGATGAAATGTCAAAGCATACTGAGCATCTTTCTCTTTGACACCATGTCTGAAATCCCACGTGATCTGTCAAATACTAATGCATGAAAATCCTAACCTCAAAAGAATCACCCTTTATAAGGACAATGCGACTTCATGGAAAAGTTTATCAACTTTTGGACAAGGAAAAAAACTTTATATTAGAGAAATGCGTCTTCTATGCTAAGCTAAATTTGCATTCGTATTTTAAAGACATGAAATCTCTGACTTCACGACAATATTTTTTCAGTGCTGGCTTCGTAGGCCATAATTTGTATCAAAGATATCCAATTCGTATAAATCAAGACTGATTCTAAAATTTTACGTTATTTCCGACATTGTTTGCATTTCAAAAATAACATTGAAACAAGTATATACGGCCGTAAGTTCGGCCAGGCCGAATCTTATATACCCTCCACCATGGATTGCGTAGAAACTTCTTCGAAAGACTGTCATCCACAATCGAATTATTTGGGTTGTGGTATCTTAAAACTTCTTAACATCGTTTTCTAAATTGTGAGTTAGTCCATACGTGGTATATATTAGACAAAAAAGTTATGTATAGGTAAGTCTACAAATAATTACGAATCGACATGGACTTTTGCACGGTACGTAAAGAGCCAGAATTGAAATATGGGGGTCGCTTATATGGAGGTTATATAGAATTATGAACTTGATATGGACCAATTTTTGTGTGATTGGGGATCGATTTATCTGAATCCTATATATAACTATAGACTGATATGGACCTAGTTAGGCATGGTTGTTAACGGCCATATACTAGCACAATGTACCAAATTTCAACTGACTCGGATGAAATTTGCTCCTCCAAGAGGCTTCAAAACCAAATCTCGGGATCGGTTTATATGGGGGCTATATATGATTATGGACTGATATGGACCACTTTTGGCATGGTTGTTAAATATCATATACTACCACCACGTACCAAATTTCAACTAAATCGAATGAATTTTGCTTCTCCAAAAGGCACCAGAGGTCAAATCTGGGGATCGGTTTATATGGGGGCTATATATAATTATGGACTGATATGAACCAATTCTTGCATGGTTGTTGGATACCATATACTAACATCACGTACCAAATTTCAACCGAATTGGACGAAGTTTGCTCTTCAAGGGGCTCCGGAGGTCAAATCTAGGGATCGATTTATATGGGCCCTATATATAATTATTGATCGATTTCGACAATTTTTTACATGGGCGTTTGAGGCCATTTATTAACACCGCGTACCAAATTTCAACTGAATCAGATGAATTTTGGTCTTCCAAGAGGCTCCGGAGGTCAAATCTAATGATCGGTTTATATGGGGGCTATATATAATTATAGACCGATGTGGACCAATTTTTGCATGGTCATTAGAGACCATATACTAACAACATGTACCAAATTTCAGCCGGATTGGATGAAATTTGCTTCTCTTATCGCAAGCCAAATTTGGGGGTCCGTTTATATGGGGGCTATACGTAAAAGTGGACCGATATGGCCCATTTGCAATACCATCCTACATCAATAACAACTACTTGTGCCAAGTTTCAAGTCGATAGCTTGTTTCGTTCGGAAGTTAGCGTGATTTCAACAGACGGACGGCCGGACGGACGGACATGCTCAGATGGACTCAGAATTTCACCACGACCAAGAATATATATACTTTATAGGGTCTTAGAGCAATATTTCGATGTCATACAAACGGAATGTCAAAGTTAATATACCCCCATCCTATGGTGGAGGGTATAAAAAACTATAGAGATTTACTTTGTTGCATAGCATATCGGCCACCCTGAAAAATCTTGGTCATGGTGAGATTCACAGTTTATCTAGTGATATTCATACGTCCGTCTTTTGAAATCACACAATCTTCCGAATGAAATAAGCTGTCCAGGAATGTAAAAATTTAAACTATTGTACTAAATTTGGAACATTTTACATGCAAAAAGAACCATTGTATTACAATGACATATTTAATATTATTTGGATTTATCAAAAAGTAAAAGGAACAAGAAATCCTTGTGCTTACGCCAATATTTTACCATCTGGGATATTCTATAAAATGAAGGTAATGTGGCAATCAACTGAAATTATCTCTTCGAAAATCTGTGATTTTCCACTTAATACTCTATGGGTGGGAGATTACGATATTTTGAGACAGTCACAGATATTTTATTGCCATTGATGATTGTTCGGAATTGCCCAATATCCTGCATTTCATAATTTCATTAATTTATTATCTCCTTGTTCGGTTTGATGTTGATAAATTTATGTAAAACCCCATTCGAAAAAAAAAACAAGTAAAATATTCCACAAAAGTTCTTGGCAAACAAGCCCTAATTACTTCGAAAGTCTCGAAAGATGCCGCCATGAACTGAGACCTGTTATCCATTGAAAATTTGATGAACATTCGATGAGAATCACGATGTTTAATGATGGTAATGGAAGTTTAACTCTCAGCTGTGTTACTTAAGTCTACTTTTTTTTTGTTTTTTTTTGTCTTTTTTTGGAACTTTTCCACGATGTAACACTAAATGAAAAAAACGGGTCCCATGTTTGTGAAGCTGTGACGCAAAAAAATGACCTGCATTGTAACAAGTTATAAACCTTGTGGTATATCCAGCAATCAGAGCCTATTCATACGAAATTCTCTCAAAGGGCAAATGGTTTGAGGAATAGGGTTGGATGTGTACACTAAGAAACAAGTATAAACGGCCGTAAGTTCGGCCAGGCCGAATCTTATGTACCCTCCACCATGGATTGTGTAAAAACTTCTACGAAAGACTGTCATCCACAATCGAATTACATGGGTTGTGGTATCTTAAATCGTTTTCTGAATTGTGAGTTAAGCTTTTGCACGGTACGTAGGGAGCCAGAATTGAAATATGGGCGGCTTATATGGGGGCTATATACAATTATTGATATGGATCTGAGGTCTATATATAATTATAGACCGATATGGACCTAGTTAGGCATGGTTGTTAACGGCCATATACTAGCACAATGTACCAGATTTCAACAGACTCGGATGAAATTTGCTCCTCCAAATCTCGGGATCGGTTTATATGGGGGCTATATGTGATTATGGACTGATATGGACCACTTTTGGCATGGTTGTTAAATATCATATAGTAAAACCGCGTACCAAATTTCAATCAGATCGGATGAATTTTGCTTCTCCAAAAGGCACCGGAGGCCAAATCTGGGGATCGGTTTCTATGGGTGCTATATATAATTATGGACCGATTTCGACCAATTTTCGCATGGGAGTTTGAGGCCATATATTAACAACACTTACCAAATTTCAACTGAATCAGATGAATTTTGGTCTTCCAAGAGGCTCCAGAGGTCAAATCTGGTGACCGGTTTATATGGGGGCTATATATAGTTATGGACGGATGTGGACCAATTTTTGCATGGTTGTTAGAGACCAAATACTAACACCATGTACGAAAATTCAGCCGGATCGGATGAAATTTGTTTCTCTTAGAGGCCTCGCAAGCCAAATCGGGGGATCGGTTTATATGGGGGCTATATATAATTATGGACCGATGTGGACCAATTTTTGCATGGTTGTTAGAGACCATGTACTAACACCATGTACCAAATTTCAGCCGGATTGGATGAAATTTGCTTCACTTAGAGGCCTCGCAAACCTAATCGGGGGATCGGTTTATATGGGGGCTATATATAATTATGGACCGATGTGAACCAATTTTTGCATGGTTGTTAGAGACCATATACTAACACCATGTACCAAATTTCAGCCGGATCGGATGAAATTTGCTTCTCTTAGAGGCCTCGCAAGCCAAATTTGGGGGTCCGTTTATATGGGGGCTATACGTAAAAGTGGACCGATATGGCCCATTTGCAATACCATCCGACCTACATAAATAACAACTACTTGTGCCAAGTTTCAAGTCGATAGCTTGTTTCGTTCGGAAGTTAGCGTGATTTCAACATACGGACGGACGGACGGACGGACGGACATGCTCAGATCGACTCAGAATTTCACCACGACCCAGAATATATATACTTTATGGGGTCTTAGAGCAATATTTCGATGTGTTACAAACGGAATGACAAAGTTAATATACCCCCCATCCTATGGTGGAGGGTATAAAAACGTTTAATTCGATCCAAAGATTTTGACCTTACCTGTAGGATTCTGGTATTGATTTGGAGTCAAATATACGGCTTCTTTAAATATAAGAAATATTTTAGGATCATGTCTACCATTAAATTTAGCTTCTATGAAATTAAAATTGCCATACATTACACATCGGGAGAAATGAGTATTTATTAAGAGTTTTATCATATCCTCTATTGATTCCAATATATATCCCCCATTTCGTCTACTATTGTTCCGGTCGGGGTATGGTTTGTGGAGCGAAATTGTTTCATTTTCGTATTCTAGGTAATACTGTCTACATGGCCGCAGAATAACTTCCAGGAATTGTAATTTGTAATTCTATTGTATTCTCTGAGCCTGCTGCGATAAGCATCCTAGTAGACATCGCGCTATTTCCGACGTGTCCTATTGTAAAGTGTTTGGACCTCTTCCCTAATGTTAAGAATTTCCCGTGTCATCCAGGGTTTTTTTGTGGGTAGATTTCCTTCCATGGAGTAGACAATTTTCCGAGAATGCTATTCGAGTGTTTCAACACTCGAAGGGTGTTTCAACATTTTCATCAATTTCCCCTACCCCTGGGCAGTTTGGGATAAGTCCATTAGTCCCATTTGAACCTTACAAAAATACGACTTCGTCTTTCATTGACTAAAAGTCGATTAGTCTCAAAGTCGATAATCGGAAATCGATATTTCAATGTGTTACAATGGACATGGAAAACGATTGTTTGTATTTCTTCCCATGGTTAATGGCTGAAATGACTTATCTTTGGAAATACCCCGCGATTAGTGATGCTATTGTGGATTTTCTGCCATGGAAATGATTTGACTGCCGGTATTAAATATGACCATATGTCACACTAAGCCGTGTTGCACGTGGTCCATGCATTTATAATTTGTATTATTCTGCATTGTGCACGTTCTGCGTCTGTCACATTTTTTTTTGTTTGTTTTGAAAACCGGGCAACAATAAACAATAACAATTACAATGACACGACAATTTCAATTGTGCAATTCACAGTGGGCTGAAGGTGTCATTTTTGTCTTAATACCATTACCGAAGTAACTGAGTATACTCCATTAGGAACGGACAATAAGTGTATTGATCACAGGGATCGAGTGAAAATTTACTCTTGTCACTGGTTGGTCAAGATATTTTTCTATGGGTGCGAAAAAATCCGAGAGGCAGTATCGTAGTACCGCCCAGCAAAAAAAGCGTCGCCAAAAAAGTAGTGAAAATGTTCTTTTTGGATCCGGAAGTGGTGCAGAATTGGCGCAGAAGAGATGAATTTAACATGGGCTTGTCATAACAGGTTGGCTGATAAGTCCCCGGTCTGTCACATAGATGGCGTCGCTAGTATTAAATGCATATTATTTTTATATAGTACCAACCTTCAAATGATTCGTGTCAAAATTTGACGTCTGTAAGTCACTTACTTTGTGAGATGGAGCGTCTTTTGTGAAGCAACTTTTGTTATTGTGAAAAAAACGAAAAAAAGGAATTTCGTGTTTTGATAAAATACTGTTTTCTGAAGGGAAAAAATACGATGGAAGCAAAAACTTGGCTTGATAATGAGTTTCCGGACTCTGCCCCAGGAAAATCAACAATAATTCAAGCGTGGTGAAATGAGCACGGAGGACGGTTAACGCAGTGGACGCCCGAAATAGGTGGTTACCGACGAAGACATCAAAAAAATCCACAAAATGATTTTGAATGACCGTAAAATGAAGTTGATCGAGATAGCAGAGGCCTTTAAGATATCAAAGGAACGTGTTGGTCATATCATTCATCAATATTTGGATATGCGGAAGCTCTGTGCAAAATGGGTACCGCGCAAGCTCACATTTGACCAAAAACAACAACGTGTTGATGATTTTAAGCGGTGTTTGCAGCTCTTAACTCGTAATACACCCGAGTTTTTCCGTCGATATGTGACAATGGATGAGTGGACAGCGACCGGTAAACCGTCTCCGAAGCGTGGAAAGACTCAAAAGTCCGCTGGCAAAGTAATGCACCCAGAGAAGCAATATGATCACCTCAAACATGTTTCAAGAGCACCATGTTACTTTTTCACAGCGAACATGTATCATTTTTGTCGCAAAAATATTATTTTCTCGTCAAACGTAACATGCTTTCCGAAATCAGATACATAATCTCCCAGAAAAGAACATGGTTTCGACAAACTTGCTACATGTTTTCCGTGAAAAAGTAACATTTTGCTCTTGGAACATGGTTGGGGTGATCATATTCCTTCTCTGCGTGTGGCCTCTGTTTTTTGGGATGTGCATGGAATAATTTGTATCGATTATCTTGAGAAACGGCAAAACGACCCCATAGGAAGAAGAAAAAAGTGTTGTTCCACCAAGACAACGCACCGTGCCACAAGTCATTGAGAACGATGGCAAAAATTCATGAATTGGGCTTCGAATTGCTTCCCTACCCACCGTATTCTCCAGATCTGGCCCCCAGCGACTTTTTCTTGTTCTCAGACCTCAAAAGGATGCTCGCAGGGAAAAAATTTGGCTGCAATGAAGAGGTGATCGCCGAAACTGAGGCCTATTTTGATGCAAAACCGAAGGAGTACTAACAAAATGGTATCAAAAAATTGGAAGGTCGTTATAATCATTGTATCGCTCTTGAAGGGAACTATGTTGAATAATAAAAACGAATTTTGAACAAAAAAAAAGTGTTTTTCTTTGTTAGACCGGGGACTTATCAGCCAACCAAGGAGAAAGTCCACCGTTTCAACAGCCGTTGCACTGAATTTGTTTCACTTCTTAAGTTGTGATGCGAATTCAGTGTTTTGGATTTGAATTAAGAAATTATGTCATACTTTGACAAACAAATAAATTTAAAACATTTTTATGATTTTTAATTGCACTTAACGCTTGTATGGGACGTTTGACATAAAATATTTTCAAAAAAGCACAAGTTTTCTAGAGTGGATTTAGCATTTTTTTTTCGCCAAAATATAAATAATTTGTATCATTTTATTAATTCTTTCTAATTAAAATATGAAAAAAAAACGAGTTATAAAAAATTGACTCAAATGAACTTCCTGTGCAGTTAAAATAAAGAACATTTTTGGGAGAACTTTATTGGAAGTGCTTTTGAAGTTGTGCATTTAGAAGAACTTCCAAAATTTTTGCTGGGCGTATAGTGTGTAATTTGCTCCTCAAAGACCCTCAGGATGTCATATCTGTGGATCGGTTAATATTTCTTTTTGGGAGGAGGTCCCTTGTCATTGAGCTTAACATCGAATCGGGCAGCACTCAGTGATAAGAGAGAAGTTCACCAATGTGGTATCACAATGGACTGAATAGTCCTACACGCAAAAAAATAATTCTTTCCTCCCAAACGAAATTTTAGACAAACAAAGTTCGTTTCTTATTTGCTTTTCGCTGTAAGGAAGTGTATTTGGAAGAAAAGTATATACTTTTTGTGATAAACATTTATTCTATTCCAGGATGTACAACAATTTCATAAAGACTAACTAAAAAAAAATGTTCTTGCTAATTGCATTTTCCCTCCCATATTTCTCACATCCACGATTTTTTTTAGTTCTTAACACCTTTTCCTGTAATACCAACAATGTTGAAGAAATTATACGAATTTATAAATTTTTAAAATTTTTTTACCTTTCGCCTGGACGGAGAATCGAACCGCGGACCATGCACTTTGTAAGCCAACACACTAACCACTGAGCTATATACCTGTTATGGTCATCAATAGAAAATTATCCATATAAGTTATATTTATATAGCATAGCTTGCGGCGCCCACGAACCGAATAAACAAAGTTTATTTAACAGAAACAAACATTTAGTTTGGCACCGTGGAGCAGTGGTTTCTACGTCTGACTCTCATGCCAAGGGACGTGGGTTCGATCCCTGCTTCGAGCAATGTTTTTTTGTTTTGTTTTTTTTTTTACATACATTCTACATATGTTCGGAAGATTTCGAAAAAATGTTCAATATTACATTGTACTATATTAAATTTTGAACTGTAAAATGTGTTTTATTAAAGACCAAAAGTCAGAAAAGAACAGTGTTTGATATAAACGTAATGGACTCTGTTGTTGTTTCAAAAATAACTTTTTTTATTGAAAAAATAAAAACTTTGTAACAAACGAATTTTTTTGGTGATAAAATTTTAAAATTTTCGAAGCAATTCAAAAAACTCTAGCAAAAGAAAAACGTTTTCGGTACACGTTTTCCAAACGTTTTTTTTTTTCTTTGCGTGTAGTGAGTCTGATACATCGGGCTGCCACCTAACCTAACCTACACCACATCCTCTGTAAATTTCAAGTAAATTGGAAAACTTTAATTGTTTCACGGTATGTACTTGAGGAGAAATGAGGTCTCCCTGTGCTCTTTTATTTTTCCCGGACCAAATATTAAAAAATCATTTATCTCATATAACATTCATAATCTCCGCCTAGTTCTCCGTAAAATTTCAGTAAGTCAAAACAATTTTATTTTTTTTTACTGCACTTTAAAAAAAAAAGTCGGACAAAGGGGAGGCCCCCTCCTCGACCAAATATCGAAACATAAAGTTGCCTAGACGCCCCCTTCAAACTTCCCTGATAAATTTCAAGCAAATCCAATAATTGTGTTCCAATTTTCAATACATCGAGCAATGGCCACCCCATCCCCCTTCCCAACCAAATATTAAAAAATGAGGTACTTCATAACCTCACGGCGTATTCTCTGTAAATCTCAAGTAAATCAAAGAATTTTTGTTTTTTTTTACTGTACTTTAAACAAAAATCCACCTGCGCGACCAAATATCGAAAAATAAAGTAGAGGGTCTTTGCCTAGACATCACCCCTAACCTTCCTTGGAAATTTCACACAAATCGGAGAACTTTGGTCCAATTTGGAAAATGTGGGGCAAGAGGGATGTCCCTTCTCCCCCACCAGAAATAAAATTATTTTATAACAAAAGCAACTGCGTTGTATTCAAATTATAAAATTTTGTGATGTGCGCTGTATGTAAAAAAAAAGATTTCCCGCTTGTTTACAGAGCACGATTGTAAAACCGTGGAAAATGGTTCTAGTGTTACATCAGAGATGGCGCTGTATATAGAAAAAGATTTTCCCTCTTTTCCGTTGAAACTTTTCTTGAATTTTCTTTGCTATAAACCTTACGGAGCCCGAGACTTTTCCAACGAATGCAAAACCGGTTCGTGCGTTCTAGAGTTAAAGCGTCAGGAAGGAAAACTCGACTTATTTTTATATATTAAAAAGATTCGATTTTGTCAAAATTTTATTTCAATAGAAAAATTTGTTAAATTGTTTTAAGTTTACTTTTCATTAATAATTTATTTTAACGAAAATAAACTTTTTGAATTGATACTTTGGATCATTTCCTTTTCAAGTTATAATAACATGCGCAAAAATATATCCTTAATTTAATTGACCTTTTGTTTTAATTTATTTATTTCATATTTCGGATTGAGGTTCGTTTTTAATTATCTTAACATTTTTTAGGAACGGACGGAAATTTTCACTTTTTTATACCCACCACCAGAGATGGTCTGTTGTAAACTGTAAAGTATTTGACATACATTTACGACGTATTTTACCATACGTCAAAAACGTCGTAAACCTTCTGAAAATACCTAGTTTTTGACAATATAAGAATTTGTACAGTACACTTGTTTTAGAACCGTGTATTTCATACTTTTTTTTTATTTTTTGTATTTCCGAATGCCTTTTCATTATAAAAAATTCCCTTAAATTAAAAATGCTAACCTTCGTAAAATATTTAGTTTTTTGCAATATAAGTATTTTTGTACAGCATACGTTTTTTAGAATCTTTTATGTTTTACTTTATTCGAGAATTCCTTTCCTTATAAACAAGTAGTAAATATAAGTGTACTACTGCCAGCTGCACGGATGAAAAAGACTGTTTTTCATATGTTTGGCTATAAACATTATATGTTTGGAACACAAATTTTTAAACACAATATTTTTGAGTGCAAGCATATAATGTTCATAAACTAGCATAACATGTTTGGGACATATATGTTAATATGTTAGAACATATTATGTTTGGGACATAAAATGTTTGTAAATATAATATGCTTGGATGCAAACATATATTAATTTAGAAATAGCCTATAAACATATATGTGTTTAGTAGCTTGGAGCGCTATTTAACAGGGAGCGATATTGAATTAAGTTGGTGGTTGTTGCTTGTTATTACAAAATTAACATTTTATTTTTCCTTGGGCAATTGATCAGCTACTTCTTTGATCCTTACAAACTGTGTGGTCCGCTGTTCGAATCCCCGTCCGGCAAAAGGTAAAATTAAAATAAAAAAAAATCATACAATTGAATAATTTCTTCTACAATGTTTGTATTACAGAAAAAGGTGCTAAGAACTAAAAAATCTCGTGGAAGTGAGAAAGATGTGGGGGAATATACAATTGGGCAGAAACAAAATTTTGAGAATTCAGGTCGAAAACCTATGTTGTTAGCACCTATATTACCTGTTTTTTTTTCATAATTCATTATGATTGTAAATAAATAAATAAATAAATAAAATTTTGAGCACAATATTGTTTGGGAGAATTTTTTTGAGCAGATAATATTTTTGGGTGCAAAATGCTTCCAAACATATTATATGTTCACATAATAACATATTGTTTTTTGGAAGACAACATTATTGAATTTGGATGCAAAAATACAAAATGTTTGGAACTTAGACTACCCAAACATATATTGTTTAGACCAATATGCTTTCAAACATATTATACATTGGAAGAGATCAAACATATAAATGTTTGGGCAATACCCAAAAATATATATGCTTGAAGCAAAATATGTTTGGGAGTATATGTTACAGAAGCGATTTTTTGTGAGCGTGTGGATTTCACATAGCCGTATTAAAAGAGGAGTTATTAATTAATTTAAATCAACGCGGTTGGCATGTCCACAAGATGTAAGTAAATCTTATTTTTACTACAACAATTTTCACAGTTTCAGAAAACGCGTTGCATTCAAACGTTTAAGCCTGCAAATTGCTTTTGAGTAAAAATTTCAAAATATTATTATAAAAAAATCTAAAATACTTCAATATGACGTTTCCATAACTTAGGATATTAAAAAGTAGTCTTTGAAATCAAATCTAAGGATCCTGTAGGTGTTTTTGACATTTACTACGTTTTTTACGTTTTATACAGGTATATGACGTTTTTGACGTTTACAACTTTTTGACAGTAGAAATCTTAAAAAATTGCTATTCGGACCATCTCTGCCCACCACCATAGAATGGTTACGGGGGTATAATAAGTTTGTCACTCCGTTTGTAACACATCGAAATATCGACTATATATAGTGTATATATTCTTGATCAGGGAGAAATTCTAAGACGATATAACGATGTCTGTCTGTCCGTCTGTCTGTCTGTTGTAATCATGCTACAGTCTTGAATAATGAAGCATTCGTGCTGAAATTTTGCACAAACTCGTCTTTTGTCTGCAGGCAGGTCAAGTTCGAAGATGGGCTATATCGGTCCAGGTTTTAATATAGTCCCCATATAAACCGACCTCCCGATTTGGGGTCTTGGGCTTATAGAAATCGTAGTTTTTATCCAATTTGCCTGAAATTTGAAATCTACAGGTATTTTATGACTTAAAGAGGTGTGCCAAAAATGGTGAGTATCGGTTCATGTTTTGGTATAGCCCCCATATAGACCGATCTTCCGATTTTACTTCTTGGGCTTACAGAAACCGCAGTTTTTATTCAATTTACCTTAAATTGGAAATCTAGAGGTATTGTAGGACCGCAAATACGTGTGCCAAAAATTGTGAGTATCGGTCCATATTTTGGTATAGCCGCCATATAGACCGATCTCCCGATTTTATTTCTTGGGCTTATAGAAACCGCAGTTTTTATCCAATTTACCTGAAATTGGATATCGAGAGGTACTTTAGAACCGTAAAGAGGTGTGCCAAAAATGGGGAGCATCGGTCCTTGTTTTGGTATGGTCCCCATATAAACCGACCTCCCGATTTGGGGTCTTGGGCTTATAGAAACCGTAGCTTTTATCCAATTTGCCTGAAAATGAAAATCTAGAGGTACTTGAGGACCATCAAAAGGTGTGCCGAAAATAGTCCGTATCGTTCCATGTTTTGGTATAGCCCCCATATAGACCGATCTCCCGATTTTACATCTTGGGTTTATAGAATCCGTAGTTTATATACAATTTGCCTGAAATTGGAAATTTATAGGTATTTTATGACCATAAAGAGGTTTGCCACAAATGGTTAGTATCGGTCCATGTTTTGATATAGCCCCAATATAGACCGATATCCCGATTTTACTTCTTGGGCTTCTAGAATCCGGATTTGTTTTTCCAATTTGCCTGAAATTGGAAATCTAGAGGTATTTTCGGGCCATAAAGAGGTGTGCCGAAAACGTTGAATATCGGTCCATATTTTAGTATAGCCCCCATAAGAACCATCCCCGATTTAACTCCTTGGGTTTCTAGAAATCGTAGTTTTTATCGGATTGGCTTGAAATTGTAAATATTCTGGTATTTTAGGCTCACAAAAACGTGTATCGGATTAAGTTTTTATCGGTCCTTTTGGTAATGCCTCCATATAGACCGACTTCACTTCTTGAGGGTATAGAAGGTGCACTGATCATGAAAATTGCTTGAAACTCAATGTAAAATTTCCAGATTTTACTTCTCGGGTGAAAATCTACAGATTTAAGATTTCAAATCAAGACGTTATTTTATAATTTTCTTGCACACTTACAAGAGATGTTAATGATTCCTCTAAAACTCAAACAAAAATGGTTCTTATAAATCCAGAATCTGATATAGTCCTCATAGGTGAAATTTTTAAATCTTCGGGAAGTGTCCTCAAGCCCTCCTGAAGTTTCAAAGGAAACCCTAATATTTGGTTCATGGTGGTGGGTATTTAAGATTCGGCCCGGCCGAACTTACAACTGTATATACTTGTTATATATACCCTCCCTCTAATTTTTTTTTTAATTGAAAGTAAATCGAACAAGTGGGTACTCAAGCACGAAAATTGTTACATAAATTACCAATGCCACTAAAAATTAATTTATCCAAATTGATTGACTTTTTTTTGTTAAAAAATAATAATTAAATTAAAAACATTCGTAATATTGTTTTCTGTATACGATTTCATAGAGCGAATAAAACGTTGTTGTTTATAGAAATTGAAATAAATTTTCCTAGCAACCTTCCTAGCTTGACACTGTGCACTACCTGCTGGTAATAGCAGCAATAAATAATTGATTCTCAGGTGTCCATTTACACTTGGGTGTATTTGATGTTCATACCATGTGCGATCCACACAATGTGAACGACTCAAAGAGAATCTTACTATAGCAACGGATAGATATGTGAATAACACTATGTGTTGCATTTTTTACAATATAAATGAGCTGACAAGCATAATACGAGTACGAGTTTGTATTGTATCGATCCATTGAAGATTGTTCGTGGGTTAGAGAGGCATTTTTGATGGCGCTTAAAATGTAAATGTTCATAAGTGGACTACGGAGAATCAGGAATGGAAAATGCAGTACTATAGTACTTTTTTCAATACCTTTTCACCTTCGTCAGTACCGTAGTACCCCCGGGAATGATTTAGTACTTTTTGTGTGTACAGTTTTGACAAAATATTTTGAGAAAGTCTTTAACAAACTTATTTACTAATGGTCTTTTACAAAATTTTATTTCTATAGAAAATTTTGTCAAAATTTTATTTCCATAAAAAATTTTGTCAACATTTTATTCTACAGAAAATTGTATCAACATTTTATTCTATAGAACTTTTTTAAAAATTTTATTTCTATAGAAAATTTTGTCAAAATGTTATTTCTACGGAAAATTTTGTCACAATTTTATTTCTATAAAAAATTTTTGTCAAAATTTTATTTCTATAGAAAATTTTGTCAAAATTTTATTTCTATAGAAAATTTTGTCAAAAGTTTATTTCTATAGAAAATTTTATCAAAATGTTATTTCTATAGAAAAATTGGTCAAAATGTTATTTCTATAGAAAATTTTATCAACATTTTATGTTATAGAAAATTGTATCAAAGTTTTATTCTATAGAAATTTTTTTTCAAAATTTTATTTCTATAGAAAATTTTGTCAAACTTTTATTTCTATAGAAAATTTTTTCAACATTTTATTTCTTTAGAAAATTTTTTTAACATTTTATTTTATAGAAGTTTGTATAAAAATTTTATTCTATAGAAATTTTTTTCAAAATTTTATTTCTATAGAAAATTTTGTCAAAATTTTATTTCTATACAAAATTTTGTCAACATTTTATTTCATTCGTTTTGTTATTGTTGGTTTTGTCCTTTAATCATTGTTAGTGTTTTTGATTTGAGCTTAAAACCTAAAACTACAAGTGTAGCTTAACCAACAGAGGAAAAGAATGTTTGTCAATTTTATTTGGGCAATGTCCTATAGACTGCAAGATGATTGGATGGACGCACTTTTCGGAATTACCACATTCCTCATCAGCATCCTCTACTTCCAGCAAAACTATCAACCAATTATCAGAATAAATTCAGGCAGTTCATTAAACCCAACAATGAACCACACTTGAACCACAAAGGTTTTACATGATAGCCGGCTTATGCCGAAATAAATTCGTACAAACATATCTCTTTTCCTTTGCCACCGTCAAATCATTGATTTGAGTGCAGTTGGCTGGGTTTATTTTGAGCGTGCTTCCTCTTTTTTCATTCGTTTTGTTATTGTTGGTTTTGTGGTAATTCCGAAACGTGCGTCCATCCAACCATCTTGCAGTCTATAGGACTTTGCCCAAATAAATTTGACAAACATTCTTTTCCTCTGTTGGTTATGTCAATGCATGGTTTTACGCTGAAATCAAAAACAACAACAAAAATTTTATTTCTATAGAAAATTTTGTCAAAATTTTATTCGATAGAACATTGTATCAAAATTTTATTCGATAGAACATTTTGTCAAAATTTTATTCGATAGAAAATTTTGTCAAAATTTTATTTCTACAGGAAATTTTGTCAAAATTTTATTCGATAGAAAATTGTGTCAACAATTTATTTTTATTTTTTATTTTTACTATTTTTGGAAGAATTCTATCTACTGTGGCAACCGCGATTACAATACTACGGTAGTCTTTGTAAAATATTTAAAATTGAGGAGTTGAGAAACAAAATTTAGTCTAAAGGAGTTCTTGACAATAATCTTCCAATGAATTTTTTGTTGAAATTTAGTGAAAATTACTTTTTCGCTAAAAAAGATACCGTTTTTGTACTTTCTTAAAAATTGTAGTTTTTTCCATCCCTGCGGAGAATGGGAAAAAGCATTGATTTTGTTTCGTTATCTTTAGATGTTACAGTAGCAATTTATGTTAATTTCATCTGCAAGGAAATTTTTATTAAATTTTTATAATGATAAATAGAAATTTCCGTAAGTAGAAAAAGATTTATGAATTAAAAAGCGCAAGATTAATGAATTTATTGGAATATTATAGATAAAGTAGTTCTACAACATATTTTCCGTAAATATAGACAACTTTTTACAATCAAGACAAAGACATTTGCGTAACACATAAACCAGTATTTACACATCCACACATACAAAGATCCAAGAAATATTTTCTCGACATTCTCTAGATAGAATGTCTCGTATTTCGTTTATCATCCTACCTCAATGAACTTATCATTACAGCCAATATTATATTGTGGTTACAGTGTAATTATTTTGAGGAGTAGTTGTTCGAAACCTCACTTTATACAGGGTGTCTGATATGTAATGCGCGTAGGTTAGGTTAGGTTAGGTTAGGTTGAAGAGAGGAGTCGGATTTCTCCGTCTCATGTCATACGACATACACCTAAGCCAGAAATCGGCTTGTTGTGCGCTCTAGTTTATAATTATAACACCATGCCTATTTTAAGAATTCTATGCCTTCGACGAATGCCTTAATTTGTTTCCATTTTACTCCCTTCAATCGGTTTAAATTTGGAATGTTTTCGACTCCCAAATGTTGGGACCTGTATCTTGTAAATGCCGGGCAGTGACACAGATAATGTTCAAGTGTCTCTTCGTCCTCTCCACATGCCCTGCATAAACTATCATTCATTACACCTATACGGTGCAAGCGTGCCCAAGTGTCCCGTGATGATTCCAATAGCCCTAGTGATCGTACTCCTACTCTCCTTCAGTAGTTCTCTTGTTTTATCTTCATCGGGATCTCCCCATATGATCTTCGTGGTCCTTCCGACTATTTCACTGGTCCGCAGCTCTACATGAGCTCGTTTTGTCCACACTTTTAACTCGGACCGGGTAGCCCCAAAGGGCTTGGGGTTATCCAAGTTTACTTCCTCAGCTTCCCTAGCTTTTTATCGCTAGGCCATTCACATGCTCGTTTCCATTCACCCCACAGTGAGCAGGTACCCAGATGATTCGAATGGAGCCATACTCGGAGTAGGAATTTATTATATTTTTGCATTCCAAAACGGTTCGTGATTTAACCGTATTGGATGCTATAGCTCGTATGGCTATCGGTGAGAACATTTACACTTAGTGGCCTTGTGGTTGTGCTGAGCCATTTTAAACACTCCGTGATCGCTCTGAGTTCTGCTTGCAGAACAGTTGTATGGTCTGGCAAGCGAAAGGAGATTTCGGTGTCAGAGATTTCTAAGTATACCCCCAATCCCGTTCTATCCCCCATCTTCGCTCCGTCTGTGTAACAATTGTTACCATAAGGGGCTTCAATAAGTGTTCCGTTAGACCATGATTGTCACTCCGGTATGAGAATTTCACAATCGGTCGCTAGCGTTGCTTCAGGTATGCGATCATGGAGCACTCCTAAGTCAGACGTTTCTCCTATCGTCACCTCAATTATCCTCTGATGGTTTGATCTGTTCCCCATTTGGTGCCATTCTCTCATCATCTTGAGTCTTATTGCTGTCATGGCTGCTTCACTTTTTATCTGTATCTATATAGGTAGGACGTTTAGAATCGTTTCTAGCGCTCTAGTTGAAGTTGTCCTCATAGCCCCTCTTACACCAAGACAACATGTCCGTTGGACCCGTTGCAGGGTTTCTACGTTACATTTCTTCTCCATTGATGTCCACCATACTACCGATGCGTATGTCACCATAGGTCTTATTATCCAGAGCGACATTTTGGGGCTTAGTTTAGCATTTTGAGCCAACGGCTCTTCGACATAGTGCCCAGCATCTGTGTGCTTTCTCTGCCCTCTCCTTGATGTGCCACTTCCAATTTAACTTTCTTTCAAGGATTACTCCTAAATATTTCACCGTGTCAGATACTGTTATAGTATTGCTTAAAAAGCAAGGTTCAATGTATTGGCCGATCTTCGTCTTTCTGGCGAAAATGCATATATCAGTCTTTTCTGAATTTACGTTCAGACCCCTTGGTCTAGCCCAATCATATGCTATACTTAGAACACGCTCAGCTCTCCTACATAGCTTGTTTGGATCCGTCCCCTTCAGAAGTATTATAACATCGTCTGCATAACAGACTGGTTCAAATCCTTCTTTAGTTAGAATCCTCAGCAGACTGTTAATGGTGGTTACCCACAATAGAGGTGATAAAATTCCACCCTGTGGTGTTCCCCGTGTAACTTTTCCCTTATTTTGGTATCGTACAATCCACAGCTGATCCATCTTTTCCTTAGCATATGGTTTATCCAGTCCCGTAGCGCCTGGTCTACCCAATACTGGTCTAAAGATTCGATAAGTGCGACTGTCCTTACATTGTTGAAAGTTCCTTCAATGTCCATACATACCGCTAATGTGTACATCTTGGCGTCAAAGGATTTTTTCAATATTGTGCACTACCTCATACAGGGCCGTCTCTACGGATCTTCCCTTCACGTAGGTTTGAACCTTAATATTGTTTTTGGAATCTTACTCTTTATCATGGTGTCTACGATGCGTTCCATGGTTTTGAGTAGAAATGATGTAAGACTGATCGGTCTGTAAGATTTTGGTACCGCATAACTCACGTTGCCTCGTTTGGGTATAAATAATTCTTGCCAGGCCTTCGGAGTATATGCGAACTTTAAGCATGCTGTATAGATGACAGCTAAATGTGTTGCTAGGAGATATGCCTCCCTTTGTATTAGTGCAGGGAAAATCTCGTCGGAACCCGGTGACTTAAAGGGAGGGAAACTTTTCACGACTTCTCTAACCATAATGTCCGTTATAGTGAAACACTGCACATATTCATCCTCCCTTCGTAACGGAGTTTCGGTTTGTACCGTCTCGTTTCTCGGAAAGAGAGTTTTCATCAAGAGTTTCATTATATCTTCTATTGATTCCGCTTTATTGCCCATATCATCGACCATTGTTTCGACTTGGTTATGTGTTTTGGAAAGGAATTTTTTTATCCTGGACGTACCGATAACGCCGTCAACCTGTTCACAAAACAGCCGCCAGGAGTTGCGTTTTGCCGTTCTAGTAATATTGTTGTATTCTTTGAGTCTCTTATGATACTCATTCCAGTACACTTCTGCTTTCTTTCTTCGTGCTCTGTTGTAGAGCCTTCGGACATCCTTCCCAATATTACGAATCTCCCCTGTCATCCAGGGTTTTTCGTGGACTGATCTCCTTTCTTGGAGAGGACAACTCTCCTCGAAAGCACTCACTGCCGTTATCTTGTTGACACTTGCATCAATTGCTTCTATGTCTGAACATTCAGGATTGGACTGCTCTAGACCATCCTTGATTAGTCTTTCATACTTTGTCCAATTTGCTTTCGCCTTGTTGCGGAAAGTTATTGGATTTGGCCCCGGTCTTGCTATGTTAAACCTTATATATCGATGGTCAGAAAAGGAGTGCTCAGATTTTCTGAACTAAAGGTTATATCTATCACCTCCTCTCTAACTTTATCATCTCATCTATCAGATTTTCTGAACTAAAGGTTATATCTATCACCTCCTCTCTAACTTTATTAATGAAGGTGGCGCTATTACCTTTAGTAAGGGTTACTAAATTGTTAGAGTTCAAAAATTCTAACAGAGACTGTCCCCTTTTATTAGTGTATGTACTACCCCACGCTACGGCCCAGAGGGCACACGTTCCCGTACAAACCACATTTAAATCTCAATAGAAACTAAACAATTGGTCGAATCGCTATGTAATTGTTTTTTAGCCTATTCTACATAAAATTTCCTTGGAATACACGTAGAGGTTGGGTATACTTCTCTTGTACCATCAAGGTGTAATTTTAGTTTGAAAATGAAAAAGGTACCCATGGACCTTCTCGACCATCGATCACCTAAATACTCGTACTCGAATTCCAATTCATGGAATTCGGCATTCATTTCTTGTGATCTGAAGGTATTAATTCAAGCTATATCAACATGTACAAAGTAAAGTTAGTACAACATAAATCTATTAGCTGACAATGTCTATTTTTAACCTAGCTTTCCATGGCATATATTAGCTTACATATTTTATTATAGATCAGAAAACTTTAATTATAAAATTATTCTAATTAAAGCCCACATCCAAAACAGTTTCCAAAATGAAGGTAATCATGAAAATTCATTCATCAAACATTTTACTGAAAACAACGATTACAAATGTGACAGTACGAGTACAGTATTTAAACAATAGAGTGTAATGGAATTTCATGAATAAATGCCATTTCATATTTTAAGTAAAACGCGTCTTTAATATGAAGTCTTAAAAGACATCTTCCATTTATTAAATATTTTTCATCTTTCTATTAAAGTCACAATAAAAACGTCGAATTTAAGAACGGCTTCTAAAATATTTGTTCAGATATATTAAAGCCAAGTTAATCTCATTTCAAAAGAATTTTCGTTTCGTTTGTATTAAAGTCGCATTGCATAGCTCTAAGAACAAAACGACAAGAAATCATTATGATTGACACAATATTTATATTTTGTGGCATTATATTGCGCCCCTATGGAGATGTGTCAATCTTTGTCCGAGACACCCTAATTAACATGACTATAGATCTACTCACCTAGCGTATACATCATTCAATCAATGATTGAGCAGTGAACATCGTAGCACTTTATCCTGCCTCTTAGCTACTGTTCACACACAACGCTTGAGGTGATCATCATGGTTAGTACTACGTCACTAAAACTATGCACAAAGAATATGGCATGCATCTATGTACTACAATGGAGGTTGATAACGTGATCGTATGAGAGTTAAAGATAGGCTTGGCCATTATTAACTTTGCTAGTTTGTTCCACTTATACTGAAATGTAATGAATTTTAGTCACAAACTAGGGTTGCTATCCATCGATCATGTGTCCTTGATGGAATGTAAAAATATTGGAAACTATTAACTCAAATCAATATTTGAAATAAATTTATTTCTCACCAAAAATTGTTTGCAAACTACAGGGTGGCTGATATGCTTTATTATTGAAGGTTGTAGTATGATTACATCAGACAGACAGACGTACATCGTTAGTTCGTCTTAGAATTTCACCCTAATCAAAAATATATACAGGATGGCTGATATGTAATGTAAAAAAGTAAAGCGCTATATTTTGTTATTTTTTAATTTTATTGCTAAAAAAAAAAACAAAAATGTCAGAAATAACATCAAATTTTCGAATCACTTTAGATTTGTTCAAAGTGCCTGCCTTTGGCACGAATGCATGAAATTGTCACTGCGCTATTTTGGTCCATTCCCACGTTTTTAGGCCAGCCTTACTCCACAAAATGGCCCTGAAGCAAAGGGGATTCAGATCCGGAGATTTTGGTGGCCATTGTGCGGTATAAATGAATCGACGAACTTCATTTTTAAGTCATTCTTGGTGCGTGATGCGTCCATTTAAAATGTCCATGATGTGCGGTCGAAACGTTTGTTTGCATAGGGCTTCAAAATAGTTTTCCCGATAATACGCAGCATTTATTTCGATCTCACGGCCGGGGAGTGATAACATAATCGGCTTCACTTTTTTGTGTATCGGTGTGCTCTTGCACTTTTTGAAAATTCAATTCCTCATTTTTCATCATAGGGGGGTATACTTACTTTGTCATTCCGTTTGTAACACATCGAAATATTAGTCTGAGACCTCGACTGTATGTTTATCTGTTGAAATCACAAAAATGAAACAAAGTAGCGACTTAAAACTTTTAGGTATAGTCCCCATATAAACAGACCCCCAGATTTGGCTTCCTTTAAGTCATTTGGAGGAGCAAATTTCATTCGGAGATGGAGGTGGTCTATTCCCTCTAACAATCCAAAAATTGGTCCATAATTATATATAGCCCCCATATAAACCGATCCCCAGATTCAACTTCTTGGGTCTCCTAAAGAAGCAGATTTCATCCGATTCGGTTGACATTTACTTCGTAATATCAGTATATCGTTTCTACACTGAAAAAAAGCATACTCGGTTCCAAAGATTTTGTCTTTACTTTAAAAAATTTGGTATTTATTCCGAGCCAAAGAAGCGGAGAATACAAGTAAGGATACCTTTAAGACACAATTCTCTTTTAAATTTAGGTTCTGTGTACTTGCTTCTAGGAAGCAAAATTTTTTTTTTCGCTTTCTCAGCTTTTTTTCTTCATATGCTATCAAAGTCCTTTAAGAACGAGTTAACGGCAACTTTATTTTCCAAATTAGGACTCGACATCCAGTAGAAATTATGCTATGTTTGAAGTAAAAAACTTCTTTAAAATAAAGTGTTGAAAAACATGTCCTATATTTGAACGATTTTTTGCTTTGTAGTCAAGATGCCAAAAGACAACAAATTTAAAGACAATTTCATTAAATTTAAAGAATTTTTCTGAATTATTAAAGTCAAGTTGACCTTAGCCTATAAATTTTTTCTTTAATGTTAAGATACCCATTTTTAAGTCAAATCACTTAAGTATAAGTACAATACGACTTAATTGAAAAGTTTATCGCCTTTTGGACAAGGAAAATAACTTTATTTTAGAGAAATGCGTCTTCTATGCTAAGCAAAATTTGTATTCGTATTTTAAAGACATGAAATCTTTGACCTCACGACAATATTTTTTTCAGTGTACTAATCACGCAAAAATCAGTTCATAGCGGTCCATTCGATCCGGTTGCAATTAGCTACTTGTGCCCTGGTATATGTACCCCAAACAAAAAATGTTTTTATACCCTCCACCATAGGACTTGTAACACATCGAAATATTTCTCTAAGACCCCATAAAGTATATATATTCTGGGTCGTGGTAAAATTCTGAGTCGATCTAAGCATGCCCATCCGTCCGTCCGTCTGTTGAAGTCACGCTAACTTCCAAACGAAACAAGCTATCGACTTGAAACTTGGCACAAGTAGTTGTTATTGATGTAGGTCGGATGGTATTGCAAATGGGCCATATCGGACTTCTTTTACGTATAGCTCCCATATAAACCGACGCTCAGATTTGGCTTGCGGAGCCTCTTGGTGGAGAAAAATTCATCCGATCCGGCTGAAATTTGGTACATGGTGTAGGTATGTGATCTTTAATAACTACGAAAATATTGGTCACCATCGGTCCATAATTATATATATCCCCCATATAAACCGATCCCCCGATTTGGCTTGGGGAGGCTCTAAGAGAAGCAAATTTCATCCAATCCGGCTGAAATTTAGTACGTGGCGTTAGTATATAGTCTCTAACAACCATGCAAAAATTGGTCCACATCGATCAATAATTATATATAGCCCCGATGTAAACCGATCTGGGGAGTTGGCTTGCGGACCTCTAAGAAAAGCAAATTTCTTCAGATCCGGCCGAAATTTGGTTCATGGTGTTAGTATATGGTCTCTAACAGCCATGCCGAAATTGGTTCACATCGGTCCATAATTATATATAGCCCCCATATAAACCGTTCCCCAGATTTAACCTCCGTAGCTCATGGATGAGCAGAATTCATCCGATTCGGTTGAAATTTGGTACGTGGTATTAGTTTATGGTCACTAACAACCATGCAGGAATTGGTCCATATCGGTCCATAATTATATGTAGCCCACATATAAGCCGATCCGCAGATTTGACCTCCGAAGCCCCTTGGAAGAGCAAAATTCATCCAATCCGGTTGAAATTTGGTACGTGGTGTTAGTATATGGTCTCTAACAACCATGCAAAAATTGGTCCATACCGGAAGAGCAAAATTCATCCGATCCGGTTGAAATTTGGTACGTGGTGTTAGTATATGGTCTCTAACAACCATGCAAAAATTGGTCCATACCGGTCTTAATTATATATAACCCCCATTTAAACCGATCCGCAGATTTGACCTCCGTAGCTCTTGGAGGAACAAAATTCATCCGATCCGGTTGAAATTTGGTTCGTGGTGGAATTTGGTACATTGCGCTAGTATATGGCCGCTAACAATCATGCCAAAATTGGTCCATATCGGTAGATAAAAATAATCTTCCAAAATTTTATTTCTATAGGAAATTTTGTCAAAATTTTATTACTATACAAATTTTTTTCAAGATTTTATTTCTATAGAAAATTTTGTCAAAATGTTATTTCTAAAGAAAATTTTGTAATTTTTTTTTCTATAGAAAATTTTGTTAAATTTTTTTTTCTATAGAAAATTTTGTCAACGTTTTATTTCTATTGAAAATTTTGTTAAAATTTTATTTCCATATAAAATTTTCTCAAACTGAATTATTTTTTTGAGTAGACGCGGTGTTACGAAGTTTTAAGATACCTTGATATCGGCAAGTGTTACCGCAACCCAAGTAATTCGATTGTGGATGACAGTCTGTAGTAGAAGTTTCTATGCAATCCATGGTGGAGGATACATAAGATTCGGCCTGACCGAACTTACGGCCGTATATACTTGTTTTTTCTGATTCAATCACGAAATCAATTGATCCAATTAATTTTTTATTGAAATGTCTTCGACATCGCGAGAATGATACTATCAATCAAAGTTTTAAGTGGACATTAATATATACTTGAATAAAAAATTAATTGATTTCCTTAACAAATTTCAATTAATTTTTTCATTGATTCAATTAACTATTTAATTGATGTTGATTGTAAAACCCAATTATTTTTTTCATTAAAGACGTAACTATTTGTTAATTACTTACTTAACTGGGGTAAGTCAGTCATTTTCATGAAGCTCCATTAGTGCTACGTTAGCTAACGAACTTTTAAATCGTAATATCTATATATCTGTCATCTTGCGTATATATTCCATATGCCAGTTAGAAACTTAACTGCTGAAAAATTTTCAGTTAAAGTAAACCGCAGAAAAGATATTTCCATTTTCTGTTTGTTAACTGGCAGTTAAAGCCTAACGGAGTTACATGAAAATGGCCGTTAGTGTTTTTTGTATGTTTACAAAATTGGTTGTTTGAAATAAATTTTTATTTAAAAATTTTTCCATAACATTTTTAATTGACTTGGTCTTGTATAAATTAATTTTTTAATTAAAATTTTTTAAATTTTCTATCATTGACTTAATTAGCTTAATGTTACCATCATGATTAAAAAGTTCATTTTATCAATTAATTTATTCATTGAAAAAATTTTCAACTTCAATGAACTTTTTAATTGGAAACATTTTGGTGATATTTTGTCTGTGCCACAAATTGGTCGATATCCATCCATAATTACATATATCGGCGCCATATAAAACGATCCCCAGATTTGACCTACGGAACCTCTTGGAGGAATAAATTTCATCCAATTTGGTTGAAATTCGGTCCTCTAATTACCATGCGAACATTGGTTCATATCGGTTCAAAATTATTTTTTAAACTTGCGTTTTTTATTTAAATATACTCTTTATAGACTAACTATTAATTAATAATTTAATTGATGCAATTCATTTTTTAATCAAAACATACATCATTCACACACAATAATTGTATAAATTTTGATTTTATTCGGATTTAGATTAGTGATTAATATACTGTGATTTCCATGTTTGAAGCAATTTCAATTCAAAAAATAATTTCGTGATTGCAGGCAAAAAATCCATGTTTTCCTGTGTATTATATTAAATGCTACCGAATACTAAACACCAGTGACTGAATATTCACTCCCATTTACTTATTTTTACATTTACTTTACACAAATCCTTCAATGTTTTCCGTTCTATTGAAGCTTGACCTACATTACATCGTTACTAGCATTAGCACTTTTCCACAATGATTAAATAAATATATAGTTGTATTGATATATTACAACATTTTTCCTTCTCATATTGCGATATATGGCATTACAAAATTCTAACTAAAAGTCAATATCAACTTACAAGACTACATAGTTTTGTTTTGGTTTTTTGGAAACCACAAAAATCGAATTTACGCAATTTAGCCAAAAGTCAAAATAAACAAAAAACCAGTATTTTGGCCAAATACAGCTTGGTTCTATAACCACAGTAAATAAAAAAAAATCTAATACCTGCCACTCGCCAGAAGATTAGCCAATAGTCAAAATATCTGGCCATTAAAGAAGCGGAAAAATAAACAAGAAGTTTAAGTTCAACCAACTATTTAAGCGGACGATGTCTACACTGTTGCCACTTTAATTGGCATCACCACCAGTGTTCTGTGTGTGTAGTAATAAACCTCATATGACTAGGAACCTCTAGACCAAAATCTCATGTCTTTAAGAAAAATCCAATAGCGATATTCGTCCTCGTCCAAAAACATTGATTGGTAGTGGTACCTGCACATTGAGACATGAATTGGTTAGGAGTGTAATTGATTTGATTTTGACTTCTATTGGCATACTACCGGAATCAGAAAGCTTTTTTTGTCTTTGTTGTTTTTGTTGTGTTTTTTTTTTCTGGCGAGGGCTGAGAAGAACTACACACCAGAATGTTAGTCAAGAATTGAAACACATAAAGTCAATACAGAAAAATGTGGCCATTACAAACTAGCTACTGTATCAAGAGACTAGCTCAGCATGGCATGGCAAACTCATCAAGAAATCTGTTGAACATGTTTGTTTTTTGTTTTGCCAAATGCAACTGCCCATATTTTGAGTTTGTTTTTGAAAATCTGCATTTTCATGAAAATGCTGTTTAACGAGTATTTTGTTTTAACCATACTAAAACAAATACCCCCTACTAAACACAGGCTAAATAGTATAGACGCATGCGCACATACATAAGTACATGTGATTATTGTTTAATACAAAATACTAAATAAAAAAACAACAACAACAAAAACGTATTCATTCTATAGTGAAAGAGAATCTGCACAGTGGGTTATGGCATATGGACTTATAAAAAAAAAACAAACATCAATTATTTTTTAAGTTTTTAAAGCTAGCATTAAATTTACAAAAAATTCTAATTTAAGATATTAATTGGTTCATGTGAGTCAATTAAATTTTTATTTACGACAATTAATTAATAATCGATATACAGAATTAATCAAAAGGTAGTTGTTTTCTAATTGTGGAAAAATCTATTTCCGGTACTGCAAAATTTGAAATAATCGATTTTTAAATTTCTGGAAGTTTTGCAAATTTTCGAAAAACCTTAAAGTAAATGAAAAGGCCTGCAATCGAATAAAACTTAAGTAAAAACAATGTCTCTGCAAATCGTACATACACACAAAAAAATCTACCAATCTACCATTTTTGGTAGACTCCCGTTCATTTTGTATATGGCCCCCATAGAAAGCGACCCCCATATTTCAATTCTGGCTCTATAATTACAGCACAAAAGTTCATATGGATTCGTAATTATTTCTTCCCTATACATATCGGTCAAGAACTGAATATATAAAGGGTGATACGGTCAAAATTTGGTCAAGGGAAAACGCGTGTAAATCGGTGAAATCGTTTATTTAAAAAAATCAAATTAAATTTCTTTTTCAAGTTCAATTAGTATAAAATTCAGGAAAAATATTCAGTTAGGCTTTCGCTTTTCCAAATCCGAATTGCAGGGCCTCACGCTTGACACCTGCCATCAGATTTTGTACAGCCACCTTGTCCACCTTCTTCGCCGCAGAAAGCCAGTTTGCCTTGAACTGCTGCTCGTCCTTAGCAGTTCTTTTTGGTCTTCTTTAGGTTCCGTTTGACAATAGCCCAGTATTTCTCAATTGGGCGGAGCTCTTGGGGCGCGTTCATATGGGGGTTATACGTAAAAGTGAACCGATATGACCCATTTGTAATACCATCCGACCTACATCAATAACAACTACTTGTACAAAGTTTCAAGTCGATACCTTGATTCGTTCGGAAGTTAGCGTGATTTCAACAGACGGACGGACATGCTTATATCGACTCAGAATTTCACTACGACCCAGAATATATATACTTTATGGGGTCTTAGAGCAGTAGTTCGATGTGTTATAAACGGAATGACAAAGTTAATATACCCCCCCATCCTACAGTGGAGGGTATAAAAAAAGGGAACACCTCCTACCCGACATTTGTTAACCCGGTCCGTTTTACATCTGCATAACCGCCCTATTTCTGTATATGAACGAAAAAGCTAGTAGTCCAATTTTTTTGAATTGTACGGGACACGTGTGTGGAAACCGTGGAACGATTAATCACTACTTCAGTTTTTGTTACAGACTTCCCCTGCCCCTACTCTTTAAAAGTGTTCAAATCTTTTCGTATTTGTTTTCAGATCGAAAGATATGGTTGCCTAAGTTAACGAATATATGCTTCAGGAGGCCCAACGAAGCGGGCCGGGTTACGCTAGTAACATATAAACATTTCCTCACTCAACCTCACTGTGCCTTCAGCGAATAGTACGACGCGCGGGTGTTGAAAAAAAAAACAGACATGTATATGCATGTTTTTTATTTCGGCCTTTATGAAGGCAAGCTTCACGTCTTATTCATTATAAAGTATATTAAATTCTAGTAAGACCATACAATTGCTTCGATTGCTGTTACAGGTCTAATATTTTTGGGACGATAGGGGGAAAGATTATGGTTGTAAACGATGCATGGCTTGCAACATTGATACGGCCCACCAATAGAGTTCTGCTTTTGTTCAGCAATATTCTAATACAAGGCAAGGCAATTTCTGTTGAATGAAGCTTATTTGAAAACGAACATAAAAAATCTAAGACCCGAGCATAAAGGCAAGATTTTATAATGTCTGTACTAAAGCTACATTACACACATGAACAATATAAATACAAAAAAAAAACGCAAACGAGAATTGTTCTTTTATTACATGATTGGACTCTTGTTTCTTGATCTGATTGATTTCAATTGCAATAAAAACAAAACAGCTTCCGACAAAATGTATTGTGACACATGGTGAAATATTTCATCAATTTGCAAATAAATAATTCGTTGAAATATATTGAGAAGATCACTTAGCATATTCCTTTTACCACACCGGGCCCTAATAAATTTGCCCTTCTATTCTAGTAGTATAATGAAATTTCGATTTCCGATCACCTATGTTATCGTGATCAACTGTGAGCAAAAAAACAATATCACAAAAAAAGTAAAAGTAAAGTCACTAAAGGAACCGACCACCACGGTTAATATCGGGAGTGTGGTAAACTATAGATAAAATATTTATGATTGTGACAATCATGTTTCTTCTCGGCGTGTATATACTTGTGTTCATTGAAATTGAGCGAGCATGCTAAGTTTAATAAGACATTTCTGCGAATATTGTGGAAAAATATAGAAATACTAGATCCACTGTGTGTACTTACTATTACTAAGTTTAATTCCTTTTGAGATTAGCATCGACCATGGTGTAGGGCGATTACGTGAAAATGGCTGTCTTGTACTCTGTGAATGATGCCGCATTTGCACTGGCTCTGTCGTTCTCGTCGCTGTATTCGTTGTAGCTGTGGGAATTATTTCGGCGGGATATAGAGATTCTGTGATCACACCACGATTATGACCATTTGCCATGGGTGGCGGAATGCCCAGACAGTGAAATATACGATCTCTGGCTGAGCGTCCATATCGAAGATAGTATTTTTTCAAGCCCATTTTATGTAAATCTGAAAAGAAATAGAAAAGTAAAGGATAAATTTAAAAACAATCGGGGAAATAATTATTTTTTATTTTATTTATTTATTTACACGGCTAATAGCAGCCGGGACATTACAAAATATAACAATTCAATTAAATATAATTCTATATTACAATTGGGTCAGAAGGGACCCTATAGGTCAGTAAGGACCACAGCGAGTCAGAAGGGACTCCAAGTTAGTTAGTTGAGATGGGTCAGGAGGGACCCCGTTGAGCCAGTAAGGGCTCCGCGGAACTCGATAGGGTTCAACATATATCAACAAATGGGTCAGAAGGGACTCCATATACTCCGTTGAGCCAAAAAGGCTTAAAGTTCCAGAAGTCAGAGTATGGGACTCCAAGTTAGTTAGTCGAGATAGGTCAGGAGGGACCCCGTTGAGCCAGTAAGGGCTCCGCGGAACTCGATAGGGTTCAACATATATCAACAAATGGGTCAGAAGGGACTCCATATACTCCGTTGAGCCAAAAAGGCTTAAAGTTCCAGCAGTCAGAGTATGGGCGCATCGTGTGTTTTAGAAATGGGCCAGAAAGGACCCTCCGAGCCTTTAGGCCAGTAAGTGCCACCGTATTATAGGGACTCCCGCCGTTAGATGAATAAAGCAGGCTCCAATGTATACCTGAAAATTAGAAGGCGACAACCCTTGGCTCAGCAACATTATTGTCCAACTTATGTATAATTTCCTTTATGGCAGGAATCGACTCAGATAACGAGAACAATGTATACACCGAGTTATAGTTTCTAGACAAAACGTTAAGCGGATTAAATAATTCATAGTTGTGTCTACAAAAGTCAGTCTTTAAGAGTACAAAGTTCCTAGTTAAGCGATTAGGAACATTATAGCAAATTTTCGAGGTTAGGTAGTGTGAATCAGTATCTCCTTTAATTAGTTTAGTGAGAAATACAATACCATGCATGAACCTTCTACGCTCAAGAGATGGAAGATCAATTAATAAAAGACGGCTAGAATAAGGAGGCAAGTCGTATAAATTATTCCAGCCAAGCCCTCTCAAAGCAAAAATAAGAAACTGCTTCTGGACAGATTCAACACGATCAATATAATAGCGATAACTTGGTGACCAGACAACACATGCGTGCTCTAATATCGGCCTAACCAGAGTCGTAAAGAGCCTTTTCGTCAAATAAGGATCAACAAATTCCTTAGACCATCTCTTAATGAAACCCAAAACACCCATTGCCTTATTCACACATTCCTCAATATGAGGACCGAAATCAAGTCGGGAATCCAACAAAACGCCTAAATCATTAAATCTCAGCACATTCTCAAGCTTATAGTTCCCAATGCAGTACTCAGACTGTTCACAAGCTCCGCGGGAAAAAGTCATCTTCTTACACTTTAAAAGATTAAGTACCATACAATTAGAAGCGCACCATTCGACTAGTCTGTCAATGTCATCCTGAAGAAGGGAAGTATCCCTAGCAGAATCAAGTGAAAGAAACAATTTAACGTCATCTGCGTACATCAAGATCCTCGATGATACGATAACCGATGGAAGATCGTTCAAATATAGATTAAACAGTACTGGTCCTAAGTGGCTACCTTGAGGCACGCCAGATGTCACATGAATAAGCGTAGATAAACAATCTTTAAATGCAACTCTCTGAGTTCTACCATGCAAGTAGGAATCGATCCAGCGCAGAAGGATAGGTGGGAATCCCAAAACATCCAATTTGTATAGTAATAACCTATGATTCACCATGTCAAACGCCTTGCTGAAATCCGTATAAATCACATCCAGTTGACGTCTCTCCAATAAATTAGTTACAGTAGATCTACCTCTCATAAAACCATGTTGGGATTCCGAAATGATTTTACGAAGGGAGTACGAAATTCTCCTAGTTACCAAAAGTTCAAACAGTTTAGGTATCACACTCAACTTAGCGATACATCTATAATTCTCAATGTTCGTTCTATCACCTTTCTTGAACAAGGGAATAACATGACTAACCTTCCACATGTCTGGGAAATTGCCAGTTCGCAAAGACAAGTAAGTAAACCAAGATAATATTTTTTTTCAGATTTTTCTGACGAAATTAATTGACCCAATCAAGTTTTTAATTAAATTTGCTTCAATCAAGAAACTGATAACCTAAGCTAGTATTTGGATTGTGGTTCGCTCTAATCACCTACAGAGCTAACTCTTTTCCTAGTAAAGACAGGGTAGTGGCAAATGTAGTGTTCCATGATATTTTCATCCGAAAAACACACCCTACATGCACCATCGTCTGTTGTTCCCCTTCGACGCAGATGTGCTCTCAATTCTAGGAGTCCGGTCATTAGTCCCACGGTCCTGCCTACAGTCGTCCCACTTTCCTTAAGTAGTTCTCCAGTTTTTTCTTATTCACCCCAATGTATTTGCGTCGCCTTTCCGACCACATGGTCCACATCGATTTATGTGTCTCCCGTGCCCATTTATCCAACTCCGCCCACATTGCCTCTGTTGGCTTTCCGTTCTCGGAATTCTCTTGCTACGTGTCCTAGCTCTTATCGCCAGTTTGTTTGCATTTACGTTTCCTCTTATTCCGGCATGTCCCGGCACCCATATGATGCGAATCCTGCCGTATTCTTAGTATTCGTGGATCACGATTTGGTTTCGTGTTTCCGTCCATTCTCCCAACATAATCAATTTCATCGCAGCCATGGCGGCTACGCTTTTGATATGAACCTCAAGGTGAGGTTAGGTCACTTAGACTATTTAGTCCATTGTGATACCACAGTGGTGAACTTCTTTCTTATCACTGCGTGCTGCCCGATTCTATGTTAAGCTCAATGACAAGGGAATTCCTTTTTATAGCCGAGTCCGATCGGCGTTCCACATTGCAGTGAAGCCACTTAGAAAAGCTTTGAAACACTCAGAAATGTCTCCAACATTAACATACTAAGGTGGGATAATTCACCGCTGGAAAACTGTTTGATGTTTGGTCGAAACGGGGTTAGAACCCACGACCTTGTGTATGCAAGGCGGGCATGCGAACCATTCTGAACCTCTGTAGAAGTCCCATCTGAACATCTATAGAAGTCCAGTATTGTCTCCAAGGCTCTGGTTGATGTGGTCTTTGTCCCACAGTTATTCTAAGACAACATGTCTTTTGGACCCGTTGTAAAATTCCTATGTTGCACATTCTCTCCATTGATGTCTAACAGACTATCGACGCATATATTGGGATTGGCCAAATTACGCTCTCATATATCCAATGCGTGACCTTTGAATTCAGTGCCCATTTAGAGCCCACCGTTCTTCTGCACAGTGCCCAACATCTGTAGGCTTTCTCAGACCTCTCTATGATGTGGCTCTTCCAATTCAGTTTCCTGTTTAAGGTTACTTCTACGAATTCATTTTATCTGACACTGGTATCGTCTTGCCCAAAAAACTCAGTTCGATAAAGTGAGCAATTTTAGTCCTTCTAGTAAATAGACATAATTTTGCCTTCGTCGGGTTAACATTCAGGCCCGTAGGCGATGATGTTAAAAGTAACAGACTAGTTAGAATCTCTCCTTAGCTAGAAGGAGGCCCTTAGTAGGCCATGGATAGTTGTTACCCACAGTACTGGCGATGGTATACTTCGCTCTAAATTGGCAGCTTATCCTTCTATTCCTTAGGAAATGGGCTATCCAATCTTTAAGAGATCACCCGAAACTGTATAGTTGCTAATTTTGCTGTATAGTTGCTAATTTTGCTCCCTCAAATACATGTTAGCAGAGAAAGACCTCTCTATAGTATCCCAGCAAAAAATGGAGCACTACTTCAGCAGGATTGTAAGGGAGAGAGGCAGTATCAATTGCTTACAAAACAACCGAATCAGCGCTGATTTTTGTGGGTGATGTCGCGATTTAGAGAAGCTTCTATATAGCGCTGATATAATTGCTCATTTCAATAATAATATTGCTCAGAAGTTATATATAATCTTGAGTTTCCTATTTTATAACATTGTTGGTATGAATGAAAACACTTATACTGCATGAATTGGTTGCACTAACGTAAACGAATGATCATAAACCAGTTCGATTACTCGTTAAGTTATTGATACCGATACATGCAGTGTGAATGCACTGCCTACTTTATTGTATATCAAAAAGCGCAATTAAACTCTTACTGCTGAAGTATTTTTTGCTGGGTATGCATCACCTTATATAGGACCGTCTCCTCCGATTGCCCCTTTACATATACCAACTGTTTGTACCTTAGCATTTCGCTCTAAGTTCCACTTTTTGCCATGGTGTCAACCATGGTAAGAAGCAGGCACATAATAATAATGCCCCTCAGATACTTAGGGTTGCATTAAGATATGATATTGTCGGTCCCGGCCGACTTTCTGGTTAACTTTCTTGCTTTTATTTTATGCTAATTTACCTGCTTTATTATAATGCGTAAGCAATTAAAATAAATGTTTTACATAATGGCAAATTAACCGGTTCTAAGTTGCTTGTATTACTTGGTTGCTGTCAGAAAATAATTTATTTTATGGATACGAGTAAATTGCCGTACGAATTAAAAAGACTTTCTAGACCTGCCTCAATCTCGAAATGCTTGGTGTTTTCAAAAAATATTCTACATTTAATTAACTCAATTTAGAATCAGCAAATAAAGACAGTCAAGTAAATCGACACTTCATATGACTCTTAAGATTGGCTGATATGTATTTTTATACCCTTCACCATAGGATGGGGGGTATATAAACTTTGTCATTCCGTTTGTAACACATCGAAATATTGCTCTAAGACCCCACAAACTATATATATTTTGGGTCGTGGTGAAATTCTGAGTCGATCTAAGCATGTCCGTCCGTCCGTCCGTCTGTTGAAATCACGCTAACTTCCAAACGAAACAAGATATCGACTTGAAACTTGGCACAAGTATTTGTTATTGATGTAGATGGGGTGGTATTGCAAATGGGCCATATCGGACTACTTTTACGTATAGCGCCCATACAAACCGACGCTCAGATTTGGCTTACGGAGCCTCTTGGAGGAGCAAAATTCATCCGATCCAGTTGAAATTTGGTATATGGTGTTAGTATATGGTGTCTCACAACCATACAAAAATTGGTCCACATCGCTCTATAATTGTATATAGCCCCAATATAAATCGATCCCCAGATTTGGCTTGCGGAGCCTCTAAGAGAAGCAAATTTCATCCGACCCGGCTAAAATTTTGTATATAGTGTAAGTATATGGTCTCTAACAACTATGCAAAAATTGGTTCACATCGGTCTATAATTATATATAGCCCCCATATAAACCGATCCCTCGATTTGGTTTGCGGAGCCTCTAAGAGAAACAAATTTCATCCGATCCGGCTGAAATTTGGTACATGGTGTTAGTATATGATCATCGGTCCATAATTATATATAGCCCCCATATAAACCGATCCCAGATTTGACCACCGGTGCCTCATGGATCAGCAAAATGTATCCGATTCGGTTGAAATTTGGTACGTGATGTTAGTATACGGTCTATAACAACCATGCAGGAATTGGTCCATATCGGTCCATAATTATATGTGGCCCCCATATAAACCGATCCCCAGATTTGACCTCTGGAGCCCCTTGTAAGAGCAAAATTCACCCGATCCGGTTGAAATTTGGTACGTGGTGTTAGTATATGGTACCTTACAACCATCAAAAAATTTGTCAATACCGGTCTTAATTATATATAAAGGGTGATACGGTCAAAATTTTGTCAATATAAACTTGACGTATTTCTTTCAAGTTTGCATTTAAAAAACCTGAACACCCCTCATTTTGAAGGTGTGTGTGTGTAGAATGTTGCTCCTATTTTGATTTTGGAATTCACTCTTCAGTTGTCAAAATGCCGTCCAAGCAAGAAGAGCAGCGTATCAAAATTTTGCTCGCGCCTCGCGAAAATTCGAGCTACTCGCACGCAAAGTTGGCAAAATCACTAAAAGTTGCCAAATCAACCGTTACAAATGTAATTAAAGTGTTTGGGGAACGTGTGTCGACAGCCAGGAAGTCTGGATCGGGGGGAAACGAAAACCAGAAGCCGCTGAGACGACAAAGAGAGTTGCCGGTAGTTTCAAGCGAAACCCTACCCTCTATCTGGGTGTATCGTCTCCAACCGTGCATCGAGCCAAAAAAACGAGCCGGACTATCGACTTACAAGAAGGTAGTGACTCCAAATCGCTATGATAAACAAAATACGACGGCCAAAGCGCGATCCCGGAGGCTGTACACGACGATGCTGGCGAAGTTTGACTGCGTGGTAATGGACGACGAAACCTACGTCAAAGCCGACTACAAGCAGCTTCCGGGACAGGAGTTTTATACGGAAAAAGGAAGGGGAAAGGTAGCAGATATTTTCAAGCACATAAAACTGTCAAAGTTCGCAAAGAAATATCTGGTTTGGCAAGCCATCTGTACCTGTGGCTTGAAAAGCAGCATTTTCATAGCTTCCGGGACTGTCAACTAAGAAATTTACGTGAAAGAGTGTTTGAATAAACGTCTGCTGCCTTTCCTGAAGAAACACGGTTGTTCCGTACTGTTTTGGCCGGATTTGGCATCTTGCCATTACGGTAAAAAGGCCATGGAGTGGTACGCCGCCAACAACGTGCAGGTGGTTCCCAAGGACAAGAACCCTCCCAACACGCCAGAGCTCCGCCCAATTGAGAAATACTGGGCTATTGTCAAGCGGAACCTAAAGAAGACCAAAAAAACTGCTAAGGACGAGCAGCAGTTCAAGGCAAACTGGCTTTCTGCGGCGAAGAAGGTGGACAAGGTGGCTGTACAAAATCTGATGGCAGGTGTCATGCGTGAGGCCCGGCAATTCGGATTTGGAAAAGCGAAAGCCTAACTGAATATTTTTCCTGAATTGACCAGATTTGACCTCCGGAGCTATTGGAGGAGCAAAATTCATCCAATCCGTTTAAAATTTGGTACGTGGTGAAATTTGGTACATTGCGCTATTATATGGCCGCTAACAATCATGCCAAAATTTGTCCCTATCGGTCTATAGTTATATATAGCCGATCCCCAAAAATAATCTACCAAAATTTATTTCTATAGGAAATTTTGTCAAAATTTTATTACTATAGAAAATTTTGTCAAAATTTTATTATTATAGAAAATTTTGTCAAAATTTTATTACTATACAAAATTTTATCAAGATCTTGTTTCTATAGAAAATTTTGTAAAAATTTTATTTCTATAGATAATTTTGTCAAAATTTTATTACTCTACAAAATTTGGTCAAGATTTTACTTCTATAGAAAGTTTTGTCAAAATTTTATTTCTATAGAAAATTTTGTCAAAATTTTATTACTCTACAAAATTTTGTCAAAATTTTATATCTATAGAAAATTTTGTCAAAATTGTATTTCTATTTTGTCTTAATTTTATTTCTATAGAAAATTTTGTCAAGCTGAATTATTTACGTATTTAATTGGCCTTTTTTGCTTAATATATACCCCTTATGGACTAACTTACAATTGAGAAGACGGTGTTAAGAAGTTTTAAGATATCTTGCCAGCGGCAAGTGTTACCGCAACTCAAGTAATTCGATTGTGGATGACAGTCTTTAGTACAAGTTTCTATGCAATCCATGGTGGAGGGTACATAAGATTCGGCCTGGCCGAACCCACGGCCGTATATACTTGTTGTTTTTAATTTTATTATTCAAAAGCAAACAACGTCGGAAATAACATCAATTGAATCATTTCAGATTTGTTCAGAATGGCTAGCTGTGGCACGAATTATGGCTCTCATACGCCACACGCTGTTCAATAGTGATTTTGCGGTATTTTGGTCCAATTTCATGCGAAACGTTAGTTTTTAGTGACAATCTTACCCTTTAAAATGTCTCAGGCACAAATGTCCAACGGATAGATTTTGGTGCAATTGTGCAGTAGAAATGAATTAAGTAATTTTTGTCTACGTGTACTGAGTGCTATGGTGCTGGCCCTTTTGGAATGCTCATAGTTTGCGGTTGAAATGTTTGTCTGTCCTGAGTTTAACGACATTTTCACGACAATATTCGTCATTTTTTTTGACCCCACGGTCGATGAATATTAGCGGGAAGTAACCTTCGGTGGATACTCTTTGATCTCTTTGGCAAGTAAACCCCATCAGTTTGTTTTTTCACAAACTTCTCAATTTGGAATGACCTCTCATCGGCAAAATACCAAATTCGGTAACTGGCCACCTTCGTGTAAGCGAAACAACTCCTTGGCTCTTTCCAGTCCAACTTTGTGAACTCTTGCTCTTTGTAGAACTTCCGCGTCCAAACTCATTTCTCAATATGCGTTGCTTGCGTTCTCGCAATATGTTCAATTCACAACCAAGTTTTCCACCACTTCGGCAAAGATTTCAATCAAATCCAGCCTTTACTTTTCGATTCTCATCTGGTGTTGTGACCATTTTTTATCATCGACTTTTTGGACGTGATGCAATACTGCCAGTATCACGGTGACGAGCAATGGTACGATAAACAAACATTTCACATTTAAATGCAGCGGAACTCTAACGATCGCCGTTTATGTCAGCTGTCAAACGAGCGGTTCAGAAATGTATATAAAAGCAATATATTTTGGTTGAACCACAACACTCGTTTGACGAGACGTGTTAATTGTTTTTTATTACCTATCATTAATTTTACTAATTTTTTTCAATTTAATACCTAAAAAAATAACATGTTTTTGAACCCCGATTTCTGCACTGTTGCACCTAATACATGAGCTTTGCCTAAAAGTGGTCCATTTGCAATACCATCCGAAATAAGTCAATAAAAACTACTTGTGCTAAGTTTCAAACCGATAGATCACGCTAATTTCATCAGACGGATGGACAAAAGTTATATTGATTTCCACACCATTGC
Source organism: Haematobia irritans (assembly GCF_050003625.1). NCBI lineage: Eukaryota > Metazoa > Arthropoda > Insecta > Diptera > Muscidae > Haematobia > Haematobia irritans. Next base: position 164,682,454 of record NC_134400.1, read on the forward strand.
ATCCAAATTGGATGAGCAAGTGGGTCTTGGGATGTACTCAAAAGATGTGGAACTTAAAATTGCGAAAAGATTACCATATCACTGTAGTGTTTTCTAGGTTGAAATATTAGCAATAAAAGAGGTGGCAAATTTGCTGAGAAGTATTGTTCCAACAAAGGTTAGGTTAGGTGGCAGCCCGATATTTCAGGCACACTTATGGCGATTTCGATTGGGAAAAAAGGTGCAACATTCTCGAAATTGATTACCAAAAATAAAGGACACTGTCATAAATTTCGGATCCTCTATCCCTCACAATATTATGAATTAACAATAACTTTGGAATGACACTATTATTTGAGCGAAAAAACAATGAGGGAAAAAGAAGTGTAACACCAGGGCAACATATTTTTTGCGAAACGAAAACTCCCTTAGACTATTCACTCCATTGTAATACCACAGTGGTGAACTTCTCTCTTATCGCTAAATGCTGCCCGATTCCATGTTAGCTCAGTGACAAGGGACCTCCTTGTCCGGCGTTCATATTGCTGTGAAACCACTTAGAGAAGGTTTGAAATACTGAGAAATGTCATCAGCATTACTGAGAGGGGATAATCCACCACTGAAAAACTTTTTGGTCCTTTGTATGCAAGGCAGGCATGCTAATCATTGCACCACAAAGGCTCCAACAAATGTTTGCATATATATATTTATTTTTAAACAATCAGCCTGTAATAAAATCCCTGGACTCTGTGTTCCTCAACGACCATGGAATGTCGAAAATCTCTCAACGCGACGGCTTCACCTAATATGTACTCCATGGGGAAGCAGGATGAGGTAGCAATACTAGGAATTATCTTACATATTCGAGTTGCATGAGTTGTCATGGTGCGGAGGAAAAGGAACCAATTAAACACCTCTTGTGGGAAGGTCCTGCATTTTGTGTGAGACGTAAGCAAACTTTGTGGACATATTGCCTTAGATTACTGGCGGAACTGGAAAATGTTAACGTCAGCAGTCTGCTAATGTGTTTAGAACAATGATATTGATTATACAGGAGAAAATAATAGGGAGGGTTCAGAGGCAAAAATTAGAATGCCTGGCACTTGTCCCCAAATTATGACATTTTCTTCCTCAAAAATCCCCAATAAAAGTTTAATAAATTTTTTTAAGAAAATAAAGAAGTAGATTTAAATTTTTGTCATGATTTCACAATTCTAGTTGAGTAAAGTTATAAATTGAGTCCCCAAAAATAAAATCCTTTGTCCGTTTCTAGTTCAAATGTTCCATTTACCTCATTTGGTATGTCATGGAATAAAAAGGAGAAAATTTATGGAAATTCCCCACCAACTGAAAAATTATTCCAATTTTGATAAAAAAATCCCCAATACTGGAATTTATTATTGCGATAAATACATCTATTTCAATAGGATGTCGTAGGATATCATATAGCCGACTGGGGCCGTGCATACAATTTTTATAACTTGATCTTGAATTATACCGATTAACACCTAATTATGCAAATTAGCAAGATACATTCATTTCATTGTCATTTTGTTCCGTTTCTGATTAAAACACCTATAATTTATTCAAATTAGTAAGAGAATGTCAATAAACTGTGTTTCTTAAGTGTGAATTGGTTAATTTAATTGGTCCAATTAAATTTTAGCGATCAATAATAAAATACCCATCTGTACCATTAGGGTTGTCAAATCAATATCTCAGTATCTCATCTTTAGAAAATTTCCATTTTGTTTACAGATGCTTGTATGTGTCGGTGTGGGTTTTTTTGCAATATGCAAATAAATATTAATATTGATTTGCAATATTTATAATCACGATGATTTCACAAGTAAATAATAAAGTTATCATTTTTCCAGCTAAATATGCTTGATAAACTCAAAAATTAGGGTGTGCTAACCATATTGACATTTCAAAATGTCTATGTTTATCCACGTAGTTTACTACTAAGTCATCTTTATTTGCTATGTTTTTTTGTTTTATTTTCTTAGTGTAAGGGAAAGTCCATTTCATTAGACTTGACTGATTCTAAATTGAGCCTATATTTGTATAAATAATTTGTAGGTTTTTGGTCAACATATAAAAATGCAAAAGTGTTAATTGTTTTGTTAGAAACCAGAGAACATATTGACTATTTACGTATGACGTTATTCGTCCTATGTATCGAAGTGTTATATAAAATACGGATTAATATGTTCTAAAATACTAGGATGCAATTTTATTTATGATTATCACTTGCTAGTTCAGTTATAGTTATAAAAAAAAAATCACGAAATGGGGTAGATTGACTCAGCCGATAATTTTTAGTTGATCAGTAAAAATAGTATTAGGGCTCAATTAAATATATATGGCAAACATATTTTCACATAGAAAAGTACTTAAAACTAATTAACTTGATATGCAATTCCGAGCAAGGGTTTTAAACGTCAACGTTTCGAGACTTTTTTTTTGAAATTTTAAAAATTAGAAAAAAAAATAGAAATTTTACGAGCTGCAGTTAAACAGAATAAATTTACACTTTTTTATTTATTGTTTAAAATAATTTTTAAAATAAAAAATATCGTTTATACTCCTAAAGAATCTTTGGTTTAATTTCATTTTCTATTTTTCTATTCACAGTTTCTTATATCTGGGTTGCGGTTACGATCAGTGTTTTTGCGCAAAAAGAATAAAATGTTTCAAGTGTACTCCAAAAACAAATGATGAGGGAACACGGTTAACTACCATAAAATCCCAGCAAAAAACGCGTCGCCTTAAAAGAAGTGAAAATGTTTCTTTTTTTTTGGATCCGGAAGTAGTGCAAAATTGGCGTAGAAGCGGTGAATTTAACTTGGGCTCGTCATAGAACGGATGGCCACCATTTGGACAGCCGTTGCACTGAATTTCCATCACTGCTTATGGTGTGATCCGCATTCAGTGTTTTGGATGTTAATTAAAGAATTTTGTGTTATTTTGCGAAATAAATAATTTTAATAATTTTTCATCATTTTTAATGCATTCTAAGGTTTGTCTGAAACGTTGGACCTCAAATATTTTCAAAAATTCGTAATTTTTCTGGAATGGATTTAGCTATTTTTTCGGCAAAAATGCAATAATTTGTACATATTTGCAACAAAAAAGTTAAAATTACCCATTAAAAATATGAAAAAACCGAGTTATACAATTTTAATTAAAAGAACTTCCAGTGTAGATAAAATAAAGAACATCTTTGGGGGGAAAGTTTTGGAAGTGCTTTTAAAGTTGTACCTTTAGAAGAACTTCGAATTTTGAAAAAGGGCAAAAATTTTTCAAGTGCGTTTTCTATGCTAAGTTGCATTCGTATTTTAGGGACATGAAATCTTTGCCCTCACGGTAATAGTTTTTCTGTGCAAGCAGGGTTCAGCTTTCCCCAGCTTACTGGAAACATTAACAAATATCAACAATTTATTTAGTTGCATTGTTTTCTATTCCAACAACACTTTAGGGTATTAAAGGCTATACAATGGAATCTATTTGATGCTATCGAAAACAAGAAAATCTGAGAAATTTAGAAAAAATAACATCGAATTTAATACTCAATGGTCTAGCACACAACCTAACTACCTAATATATCACGAATTTGAATTTATAGCACGCTTAAAATTAAGTGAAGGTGTAACATTTTACATTTCTAAACAAGTCAATACAATTCACAAATATTTGTAAAATTCCTTAAAATTGATAGAACTCACACTTACACTGAACTTTTCTTTTGTGAAATAACAATATAGTGGGATATCAGTCTCATTTAGTTTAAATTCTTCAAAAGCAAAAAATAAGAAAGAAACAAATACGACAAAACATACGAATGATAGTAGTATAATTTTATGGTCAGTGAGACATTTTCAAAGATACGTTGATATGATAATTGAAAATGAAGACAAACCATTAAAACCAAAGTTACAAAGTTGATTTTATTGACGAGTTGAGGAATAAAGACAATAAATGATTTTTTGTTTCACTTGCAATGGCATCAACCTGTGTCGGCATATTGGTAAAATCAAAAGACTTAAGCAACAAACTCAATGTGAGAGCGTTTACAGTTTTTCAGAAATTCTCTCAAACAACAACACAGCATTTATTTTATTGCAATTCATTGCAAATCCTAAAAAATACAAATGTAATTAAATTAAATTTAATTTTATTAAATTTAAATTAACATTATATTAATTTATATACTTATTTACTTTACGATTCAGTTGTATTTTTATACCCTCCACCATAGGATGGGGGTATATTAACTTTGTCATTCCATTTGTAACACATCGGAATATTGCTCTAAGACCCCATAAAGTATATATATTCTGGATCGTGGTGAAATTCGGAGTCGATCTGAGCATATCCGTCCGTCCATCTGTTGAAATCACGCTAACTTCCGAACGAAAAAAGCTATCGACTTGCAACTTGACACAAGTAGTTGTTATTGATGTAGGTCAGATGGTATTGCAAATAGGCCATATCGATCCACTTTTACGTATAGCCCCCATATAAAGGGACCCTCAGATTTGGCTTGTGGAGCCTCTAACAGAAGCATATTTCATCCGATCCGGATGAATTTGGTATATGGTGTTGGTATATGGTCTCTAACAACCATGCATAAATTGGTCCACATCGGTCCATAATTATATATAGCCCCCATATAAACCGATCCCCCGATTTGGCTTTCGGAGAAGCAAATTTCATCCGATTCGACTGAAATTTGGTACATGGTGTTAGTATATGGTCTTTAATAACTATGCAAAAATTGGTCCACATCGGTCAATACTTATATATAGCCCCATATAAACCGATCCCCAGATTTGGCTTGTGGAGCCTCTAAGAGAAGAAAATTGTATCCGATCCGGCTGAAATTTGGTACATGGTGTAAGTATATGGTCTCTAACAACTATGCAAAAATTTGTCCACATCGGTCAATATTTATATATATCCCCCATATAAACTGATCCCCCGATTTGCGGAGCCTCTAAGAGAAGCAAATTTCATCCGATCCGGCTGAAATTTGGTACATGGTGTTAGTATATGGTCTCTAATGACCATGCAAAAAAGTGTCCACATCGGTGCATAATTATATATAGCCCCCATATAAACCGATCCCCAGATGTGACCTCCGGATCCCCTTGGAAGAGCAAAATTCGTCCGATTCGGTTGAAATTTGGTACGTGATGTTAGTATATGATATCCAACAACCATGCAGGAATTGGTTCATATCAGTACATAATTATATATAACCCCCATATAAACCGATCCCCAGATTTGACCTCCTGTGCCTTTTGGAGAAGCAAAATTCATCCGATCTGGTTGAAATTTGGTACGTGGTGGTAGTATATGATATTTAACAACCATGCCAAAAGTGGTCCATATCACTCCCGATCCCGCGATTTGGTTTTGGAGCCTCTTGGAGGAGCAACTTTCATCCGAGTCAGTTGAAATTTGGTACATTGTGCTAGTATATGGCCGTTAATAACCATGCCTAACTAGGTCCATATCGGTCTATAGTTATATATAGCCCTCAGATAAATTGATCCCCAATCACACAAAAATTGGTCCATATCAAGTTCATAATTGTATATAGCCCCCATATAAGCGACCCCAATATTTCAATTCTGGCTCCCTACGTACCGTGCAAAAGTCCATATCGATTCGTAATTATTTGTAGATTTTTTGTCTATTTAAACAAGTAAGTAAAGTCTAAAGTCGGGCGGGGCCGACTATATTATACCCTTCACCACTATGTAGGCCAAAATTTGTGTTAGCATCTCAACTACTTCACATTTGCTGGAACCTATATAAAGGAGACAATTTTTTACTTCTACAAAATCTCTAGAATTAATATTTAAATCGGCTAACGCTATCCAGTTAATTGTAGGAAACTTCCATTGAAAATGGGTCTAAAATGTGTAACGGTCTACCATTTTTCCCCAACTCTGGTGTACGTATATATGGGAGCTATATATAATCTGAACTGATTTTGACTAAATTTGGCATGCATAGTTAGAATAATAGTTCTGCTATCTATGCGAAATTTCACGTAAATGGGAGTATAACTTTGCCCCCCCTGGTCATGTGAGTGCAAATCGGACGGGACATATATATGGGAACCATATCTAAATCTGAACCGATTTCAACCAAATTTGCCACAATTACCTATACTACTAAACGTACTCCTTGTGCGAAATTTGAAGCACATCACGGCAAAACCCTGGATTTTGAGGTCATATAAGTTCAAATCGGACGAAATATATATATGGGAGCTATATCTAAATCTGAATCGATTTTGACCATATTTGGCACATCCAATAGTATCGTTAAAAGTACCGCTTGTGCAAAATTTGAAGTAAATCATGGCAAAACTCTGGCTTTTGTGGCCATATAAGTTCAAATCGGACGAAAGATATATATGGGAGCTATATCTAAATGTGAACCGATTTCAATCAAATTTACCAAGCATTAATAGAATGTCAGTTCTACCCTCTGTGCAAAATTTCACGAAGATCAGTAGTAAACTTTGGCCTCTGTGGTCATATGAGTCTAAATCGGACGAAAGATATATATGGGAGCTATATCTAAATCTGAACCAATTTGGCTGATATTTCGCAAGATTTTCGAGATTCATCAAATATTTGGATGTACGGTATTTCAAGAAAATCGGTTGATAAACACTCTTACTATGACCACATCGGGGATAAATATATATGGCAGCTATATCTAAATCTGAACCGATTTTTTCCAAAACCAATAGCGATTGTCTCTGTCCCAAGAAACAGCCCTATGCCAAATTTGAGGACGACCGGACTTAAATTGCGAGCTGTACTTTGTGCACAAAATTACATATACAGACAGACGGACGGACAGACAGACGGACATCGCTAAATCGACTCAGAATTTAATTCTAAGCCGATCGGTATACTAAAAGATGGGTCTATGACCAATATTTCTTGGCGTTACATACAAATGCACAAACTTATTATACCCTGTACCACAGTAGTGGTGAAGGGTATAATAAAATATACCACGTATGGGACTAACTCACAATTTAGAAAACGACTTAAGATACCACAACCCAAGTAATTCGATTGTGGATGACAGTCTTTCGTAGAAGTTTCTACGTTATCCATGGTGGAGGGTACACAAGATTCGGCCTGGCCGAGCTTACGGTCATATATACTTGTTTATATCTACTTTTCATATAAATTAATTTATTATAAGTTTTATTTAGTTAAAACTAATCAGTTAAAAGAGTTCACTGCCTCTGGTATCCAAAGATAGCATATAATGCTTGTAACAGCAAGCAACTAGCGTGTCTAACTAATCGCAATAAAATTGACATTGTAATGTATGGAATAATTTCTAAAAAGACGTTTAACTGAAATATGGGTGAAACATATTATACTTATTGACAGAGCGGAACCATGCTACCCATTTCGGCTTGACATTTAAATGCTCTGATTGAGATCAGTTAACTGATTTACTTGACACTGGTTGGATATTATATAAAGCAGTGTCATATATTATATGTCAATAAGATTATCTAGAAATAGTTATGTATGACTTACAAAACAAATTGCCTGTGTCGAATTTTCTCAAATTAATTTTTTTTACTTTCTTCACAAGATAGATAGTATATTAGATGCAGTAAAAAAATACATTATTTAGGGATGAAATTGAAAGTTTTAATTACCATAGTTACAATGATCAGAAGTGGGTCGCCGTTTTGTTTAATAAGTGTTTGCGATTGTAAAGGTAATTTAATTATGTCTCTCACATAGAAGCCCCCTTTTCCATCGGAAAATAATTGAGACAATCGATTTTCACCATCAAAAATTTTCGTCATGGATAGTTATAGATTTTAGTCACTTGATGCCAGACCTGGACTATAACATATAAGGTGAACCTCCAAACCAAAGTGTGGCGCTGTTGACGATTCAATATCGATGTATTTGCATTGGCGTGATGGACTAAACTTTCTCTCCTATTGGCCAAACCTGGCCGCTTCTGGGTAATTGCTTTCATCAGCCAATCCAATTGATAACAGTACACTTCTGAGTTAAGAGTCTTGTCGTATGAAAGCAGTTTATAGTACACTGAAAAAAGCATGTCCTGTTCCAAAGATTTTGTCATTACACTAATTATTTTGGTATTCTTTCCGAGCCAAAGAAGCAGAGAATTGAAATAAGGACGCACTTAAGACACAATTCTGTTTTAAATTTTAGTTTTGCGTTCTTGAGTCTAGGAAATAAATTTTAATTTATTAATTTTTCAGGGTTTTTCTTCGTGTGCTATAAAGTCCTTTAAAAACGTTTTAACAACAACTTAAATTTCTAAATTCAAGTAAAAAATTTGCAATGTTTCATGTAAAAAATGTCTTTAAAATAAAATATTGAAAAACGTCAACTATTTGTACACGCTTTTTATTAATGATATAAACAGTCAAAAATTTTAAAGACGAAAAATAGAAGATGGAAGGAAATAAATTTATATGGCATTTTTATTAACCGCCTGGCTTATATTTGTCCTATTATTGGAGAAAAATTGTATCTTATATTATCTCTTTGCTATTGACGCACTCTCAAACAAAACTGAATCGACCACACAAAAAACTTGCTTAATACATCGCAGAATACCCACAAATAACGCCATGTATTGAACAACTGATATTTATTTTCTACATCCGATAATAAAAATAATAATTTTCCTCTGAAAGGAGCAAAAATGTCAATAGTTCTTCTAGTACACACAAAAAAATTAAAATGGGGTCCAAAGAAGTTGACATCTTCTTAAGGATATGGATTGATATTGATTCCAAGCACGGTTGTCACTCGAGCCATAAATAATCTACCAATATTTGGAGAAGATTTTATCACAAAAACTACCAACAACATTTATTTTTTCAAAATTTTATTTCATAGAAAATATAGTCAAAATTTTATTTTTATAGAAAATGTTGTCCAAATTTTATTTCTATAGAAAATTTAGTCAAAATTCTATTATATAGAAAATTTTATTTCTATAGAAAATTTTGTCAAAATTTTATTCTATAGAAAATTTTGTCACAATTTTATTTCTATAGAAATTTTATTTTCATAGAAAATGTTGTCAAAATTTTACTTCCATAGAAAATTTCATTTCTATAGAAAATTTTGTCAAAATTTTATTTTTACAGAAAATGTTGTCAAAATTTTATTTCTATAGAGAATTTTGTCAAGATTTTATTTATATTGAAAATTTTGTCAAAATTTTATTTTATGGAAAATTTTGTCAAAATTTTATTTCTATTGAAAATTTTGTCAAAATTTTATTTCGTTAGAAAATTTTGTCAAAATTTTATTTCTGTAGAAAGATGTTTCAACATATTATTTCTATAGAAAATTTTGTCAAAATTTTATTTCTATAGAAAATTTTGTCAAAATTTTATTTCTATAGAAAATAATGTCAAAATTTTATTTCTTTAGAAAATTTCGTCAAAATTTTATTTCTATAGAAAATTTTGTCAGCATTTTATTTCTGTAGAAAATTTGAGAAATACCTCTTAGTTGGAAAGGAAAAAAATTCATTTCTATAGAAAATTTTGTCAAGATTTTATTTCTATTGAAAATTTTGTCAAAATTTTATTTTATGGAAAATTTTGTCAAAATTTTATTTCTATTGAAAATTTTGTCAAAATTTTATTTTTTTAGAAGATTTTGTCAAAATTTTATTTCTATAGAAAAATGTTTCAACATATTATTTCTATAGAAAATTTTGTCAACATTTTATTTCTATAGAAAATTTTGTCAAAATTTTATTTCTATAGAAAATAATGTCAAAATTTTACTCCTATAGAAGATTTCACTTCTATAGAAAATTTCGTCAAAATTTTATTTCTGTAGAAAATTTCGTCAAAATTTTATTTCTATAGAAAATTTTGTCAGCATTTTATTTCTGTAGAAAATTTGAGAAATACCTCTTAGTTGGAAAGCAATATTTGGCAAAATCTACCAAGCCATCATGAATTTTACCAATCTGAAAAACAGTAAAAATCTAACATTTTTGGTAGAATTTTACCAACTGTGGTAACCGTGATTCCAAGCAATTAATCGGCTTCTTTAAAATATTTTTTGTTTTGAAGCTGTCTAATTTTTATAAAATTAAAATTATGATAATGACATCATTTATCGATTTTTTGTTCCCTCGTTTTTGAAATATTTACAAATCTATTGATGGGTGAATGGGTTTCTTTATATTAAGGAATTTTTGCCTTACATCAAAGACATATGCATTTAACAGAGTGACACAAATTTCAAACATTCGTGTCCAAAACATTAATGCTGTATTTAAAAGGAATTTGTCTTTAATTTAGTAATTGTTGTAGTGTATGGTCATTGCTTTTTTAGTTCAGAAATCTTTCACATTTACTTCGGATAAAAAGAAATTATATTGATCTTGGAAATTTTCCAAACAAAAAAAAATGTAAAATTGATCTAAAGAAGAATATTTTTTTGCTATAGAAATAAGTAATTTTAGCATAATTTTATCGACTGTTTTTTTTTCTTTCTGCGGCCATAAAAAAACATTAATTTTTTTATTGGATATATATAATACTTTTTATTTTATTTGCTATTTATGTGACCTAATGCCTATATTCTGTTGCTTGTTTAAGGTCATATATATCTTTAACATTTTACTAACTTTTCGTCAAGGTAATTTTTGTGTTGAAAAAAAAGAAACAACAATTATGAAAATTCCATTTTATTATGGCACATGCTTTTAATTTCAATACCTAAGCTTATGTTATTCCTAAACGTTTTTTTTTGTTTTTGCATATGGGTATATTTGGCTTTAAGTTTTTTTTTTCAAAACATTGCACTATTTAGTTCAACTAATCCAGCCAAAAAACATTTACATTAAATACTAAAGAACAATTAAATAATTTTATTAAGGTCATCTTTAATCACATGTGGACTATTTTAGATGTAACCACAAAGGCCAAGAGTAATCGAATTGCCTGAACAATTAAATTCCCCAAAGGTTTATGCTAAAGTATTAAATGTTTGTGTGTTTTGTTTAAATCGCTTTACTAAGTTGTTGCACAGGTAAGACTTTAGGTCTAATGTAAATATACTATTATTTAATAATACACTTTAACAAGAAAAAAAACATAATAAATTTATAAACAGGTTTACGACGACATGTGGCAAGTCCCCCCTATTGACATATTTATATCGTGAAACCGTGATTCCTGTACTTTTATTATGAATACAACTTGGAAGCTTTAACTATTTTTAATGAACAAAAAATTAAATTTTTAATTTGATGCAACTGTTTAAAATCCAGTATAATAGTTGGTTTTTTTTCTGTTTCAATATCAGTGTATTATATTCACTAATCGTAAAATTCTAATGATCAGAGTTTAAGAGGTCTTGTCTTTATGCAAATTTGCCTTATGTTCAATTTGAGTATTAAATAATACTCGATTCAATTTATAAAGAGGAATAAAAGAGATTTTCCCAATAAGGGTGGCTGAAATGTAATGCAACAAAGCAAAGCGCTATATTTTTTAATGCTTTCTATTGTATTATTTAAAATTAAGAAGTGGCAGAAATAACATCAAATTTTAGAATCACTTTAGATTTGTTCGAAGTGGCTACCTTTGGTATGAATTATGACCGACAAAGTCATCACTTGCTGCAATGCGAATCTTTCACACTATTGAGTGCCAAAATACTCTAGGCGCAAAAGTCATACGAAATGATATCCGAAGTTTATGGTGGCCATTGTCATTTCTAAGCCATTTTTGATTAACGCGTCCCGAGTGCGATGGTGCTTTTTTTCTGATTCAATCACAAAATTAATTGACCCAAAAAATGTTTTAATTGAAATGTCTTCATCACAAAAATGATAGTATCAATCCCAGTTTTAATGGGACGTAAAAAAATACTTGGATACAAAAATTAATTAATTTCATTAGGAAATTTCAAATAATTTTTTAATTGATTCAATTAAAAATGTAATTGATTTTGATTGCAAAACTAAATAAATTTTTTAATTAAATACGTAACTAGTTTCAATTACTTTCTTAACTGACTTTGTGTTTTGATTTTGATTAAAAGATTGATTTTTTAAAATAAATTTTTAATTAAAAATTTAAAAAAAAAATCCATCACTTTTTTTAAACTGACTTGCCCCATTTTCTTGAAGCTCCGTTAGTGTTTCGTTAGCTAAGGAACTTTTAAGCCGTACTATGGACATATCTGTCATTTTGCTTACACACAAAACATTTTTTTTCTGAATCAATCACGAAATTAATTGATACAATTAATTTTTTAATTGAAATGTCTTCAATCACAGAAATGATAGTATCAATTAAAAAATTAATTGACAGTCAATTAAAAAATTAATTGATCCAATTAAAAAAATAATTGATACTATTAATTTGTGTGATTGATTTTTATTTCAATTAAAAATTTTGTTGATTCAATTAAATTTTTAATTGAATATTTTTTAAAACTCAATTAAGATTTTAATTGGAAAAATTTTCTTGAAATTTTTTTCTGTGTATGTATTCGATATACCAGTTAGAAACTAAACTGCTGAAAAATTTTCAGTTAAAGTTAAACGGAGAACAAATTACTTTCTGTACAGTTAAAGCCTAACGGAGCTATATGAAAATGGCCGATAAACTTTCGAGTTTTATTAAAAAGTTAATTTTATCAATTAATTTTTGAAAATAAAAAATTTCAATCATTGTCTTACCCAGCAAAAAAATTGGAAGTTGTTCCACAAACATTTCTTTTAAAGCGCATCCCAGAATCCCCCATCGAGTTTTTTCAACTTCCGATGCAGTCCTTTTGGACAAGTCCACAAACATTTCTTCTAAAGCGCATCGTGGGATCTCCCAATGAGTTTTTTCCACTTCTGATGCAGTCCTTTAGGACAAGTGCACAAACATTTCTTCTAAAGCGCATCTTGGGATCCTCCAATGATTTTTTTCTACTTCCGATGCAGTCCTTGTGGACAAGTATTACAAAGAACGCAATCAGGCTATTTTAAGTGGAAATTTTGGACAGTTAAATTTTACAAAAAAATAGAAAACTAATAAAAAACTAAAAAAAATATAAAATTAATAAAAAAGTAAAAAAATAATAAAAAAAATCATCCCCGCTGAGATTTGAACCTGTGCCGTTTGACTTTTTCGCTTCTATGGAAGTTTTTTTGAGAAGGTTTTGCAAATTGCGAGCATTTTTAATTTTTTTTTTTTTGATTTTTAATGGAAAAAATATATACGAAAATATATGCCGAAAATAAAAAATAAAAACGAGGCAAGAAATTAAAAATTAATTTTTTAGAAAAATGTTTGATAACAAAAATTGCCGCTGGTGAGATTTGAACCTGCGTTTCTTATTTTTTCGTTCATACTAATAAAGAACATCTCGAGAAGCAATTAGAATGTTATTCCTTGGTGCGTATTACGATCATATCACAAACATTTGAATTGACCTTTCGATGCTTTATGTTCAATGGCGTTTGTGGCTGAGTGTGCTAAGGCGTTCTGTTATGGTGCCAGCAAACCCAGGTTCAACCCCTGGTCGGAGCGAAAAAGTTTTTCAAATTGTAAAAATTAGATAATAGGAAAATAATTGTGTAATAAAACATATGGATGAAAAAAAGTGAAATTGGTTGAAAAAAATTGTTTTTTTTTTGCTTTTTAAATTTTTTCACTCAGATTAGCTTCCAGGGCACAACTTCTAAAGCAATGCAAAGGATCCAAAAAGGGAGTACTTCCGTCCTATGACAAGCCCATGTAAAATTCATTGGAGAGATCCAAGTTTGCACTACTTCCGGTTCACAGATTGGGGATCCAACTACTTTTTTGGAAGCTATTTTTTTGCTGGGTAATTAACTTAATGTTTCTATGGTGATTAAAAAGTTAATAGTATCAATTGATTTATTAATTGAAAAAAAAAATTCAAACTTCAATCAACTTTTGAATTGGAAATATATTCGTCATCAGAGAATGAAGCCGACCCATTTTTGTCGGCGGCGGCGGACACTAAATTTTTGCCTCCAGCGGCGGCGGCTTGGTGGCTGAGCCGATATAAATTTGTTCACTCGGCGGCGGACAATTATCCATTATAAAATCAATTTAAAGTTAATCGAATGGTAATGAGATTAGTTGTACAACCTATCTTACAAACAAATTTACTTTTCGTTAAAATTTTCTGAGCTAAATTTTTGTTAAATTATTAAAGCAGCTTAAATATGATTCGTTGTGTTCAAAATTTTGGAAAAAATACGAGAATTATATGCATTTTTCCGATTTAAATCGATATTTTTGATTACTTGGCGGCTAAAATTGAGTCGAGATGAGTCGACATATTCGGCGGCGGCGGCGGCGTCGACTGGCAAAAAATGATCGGCGGTGCGACTCGGCGGCTTCATTCTCTGTTCGTGATATTTTTATGCGGCCGAAATTTTTGTCTGCCCCGGAATTCATTAATGTCTTTAAGACTTTTCCCCGATAATATTCGGGATTCGTTTTGACTCCAGCGTCGATGAATACGAACAATCAGCAAATATCAGTCACTACGGCGGTTCACAAAATTACCATCAGCAGTGTTTTGTTACCAATCGAGTATATAGGTTAGGCTACGTATAGTGGCAGCCCGATATTTGAGGCTCACTTAGACTATTTAGTCAATTGTGATACCGCAGTGGTGAACTTCTCTCTTATCACTGAGTGCTGCCCGATTCTATGTTATGCTCAATGACAAGCCGGGTTCGAACGGCGTTCCATATTCCAGTGAATCTTTGAGAAGCTTTGAAACACTCTGAAATGTCACCAGCATTACTGACGTGGGATCATCCACCGCTGAAAAACTTTTTGGTGTTTAGTCGAAACTGGGTTTGAACCCACGGCCCTGTGGGTTCATACCATTGCACCACGGTGGCTCAAGTATACACATTTCAGATCAGCTGACCTCTTTGACAAGTAAACCAGATCATTTAGTTTGTTCACAAACTGCTCAATTTGGAATGGTTTCTCATTGGAAGCTCATTTTTCAATATGTATTGCATCCATATTCAGCTCACGACCAAATTTTCTACCACCGCGGTAGGATCATTTCTGGTGCTGTTAAAACGCTAACAGCGGTAACGAGAAATGATACGAGAAACAAAAGATTTATTCACACACACACACAATTTCTTTCTGATTCAATTTTCGTGATTAATTTTTTAATTGAAATGTCTTCAAACAGAAATGATAGTATCAATTAAAAAATTAATTGAAAGTCAATTAAAAAATTAATTGATACTATTAATTTTTGTGATTGATTTTTGTTTCAATTAAAAAACTTGTTGAATCAATTAAATTTTTAATTGAATATTTTTTAAAAATCAATTAAGACTTTAATTGGAAAAAATTTTGTGAAATTTTTTCTGTGCATTTAAATGCTGGAGGGCTGTACGGATATCCAGTTCTTGTTTTCCAGTCAAATGAAAAACAATAACACTATCACCTTTGAACCAATTAAAAATTAAATTTAAATTCGAGAAATCAATTAGTTTTTTATTCAAATGTAGTTTTTATTTCTAATGAATTCTGTGCTTGTGCTTAAAAAATTAATTAATTCAATTAATTTTGTGTTTGCATCAAAAACATTTTTTCTGTTTAAGGACAAATTTTTTTATAATAAAGAAATTTGAATTAATTTTTTATTTAAATTTAGGACCCAAATTTTTTCCAATGTATTATAGAAGATGACATTTCATGGGGAACTAAATTCAAAAAATTAACCCGGTAGCCAGCATAAAAATTTTCTAATTTTTGGAAGCACTTACCCAAACGATATAAATTAAATTCTATTTTATTTTTTAACAATAACGTTAACGAGTGCCTTCATTTTTTGCCATGTTGATATTCTGCCTTACTATTCCAAACATGAATTTATTTCATTTCAGAAGAACTATATGAAGCGCATTTTAAGATCTGCAATAAACCGGGACATCTCACCTAAAACGGAGCACTTTCATAAGCTAAGAAGCAATGTCTACTGCATATTTGTTAAGCTGATTCTGCCTACTTATTTACGCATAAAGTGCTCTGTTTTAGTTGAGATGGCTCGATTTATTGCAGATCTTACGATGTATTCTTTGTACATTATATATCTATATATAAAATTCAATCTATGTTTGTTTATTTGTTTGTTTGATTGTTAGGTTAGGTTAGGTTAGGTTAGGTTCGACTTAGACTATTCAGTCCATTGTGATACCACATTGGTGAACTTCTCTCTTATCACTGAGTGCTGCCCGATTGTTTGATTGTTTGTTTGTTTGAATGTTCCGAGTTGGCTCAGAAACGCCTGAACCGATTTACTTGAAACTTTCAGAGATCGTAGGGGGAGTTCATGTGGTAAAAATAGGTTACCTCATTTTTTGACACCTGGTCGCGGAGGGTGACCTCCCATTTCTCGGACTTTTTGAAAATTGGACCAAAGTTGACCGATTTGCTTGAAATTTTCATTGGGGTTGGCATCTAGACAAAGATCCACTACTTTATATTTCGACATTTGGTGGCGGAGGGGGACCTCTCCTTTGTTCGACTTTTTTTCTTTTTTTCTTTTTTTTTAAAGTACAGTGAAAAAACTAAAATTCTCCAAATTATCTGAGATTTACAGAGAACATGTGGTGAGGTTATGGAATTAATAAGGGGTACCTGATTATTTCATAGGTGGATGGGGAGGGGGACCTCCTCTTGCCCTACTTTATGAAACTTGGAACAAAATTATGCGATTTTCATTGAATGTTGGGGTTGGCATCTAGTCAAAAATCCGCTACATTATTTTTCGATATTTGGTCGGGGAGGTGGACCACCCCTTTGCCCGACTTTTTTTTTAAAGTACAGTGAAAACAAAACTAAACTCCCCCGACTGAAATTTTACGGAAGAAATGGGTGAGGTTATGAAATTTATATCAGGTTCCTGATTTTTTAATAAAAATAAAAGGGCATCGGTAGACATCCAATTTTATTAAGTACAGACAGAGAAACAATTAAACTTTACCGAGTTACTTGAAATTTACAGAGGACTGGGGAGAGGTTACGATATTAATAGTTGATACCTGATTTTGTGATACTGGGACGTTTACAAAAGATACGCTAGATCACTTTTCGATATTTGGTCGGGGAGGAGGTCCTCCTCTAAAACTGCAAAAAAATAAAAAAAAATCTTAAGTTTTCTTGAAATATACAAAGGCAGTGGGGGAAGATTATGAACGAAGAGGCAACCTCCACCCTTGAAGGAAAGTTTCAAGAATTTTCAGGGAAGGTTAGGGGTGCTATTCACTACGGTGTTTGTCGATATTGTATCGGGGAAAGTGACGTCCCTTTAAAACAATAGAGCAAAATTTAAACATCTCCGATCTACTTGAAATTTACAGGGAACGTGGGAGGAGGTGATTAAATATATACATGATTTTTAAATTAGTATATGATTTTTCGATATCTGGTTGGGGAAGGGGAAAATTTAAATAAAATTTGTCGATTTATTTCGATAGAATTTATAGGAACAATTGAGTAGTTGTAAAATTGATATAGGGTACGTGATAGTCCGATATTAGGTCGGAGTGGAGCGAAGGTGGGGAGAGGGTTCCCTTTTTTCATAAATTGAAACTAGAGGGTTGTCCGTAAATGGGAACTCGGTACATAATTTTATGATTTTTGCACAGGCTTCTGGCAGACTTCTTTTTAGTAAAGAACTTAAATTTACATGAAATTGGCAGCCAACGTAAAGGGTGCATCATTTTCCAACATTTTAGCAAATAAATTTTTTTACTACTTTTGTTTTGTTCCGATTTATTGGATGGGAAAGAGTAATTCTTTGTATGTTATTATAATATAGTGATTAATTTTCAGATATGTTGAGGAGAAGGATACCTTTCCTTGACAAACCACACTTAAAATTCACAAGAAATGTAGGAGATTGTCCAACTACTTGAATACAGAACATTATTTAACCCTTTCACTACCGATGTCCACTTAGAAGGACATTCGAAAAAGACACCAAATTCTATTTTCCCACTTAGCTTCGATTTATTTCTCGATGGTATTTTAAAGTAGAGGCTTTAATCTAAATAAGCTATAAAAATTGTCCATATTGGTGAGGTCTAAAATACATTTTTATAAACTTCTTCAACAATAAACGAAAAATTCGAAAATTTGAGACAAAATTTCTACTGTATGTTTCTAGTAAATGGACATTTATACAAAAACTATAGCTGATACTTTTTCGCGTTCTTTTTTTAATTTTTTCTCACACTTTGAAACATATTATAGGGCAAATAGCCCTTATTGTCGTAAGACCATTTGGTCACAATTCAAGAATGAAGTTTTCAGAACAAGCTCATGTAGTTCTTGAAGTAACTGAGGTAGGTTCTCAAAATGACAATTTGTGTTCTACATGCTGTTAGTACTAGTAAAAACAGAGGAAAAATTAAAGTTTTTAACATTAGGTTTATTTCGGTAGTGAAAGGGTTAAAAAATTTGGAGGAAAGGGTACACCCTCTCCCCGACATTTTTTAAAACGAACCGTTTTACATATGCATATCCGCCGTATTTGTACCTATAAACGAAAAAGCAAGTAGTCCGATTTGTTTGAAAGAATTCAAACCTTTTCGAATTTGTTTTCACCACGAAGGATATGGTTGACTAATTAACGCAAAATGTTCCTACAAATACGCTTCAGAAGGCGCAGCGAAGTGGGCCGGGTTACGCTAGTTTGTTATATATTTGTTATTATAAGGCAGAATATCTGCATTGCAACCAAATTTAGATTCTCGCTTTTGCCAATAATCAATGCAGGGCTTAAAATTTATTGCTTCAGTAAGAGATGAAATTCTTCTATTGCTTTCAAATTTGTTCTGGGTAGTGTCTATAACCCCAAACAGATTTTCATAAGATGAGTCATATTAGTCATAAATTTAAAATTTGGTATATTGAGTTTTTTTTTTAATCCATAAATAGCTTTGTCTATATAATTTATATCAGCCTACTAATTCTACGTTTGGAGCATCTTGAATGCCAATCTCTGTCTGATTATTCCGAAATTAGAATCTAATGGTTTATTATACACTTGGATAGTTATTTTGTCATCGCTTTACGTCGAATCACATTTTGATGTATAGGAGCAATGACCCGAACTGCATGCCATTTTCTCTGGCATAGCGCATGCAAAGACTATTGAACCTTCTGCTCTTAGAATGTTTATTATTTTACATTTTTCACACAACACCCACACGGAATTAAAAATTTCTAACAAATGCAAAAATCTAATCAAAAAGGGGTATGTGATATAAATGGTAATAGTAGATATTTTTGGGAATTCCCATGATTTGCATATTTATTATTTTATTTTGCAACTAGTGACAAAATAGAAACGAAATGGAATGGATATTTAGCGAAATCATAATAAATAAATTAAGAGTTGAACGCGCATCTTCTCAAGGTGATATGGATTGCACAAAGATAGAGATAAGTTGGCATTTGAAAAGATTGATAGATGATGGAAGTAATGGTAAACATTTAATAGAGATTTCTTCATTTTGATATGGAAGAATATTTATTGGTTAATAATCAGCAGATCGAATGAACAATAGAATCGGATGTAATATTTTATTCTGGTTAGAATATCTAAAATTTCTGTTAAACCAATCGTATTTCCGATAGTGGGAACATTGTAATAAAGAATAAAATTTGTGGTTCACATCCGCAAATTTTGGAGAAACAGAAAAAAAAAACAAATACAAACACCCTCAAAAAAATCGCTTCTGTAACCAACCAACGAAATAATAAATATGTTATCTCACCAATATTTATAGAGTATGCATACTTTGTTTGTTATAAACCATTTTAGTAAAAACCAAGTAAAATTTCTAATAAGAAGGGGGGGGGGGGGTACCGTTACCCATTAGATCCAAAGATTTTGACTTTCCCTTAAGGATTTGGATATTGATTCCGAGCCAATGATCCGGATTCTTTAAAATAAAGACATTTTTAGTGCGCTATCTAGCTTAAAACCAAGGATCAATAAAATTAAAATTAGAATACAGATCTCATTTATCGAATTGTCTGTTTTTGCGATATGTTTACATACAAACAAATGCCAATTTAAAAGTCCAAAGTGTAACAGATATCGTGAAAGAAATTTTCTTAATCCCAGAAACCTAAATTAACCCAATAAGCAGAATCCTCAAATTTCAAAGATTCGTGTCATCACTTCGTAATATTAAGTCCATAATTTTCAGGGTACCATACACAAATTGTTCGACTTCAGTCTATAGCTACTTATTGGCCTTACATAAAATGTTCACCACTTTGGACTTCCTAGGAGCATGGTTGCCACTAGAGCCAACAACATAATCAACATTTGAAAAAAATTTTAATTAAAAATTTTAATTAAAAAATCTTTTTTTGAAATTTTTGATCAAATTTTTGTAGTTAAGGTGCACAAAAAAAAATCCGATTCAATCACGAAATTAATTAATCCATATAAATGTTTTAATTGAAATGTCTTCAATCACAGAAATGATAGTATCAAATAAAACATTAATTGAAAGTCAATTAAAAAAATAATTGATCTGAGTAAAAAATTAATTTATACTGTTAATTTTTGTTTCAATTAAAAACTTTGTTGAATCAATTAAATTTGTAATTGAATGTTTTTTAAAACTCAACTATTTCTGTGTAGGTACTAAGTTCGAATTTAGCCGCTACAATCAAAAGTAAATCTGCAAACATAGAATAAAACCATATTTGCTTGCTGCAAATTATTGTAACTTAATGGGGAAAGATGCAATGCAACAATTAAAAATGTTTATTTTCTGTGAAATGTATTATATTTTATTTCTATAGAAAATTTTGTCAAAATTTTATTTCTATAGAAAATTTTGTCAAAATTTTATTCCTTTAGAAGTTTTTGTGAAAATGTTATTTCTGTAGAAATTTTTATCAAAATTATATTTCAAGGAAAATTTTGTTAACATTTTATTTCCATAGAAAATTTTGTCAAAACTTTATTTCTATAGAAAATTTTGTCAAAGTTTTATTTCTATAGAAAATTTTGTCAAAGTTTTATTTCTATAGATTTTTTTTCAAATTTTAATTCTGTAGAAAAATTTGTGACAATTTTACTTCTATACAATATTTTGTCAAAATTTTATTTCTATAAAAACTTTTGTCAAAATTTTATTTCTGTGAAAACTTTTGTCAAAATTTTATTTCTATAGAAAAATTTTCAAAATTTTATTCTATAGAAGTTTTTGTAAAAATTTTATTTCTGTCAAAATTATATTTCAAGAAAATTTTGTTAAAATTTTATTTCTATCGAAAATTTTGTCACAATTTTACTTCTATATAATATTTTGTCAAAATTTTATTTATATAAAAAATTTTGTCAAAATTTTTGTTCTATAGAAAATTTTGTCAAAATGTTATTTCTGTAAAAACTTTTAACATAATTTTATTTTTATAGCAAATTTTGTTAAAAATTTATTTCTAGAAAATCTTGTTTAAATTTAATTTCTATAGAAAAATTTTTCAAAATTGTATTTCTATAGAAGATATTGTCAAAATTTTATATCTATAGAATATGTTGTCACAATTTTCTTTCTATAGAAATTTTTTTCAACATTTTATTTCTATTGAAAGTTTGGCCATAATTTTATTTCTATGGCAAATTTTGTCCATTTTTTTCAATAGAAATTTTTTTCCAGGAAAATTTTGTTGAAATTTTATTTCCATAGAAAATTTTGTCAAAATTTGATTTCTACAAAAAATTTTGCCAAATTTTATTTCTCTAGAAAATGTTTTTCAAATTCTAATTCTGTAGAAAAATTTGTCACAATTTTACTTCTATAGAATATTTTGTGAAAATTTTATTTGTATAAAAAAAATTTGTCTAAATTTTATTTCTATAGAAAATTTTGTCAAAATTTTATTTCTGTAAAAACTTTTGTCATAATTTTATTTTTATAGAACATTTTGTTAAAATGTTATTTCTAGAATATTTTGTCTAAATTGTATTTCTATAGAAGATTTTGTCCAAATTTTATTTCTATAGAAAATGTTGTCACAATTTTCTTTCTATAGAAATTTTTGTTAAAATTTTATTTCTATCGAATGTTTGGTTGCAATTTTATTTCTATGGCAAATTTTGTCAATTTTTTTAATAGAAGTTTTTTTCAAAAATTTATTTCTATCGAAAATATTGTCAATTTTTTTCTATAGAAAATTTTGTGAAATTTTTTTCTATAGAAAATGTTGTCCACATTTATTTCTATAGAAAAAAATTGTCATAATTCTATATCTATAGAAAAAATTTGTCATGATTCCATTTCTATAGAAAATTTTGTCAACATTTTATTTCTATCGAAAATTTTGTCAAAATTTTATTTTATAGAAAATTTTTCAAAATTGTGTTGCTGTAGAAAGTTTTATTTCTCTATAAATTTTTGTCAAAATTTTATTTCTATAAAAACTTAAGTGAAAATTTTATTTCTATAATTGTATTTCTAGGAAATTATAATTAATTCTCACTGTGGGAAATTTTAAATCTTTGCCCATTTCTATAGAAAATTTTGTCAAAATTTTATCTCTATCGAAAATTTTGTCAAAATTTTATTTTATAGAAAATTTTTTTCTAAATTGTATTGCTGTAGAAAGTTTTATTTCTCTATAAATTTTTGTCAACATTTTATTTCTATAAACACTTATGTGCAAATTTTATTTCTATAAAAACTTTTGTCAAAATTTTATTTCTATAATTGTATATCTATGGAAATTATAATAAATTCGAATTAATTCTCACTGTGGGAAATTTTAAATCTTTGCCCATTTCTATAGAAAATTTTGTCAAAATTTTGTTTCTATCGAAAAATTTGTCAAAATTTTATTTTATAGAAAATTTTTTTCTAAATTGTATTGCTGTAGAAAGTTTTATTTCTCTATAAATTTTTGTCAACATTTTATTTCTATAAACACTTATGTGCAAATTTTATTTCTATAAAAACTTTTGTCAACATTTTATTTCTATGGAAATTTTAATTAATTCGAATTAATTCTCACTGTGGGAAAATTTAAATCTTTGCAGCCACCTAATCTTTTTGTCAGCTGATTATCTATAAATGCTGTTAGGCGAACTATGAGGCAATTATATGCCAATTTACCAAATGCCTGAATATTGCATTTCCACGTTTTTCGCGCACTCTAATCATCCATCTCAAAATAAACAAAAGTAAATTGAGAGAAACCAAAAAAAAAAAAAAACTCAAAGGAAATTTAAAAAAAAAAATAATAATAATACACCAAGTAACAGATATTGCCAAATACTAACAAGAGTGGTTCAACCACTCCACGTAAAAAGTCTGGTAGGTAAAATAATCAACCAGGAGAAGAGGGATCCTACTCAAAACCGCAACAAAAATAGCACACCAATAAATTATTCCCCTCCTCTCCCAGTTCACGTTTGCGAATTGAGAACCTATATGTGCTATTTTAGCTGTACTATACAGTACCAAAATAAAAACTGTCAAATTGCAAAATATCCAAACATTTCACTTAATGCACAATCGCAATATTAGCTGCTGGACAGACGCTCTATGTCTGCATGCACAGAAAGCAAACTAAAATTACTCCAATAGATGAATGAAACGCGCAAAAGCAACAGGCGCGACCGGGACACTTGATACTCTAGCACCACCATCCATTTGCAATGAAATGCAGCAAACCAAGACCGAAGTCCAAATTAACAGCGTTTGTCTTTAACAGCAATCAGCATAGAAGTGCAAAAACTATGCCTATGGAGTGTGCGCGCAGGCGTCTTTAATATGAGAAGAAATAACAAATGAGCAAATATGGACATTAACTGCGAAGTTACTTCATTAGATCAGATCAAAGTACATCATGGGTTTTATGATTGCCTAACCCCTCTCCGGTGACTCTTAATATATTAGGGCGCCCAGAGAAAATTGTGTTACCGTTTCAATCATGAAATTAATTGATGTGATTAATTTTTCAAATGAAATTGCTTCTTGATTAAAAAATTAATTAATTTCATCTGCTATTTCAATTATTTTTTTAATGGTAATTAAATTTGACTGTAAAGGACATTTATCTTTTTAATTGAGACATCAATTATTTTCACACAAAATTTGTTTTTGATTAAATCGCGACATTAATTGGTACGATTAATTGTTTAATTGAAATTTCTTCAATCCCGAAAATGATAGAAAAAATCACAGAATTATTTAAATATATTGAATATATTTGATTATAACATCAATAGATTTATTCTGCACTTTCAATTAATCGTTTCTTTAAACTTTAATTTTTTTTTTACTTGCCCACTTTTAATAAATTTTTTGATTAATTCGATTAAATTATTTGTAATTCATTAAAAATATTTGTAATGTGCATACGCATAAAAAAATTAATTTTTGCCCTCAATCACGAAATTAATTAATCTAGGCATTTTTTAGTTGAAATTTTTTCGATCACAGAAATGATAACATCAATCACCAATGCTAAGTAAAAAATAATTAATCTTATTATAAAATTAATTGATACTATTAATTTTTATAACCTAAACCAAATAGTGGTCAGATTATAATAAAATTGATCTGCAAACAGTGTGCCCATCAGAAATATTGATTTTAGATCCCATAAAATATATACCGATCGACTCATAATCACCTCCTGAGCCGATCTAGCTCCTTGTGCCAGTCCGTCCGTCTGTCCATGTATTTGTTGTTCGCAGGATTCCGGTTGATGAAATTTGGTGCTTGGTGTATCACTGGCACAAGGACGAAAGCTAGTCAAATTAGAAATAAAAATAAATACATTTTCAACAAATGGGGTCATATTACGCTTATTTACTAAATGACCATCTTCAAATTTAGTTCTCTATTAACCGATCTTATTTAATTTTTAAATTCAGACGTGTTAGATCTTACATATGTAGACTGTCCCATTTAAAAAAAAAAAAAAAAAACAAGTATATACGGCAGTAAGTTCGGCCAGGCCGAAGCTTAAGTACCCTCCACCATGGATTGCGTAGAAACTTCTACTGAAGACTGTCATCCACAATCGAATTACTTGGGTTGCGGTAACTCTTGCCGATGGCAAGATATCTTAAAACTTCCTAACACCGTAATATATACCAGATAGTCCATGCGTGGTATATATTAAACTAAAAAATGCCGATTAAATACGTATATAATTAAGTTTAAAGTTTCTATAGAAATAAAATTGTGACAAAATAAAATTTTTACAACATTTTCTATAGAAGTAAAATTCGGAAAAAATTTTCTATGGAAATACAAATTTTACAAAATTTTCTATAGAAAAAAAATTTTGACAAAATTTTCTGTAGCAATTAAATTTTGACAAAATTTTCTATAGAAATAACATTTTGACAAAGTTTTCTATAAAAATAAAATTTTGGTTGATTATTTTTGGCTCGAGTGGCAACCATGATTATGAACCGGTATGGACCAATTTTTGTGTGATTGAGGATCGGCTATATATAACTATAGACCGATATGGACCAATTTTGGCATGGCTATTAGCGGCCTTATACAAACACCAGGTTTCATTTCAATTTCAACCGGATCGGATGAATTTTGCTCCTCCAAGAGGCTCCGGAGATCAAATCTAGGGAACGGTTTATATGGGGGCTATATATAATTATGGACCGATATGGACCAATTCTTGCGTGTTTGTTAGAGACCACATTCTAACACCATGTTCCAAATTTTAACCGGATTGGATGAATTTTGCTCCTCCAAGAGGCTCCGGAGGACAAATCTTGGGATCGATTTATATGGGGGCTATATATAATTATGGACCGATATGGACCGATTCTAGCATGGTTGTTAGAGACCATATACTAACACCAATACTAAATTTCAGCCGGATCGGATGAAATTTGCTTCTCGTAGAGCAATCGCAAGCCAAATTTGGGGGTCCGTTTATATGGGGGCTATACGTAAAAGTGGACCGGTATGGACCAATTTTTGCATGGTTGTTAGAGACCATGTACTAACACCATGTACTAAATTTCAGCCGGATCGGATGTGTTACGAACGGAATGACAATGTTAATATACCCCCATCCTATGGTGGAGGGTATAAAAAAACACTGTAGTGGCAGAAAACTTGCTCATGAGCTGAATATAGCGCGCGATCGAATGCACCCCATATTGAAAAATGAGTTTGAACTAAAGCCATTGACTTTCCAAAAATTGCAAAAGCTCACCGATGCACAGAAATATTCGACTGGATTGAGCACACAAGAATTTTTTCCGGATTCAATAACGAAATTAATTGATCGAATTTAATTGAAATGTCCGATCCGGCTGAAATTTAGTAAATGGTAGTATCAATTATAGTTTTTATTGGGCATAAGAAAATATTTGATTAAAAAATTTATTGATTTGACTTTAAAATTTTGATGAATATTTTATTGATTAAAAATTTAATTGATGTTGATTCCAAAACTCAATTAATTTTTTGAATTAAAAACGTTACTATTTACGTTCACTGTTATTTTAAGCTCATACTATTCAGTCCATTGTGGTACCACAATGAATGAAGTTCTCTCTTATCAGTTAGCGGTGCCCGATTCTATGTTTAGCTCTATGCCAAGGGACCTCCTTTTTATAGCCAAGTCGGAAGAGCATATCACTTTGCGGTGAAACTACTTAAAGAAGCTTTGAAACACTTAGAAATGTCACCAGCATTATTACCCTGGGAAGACAAACGTTTCGGGCGCATACCATGGATATTCGCAACCAAGAATGTCTTAAAACGGAGATTTTTCGCTTCATTTCTATTGCACAGAATGTGAGCGTCTCAAGCCTTCGGAGTTTTGCGTCTGAGGCTTATTGGAGAGTAAGTTTGGCACGCGCTTAGCTGGAAGTCGATCAAAATATCGCAGAGCTACCCTAATGTATACAATATTGTAAACCACTGACCAATACTCTATAAACAGCTGATGCGGCAAATTGGTAACACTTTCAATTTTTATTTTTGGAAAATTACGAAAAGCACATGGAAAACTAGCCTGGAAAAAGCAAATTGTGTCAAAGAAACCGGGAAAAACCTGTATGTCTCACTGTAGATGGCCGTAAGCAAAGAAATCTGCCGGCTGTCTTACGAAATGACCAACGCAATAAAAAAAATCAAAGAATCAACAAATCAGCGTTAAGCGAAGCTGGAGCTGGAGCTACGAATAGTGCATTGCTCCTCTGCTAACTAAATGGATGGTGGCTTGGCTCAATTAGTTGGCTGGTTGGTTGGTTTGGGCGATGTATGATCGCTGCTATCGCTATCTACCAAGAGTGAAGTAAAACCAACAAACTTAAAATGTAGGTTGGTAGGTAAACCACTTTAGTCCACTTTATTGTACATAGTGGAAAACACATTCGTGTTCATCATTACATGTGATAGCCAACCATTACTAATAAAGAATTTTGGTGGTGGCGGTGGCTGTAGATGGCTGTGGATGGCGACAGGTCCAAGACTTTTAAGCCAAGCAGTGTCGAGGACGGACAAATGAGCGAATCTATAGTCCTACTGATGCAGATGAAACTGAGTAGAACAGCCACTAGAGGCCTAAAATATGACAAAACAAACTGGCAACTGGTATTTTAGTTCGTTTTGTTGAATTTTGCATTTTTCATTTGCTTATTCCTCAACACCATGAGCACTGTTGTCTGAGCAATGATTTGAGAGTTTGTTTGCTACTGCTGCACCTTTTTTAGGGTAGCGGTATTACTTGATGGTGCAAAATAAGGGGGTATATTACAGTAGGTTCAAAACTAAAAAAAAAAACAATTTCTTCTATCTATGATAGTTTAAATTTAATATTCATAGTTACACAGAAAAAATATTACCAAAATTAAATATTTAAATTAATGAAATCATAGAAAATTTTTCAGTTTTTATGTCTCGGGTGTTTTATAAATGTTTATCCATTTCCGATGAAGTTTTTTTTTTTGGCATAAGACATATCAATCTTTGAGATTTTTTACCAAATATTAGTGAAACGTACATTCATGATAGTATTAAAACATTTTGAGAAGTCTCAAAAATAGAGAAGTATAAAACAAGTGTATACGGCCGTAAGTTCGGCCAGGCCGAATCGAATGTACCCTCCACCATGGATTACATAGAAACTTCTACTAAAGACTGTCATCTACAATCGAATTACTTGGGTTGTGGCAATACTTGCCTATGGCAAGATCGTCTTCTACTTTGAAAGTTTGCCCATACGGAGTACACAGAAAGAAATTTCACAAAGTCTTAATAGAGTTTTAAAAATATTCAATTAACAATTTTATTGATTCAACAAATGTTTTAATTGAAACAAAAAGCAATCACAAAAATTAATAGTATCAATTAATTTTTTTATTGATTTTCAATTAATTTTTTAATTGATAATATAATTTTTGTGTTTGAAGGCATTTGAATTAAAAAATTAATTGAATCAATTAATTTCGCGATTGAATCAGATAATTTTTTTTGTGTGTATCTATTAGGCAAAATAGGCAGATTAAAAACCTATATAACTCAGTTCTTAACAGGTATGAATTTTCGCGCAGTAAAAGAGAGGCAGAAGCGAAATATGGCGGTTGGTTTATATAGGGTCTATATACAATTATGAACATATATGGTTCAATTGTTATGTGATTAGTAGTAAAATCAAATGAACTTTGGGGGCTATATGTAACTATGAACCGATATGGACCAATTTTTGCATTGTTGTTAACAACCATATACTAGCAAAATGTACCAAATTTCACCCGAATCGGATGAAGCTTGTGCCTCCAAACAATTTTCTATTCCAAGAGGCTCCCGAGGTCAAATCTGGGGATCGGTTTATATGGGGGCTATTTATAATTACAGACCGATATGGACCAATTTTTGCATGGTTGTTGGAGACCATATACAAATATAACGTAGAAAATTTTAACCGAATCGAAGGAAATTTGCTCCTCCAAGAAGCTCCGGAGGTCAAATCTGGGGATCAGTTTATATGGGGGCCTTGTATAATTATGGACCGATATGGATAAATGTTTGCATTATTGTTAATGACCATATACTTACACAACATAGACAATTTCAACCGAATCGGATGAAATTTGATTAACCAAGAGGCTCCGAAAGCCAAATCTGGATATCGGTTTATATGGGTGCTACATATAATTATGGACCGATATGGATCAATTTTTGCATGGTTATTAGAGACCATATACTATTATATCGTAGAAAATTTTAAACGAATCGGAGAAAATTTGCTCCCCCAAGGGGCTCCGGAGGTCAAATCTGGAGATCGGTTTATATGGGGGCTATATATAATTATGGACCTATATGGCCCAATTCTAGCATGAGTATTAGATACCATATACTAACACCACATACCCAATTTCAACTGGATCGGATGTAATTTGCTCCTCCAAGGGGCTCCGGAGGTCAAATCTGGGGATCGATTTAAATGGGGGCTACATATAATTATGGAACTATATGGACCAACTTTAGCATGAATTTTAGAGGCCATATAGTAAAACCACGTACCCAATTTCAACTGGATCGGATGTCATTTGCTCCTCCAAGGGGCTCCGGAGGATAAATCTGAGGATCGGTTTATATGTTAGCATGAATATTAGAGACAATATACTAACACCACGTACCAAAACGTGGTCCAATATGGCCCATTTACAATACCATCCGACCTACATCAATAACAACTACTTGTGCCAAGTTTCAAGTCGATAGCGGACGGACAGCCGGACGGACATACCTAGATCGACTCAGAATTGTATATATTTTAGTGGGTCTTAGACCAATATTTCGATGTGTTACAAATACCCAGCAAAAAAATTTGGAAGTTCTTCCAAAGGCACAACCTTAAAAGCACTTCCAGAAGATGCACCCCCTTTGAAGTTCTTTATTTTAACTACCCAGGAAGTTCTTTTAATTCAATTTTTTATAACTTGATTTGTTCATACTTTTAATGGGTATTTTTAACTTTTTTTGTTTCAAATAGGTTAAAAACAGAGTAAGATTTTATAAAATGGTATACGCTCACAAAAAATCGCTTCTGTAACATATACTCCAAGCATATTTTGCTTCAAGCATATACATTTTTGGGTATTGCCCAAACATTTATACGTTTGATCTCTACCAATATATAATATGTTTGAAAGCATATTGGTCTAAACAATATATGTTTGGGTATTCTAAGTCCCAAACATTTTGTATTTTGCATCCATATTCAATAATGTTGTCTTCCAAAAAACAACATGTTATTATGTGACCATATAATATGTTTGGAAGCATTTTGCACCCAAAAATATTATATGCTTAAAAAAATTCTCCCAAACAATATTGTGCTCAAAATTTTATTTATTTATTTATATATTTACAATCATAATGAATTATGAAAATAAACAGGTAATATAGGTACTAACAACATAGGTTTTCGACCTGAATGCTCAAAATTTTGTTTCTGCCCAATTGTATATTCCCCGACATCTTTCTCACTTACACGAGATTTTTTAGTTCTTAGCACCTTTTTCTGTAATACAAACATTGTAGAAGAAATTATTCAATTTTATGATTTGTTTTTTTATTTTAATTTTACCTTTTGCCGGACGGGGATTCGAACAGCGGACCACACAGTTTGTAAGGATCAAAGAAGTAGCTGATCAATTGCCCAAGGAAAAATAAAATGTTAATTTTGTAATAACAAGCAACAACCACCAACTTAATTCAATATCGCTCCCTGTTAAATAGCGCTCCAAACTACTAAACACATATATGTTTATAGGCTATTTCTAAATTAATATATGTTTGCATCCAAACATATTATATTTACAAACATTTTATGTCCCAAACATAATATATTCTAACATATTAACATATATGTCCCAAACATGTTATGCTAGTTTATGAACGTTATATGCTTGCACTCAAAAATATTGTGTTTAAAAATTTGTGTTCCAAACATATAATGTTTATAGCCAAACATATGAAAAACAGTCTTTTTCATCCGTGTACAAATCATTTAAATTTTGTCGAAAAAAAAGCTAAATTCAATTTAAAAAAATTTTGAATTTTTGAAAATATTTGAGGTCAAACGTTTCCAACAAGGGTTAGAATCCATTAAAAATTATAATAAATTATAAGAATTATTTATTTGAGAAAATATTACAGAATTTTTTAATTTACACCTAAAACACTGAATTCGGATTACATCTAAAGAAGTGATGCAAAGTCAGTGCAACGTCTGTTGAAATGGAGAACTTCAGTCCTATGACAAGCCCATGTTAAATTCATCGCTTCTGCGTCAATTATGCACCACTTCCGGATCCAAAAAGAACATTTTCATTACTTATTTGGCGACGCTTTTTTTGCTGGGTAGGAATGACAAAGTTAATATACCCCTATCCAATGGTAGAGGGTTAGTCCATAAAAAAAAACAATTAAAAAAATCATTTGTTTAAGTTTTTCTTTATTTTTGTAAAATGAAAAAGCATCACATCTCAGAAACTAGTGCAACACCAACGTAGCAGATGCTAAAATTCATTGCTTCGGAGCAAATTTTGCATCACTTCCATATTTGTTATATCTACTCAATTCTGTAATTGAAAATATCCTTTTGGTGATTGAAGACATTTAAATTACACAATTAATTGGATGAATAAATTTCGTGATTGAATCTGAAAAATAAATTGTTCTGCGAAAGGAATGTCATACACAGAACAATTTCTTTTTTAGATTCAATAATTTCACCTAAAGATAAAATAATTAAAAATAAATCAATGGGTAAAGTTAAGTATAGTGATAACCCGATATTTCAGAGTAATTTAGACTATTCAGTGCATTGTGACACCACAGTGGTAAACTTAGAGAAGCTTTGAAATACTCTGAAATTTCACCAGCATTACTGAGAGGGGATAAATTACCGATGAAAAACTTTTTGATGTTTATGAACCCACCCTGTAACTAATTCTACGACTATTACTAAATATTAATTGGATCAATTAATTTCGTGATTGAATCAAAAAAAGTTTTTCTGTGTATATAAAAAGATTTTTAAAGTCAATCATTGATGATATAGCTAAGCTAAGCTTTAGATAAATCTTTCAAAAATTATGTAGCGTTCCATTAGGATATTTTCAATTGTATATATAAATGTAATAAAATTTTAAAAACATTCAATCAATTGTTTTAAATTAAAATAAAAATCAATCACAAACAATAAATTGTATCAATTAATTCTTTTTAGATCAATTCTATTTTAAACTGGCATTGGTGATTGATTCCATCACTGAATGAAGGAATTTCAATTAAAATTTAATTGAATCAATAATTTTTGTGAATGAACACACGTAAAATTTTTTGCTGTGTATGTGAAATGATATTTTATAGAAAGTCGAAAAAATTAAAAGTACACGTCTCCATATTTAAAAGAAAAAACAACTTTTCTAGATTTTGAAAGAGTGGAAATTTCGAAAGGTTAAATAAAAGTTTGAAAATTAAAAAACTTAAAAATTAAAAAAAAAAACGACTTTTTCAAATTTTTAAAATGCCGAAAAAAATAGTGAAACCACGAAAATAAAATTTTGAGAATTTAAAACGTTTACATTTTCAAATTCTCAAAAAGTCGAAAAATAAACTATTCGAAATTTTTGAAAAATTCAATTTTCTAAACTTTTTCAAACAAATGTCGAAAAGGTTTTTTTGATTTTTTGAAAAATCTTAAAAACCATAAGGTCAACTTTTGGAATGGAATTTTTCAAATTTTCATAAACTTGATAGGTCAACTTTTCCAAATTTTTTAATAGTGGCAAATTATAAAGGGTGATACGGTCAAAATTTGGTCAAGGAAAGAAAACGCGTGTAAATCGGTGAAATCGTTTATTTAAAAAATCAAATTAAATTTCTTTTGCAAGTTCAATTAGTATAAAATTCAGGAAAAATATTCAGTTAGGCTTTCGCTTTTCCAAATCCGAATTGCCGGTCCTCACGCTTGACACCTGCCATCAGATTTTGTACAGCCACCTTGTCCACCTTCTTCGCCGCAGAAAGCCAGTTTGCCTTGAACTGCTGCTCATCCTTAGCAGGTTTTTTGGTCTTTTTTAGGTTCCGCTTGACAATAGCCCAGTATTTCTAAACTGGGCGGAGCTCTGGCGTGTTGGGAGGGTTCTTGTCCTTGGGAACCACCTGCACGTTGTTGGCGGCGTACCACTCCATGGCCTTTTTACCGTAATGGCAAGATGCCAAATCCGGCCAAAACAGTACGGAACAACCATGTTTCTTCAGGAAAGGCAGCAGACGTTTATTCAAACACTCTTTCACGTAAATTTCTTGGTTGACAGTCCCGGAAGCTATGAAAATGCTGCTTTTCAAGCCACAGGTACAGATGGCTTGTCAAACCAGATATTTCTTTGCGAACTTTTACAGTTTTATGTGCTTGAAAATATCTGCTACTTTTCCCCTTCCTTTTGCCGTATAAAACTCCTGTCCCGGAAGCTGCTTGTAGTCGGCTTTGATGTAGGTTTCGTCGTCCATTACCACGCAGTCAAACTTCGTCAGCATCGTCGTGTACAGCCTCCGGGATCGCGCTTTGGCCGTCGTATTTTGTTTATCATCGCGATTTAGAGTCACTACCATCTTGCAAGTCGATAGTCCGGCTCATTTTTTGGCTCGATGCACGGTTTTAGACGATACACCCAGCTTATTTGCGGCATCTCGGAGAGAGAGGTTAGGGTTTCGCTTGAAACTACCGGCAACTCTCTTTGTCGTCTCAGCGGCTTCCGATTTCCCCCCGATTCAGACTTCCTGGCTGTCGACAAACGTTCCCCAAACACTTTAATTACATTACTTTTAGCGATTTTGCCAGCTTTGCGTGCGAGTAGCTCGGATTTTCGCGATGCGCGAGCAAAATTTTGATACGCTGCTCTTCTTGCTTGGACGGCATTTTGACAACTGAAGAGTGAATTCCAAAATCAAAATAGGAGCAACATTCTACACACACACACCTTCAAAATGAGCGGTATTCAGGTTTTTAAAATGCAAAATTGAAAGAAATACGTCAAGTTTATATTGACCAAATTTTGACCGTATCACCCTTTAGTCGAATACCAAATTTTCTAAAAGTCGAATTCTCAAAAAACAAATTTTTAAAAATTTCTAATAATTTTTAAAATTCAAAACGTCGACTATTTTCAAATTTTTAAAAAGTCAAAAACTCCAAACGTTTTCAAATTGGAGAGGTCGAGAAGCCGACTTTTCCAAAACGACTTTTGTAAATTTTGGATTGTCAGAAATTAACATTTCCCAAGTTTTAAAAAGACGAAAGGTCAGAATATCGATTTTGATTACAATCCCTAGTGTGTTTTTGTTTGTTTGCGGTAGGTTAGTGGTATATGCATGTCAAGTTGGTTTGTTGTTTTTTTTTTTTTTTGCTGGCAAGTGCTCACGAACAAGCGCAGTTAAAGTCAAATCATTGCAGCGGTGTTGTTAACATGCCTTCGCCAACGAATAAATTATGATAATTGTCATATCAATAACCTAGCCTCCGTGTCAACTGAAATGCACGAACAATGTTAGCTTTATTGCCTACTGTTTCATCTTTGCATTGCAATTACCTCTCCTTATATTGGCCATCTTTATTTATTTAGAGATGACAATATTGTTTTTAAGCAATGTAAATAAAACTATAAAGGTCCAATGTTTTGGTTGGCAGCAAGACTTCTTAACAATTGGGACGACAAAATTGAGATACTCCTTGTATAAGCTCAGGGAATACAAATAATTGTGAAAAAAATGTCCCCAAAATATTTCTAATTAAATTTCCAATTAAAATTTAATTAATTGTATAAATTAATTTTTTAACGGGATAAACTGATGGGATTTAGTTGACATAGATGATTGATACTATCATTACTGTGATTGAAAAAAAATAATAATTTAACCGTGGATACTTTTTTCTGTGTAGTAAGGACCCTCCCTTTTACATATCATCTTATGTTAGAACTTTCAAAAAGTGGTACGGATTATTTCCTTTTTTTCATTTGTTGTTGCATAGTGTAATTTTTGATATGGTTGGCAAAATTTGCTAAAAATTTCCTAAAAAATAAAAAAAAAGAAAATGAAATCCATCGAAAACAAAAGTAGTGTGAAGGTCATTGCATCTTGTATGCATGGGAAGTATGATGCAATTTTTGCCTGTGAATGCAGTTGCAGCATCTGGATAAGAAACCTCCAAATCGAATTGCAAAAATAACCCCAAAAAGCACTTTAGTTGTGGTCATTAATGTTGAGTTTTTTTTCTGTTCGACTTTGACGTGAAGACATCGATGCTTTTGCGGTTATTGATATGCTTGATCATCTACATGCCTTTGGTGTTTTCATCCCACCGTCAGGTGATGTTCGCTTTTGGTGTTTACATCCATCTTTACATTGCCCCCTTGAGATGGATTCACTTGCCTTGTGATGGCATATCATGATAACTGCTACCTACATGGTATTAAAAGGGGTCAAAAGCAATAATAATGGCAGACTAAAAGGGATTTTTGATTGGTGGTTTTAATCAGGGCTGTGGAGTCGAGCTAATTTTGCTCGACTCCGACTCCGACTCCAGCATTTTTCATCAGCTCGACTCCGACTCCGACTCCGGAGTCGACTCCGGGTAATATAACTAAATCTCATTTTAATACCACTAATTTGTAGTTCTATTGTGGGGGTACCGTAAGTGGACGATATAAAGTATCGTGTTTATTTATGTGTGCCAAAAAAGATCTTAATTTCACATTAGATGCCAATTGAATTATATATTTCAAATTTATGGCAATGTTTAAAAAATAAAATAATGATATAAATACCCATCATAATATGAGAATATACCAACAGTATATGTATTTGTGGACCAAAATTATTGATACTATTTCAAATCCTTTAAATTTGTTGCGATCTATATAAAGGTTTATATTTCCATATGCATGAATTTGAATCTGAAGACAAAATTGTATATACTTCTACAAAATCTATGTACTTAAAATTTAAATCTAACGTTATGGGACGTAACACAATTTTAACGAAAAATAAAAATGCAAGGAAAGTCTAAAGTCGGGCGGGCCGATTATAATATACTCTGCACCGAAAAAAAAGTTTACTATTTTTTATGAAAAATGAACTAACCCATAGTAAGAATGACCATGATTTGGCGCCAAAGATTTTTTTCATCTAGATAAGTTCATGATTTTCTTATAAATTAGTTCATGTATTACATCGTATTTTAGTTCATTATTACTATGCTGTGGGAAGAATATAGTTAAAATCATTCAAAATATTCCTGCTATCCGGAAAAATTAACAATTTTTTGGGAAACCTGTATTAAGAAATTGGTTTGAAATAAACTGTTTGTCGGTATAATTTTCAAAAAAGTAGAGAAATTGAGGAATCAAAAGTACAAAAAGCCTGTATACAACTAAGAAATTTTTCGTACAAAACAAGTCAATTTTCTATAACCACCAGTATTTTATTTCAAAGAATTATTATTATATTACACAAAACTATGGCTTATGATATACAATAAAGGAAATATTTTTATTAGTACGTTGGACGCATTTACTTGTCGGTAGTTAGTAATTGCTTCTTCAAAAGAGTAATATTCTATGTTATTAGGACTAAACTAATTAATTTAAATGTCTATGTTTTCTATCCATATGAAAGATATATGTGGCATAAGTTGCTATATTCAATTGAATTGTCCAATTTCATCGATTTTGGCTAACTTTTGTTGGGCGGATTTGGCTTAGAGTCATCTGAAGTTATACAAAATATAACAAAAATATTATTAATTAATTAATTCTATCGTCCATATTGATCTTTAACTTACGGTTTTCAAGAGTATTTCCTAGAGCCAATAAGGATATCAGCTTAATTAGTATTAAACAGTAAGAATATTCAAAAAATTACCATTACGAGACCTGTCTACCTGCAAGTGAAAAAAAAAAATTAATAAATTGAAATTTTGGTTTTATTAAAAACGGACAAAATACCGTTTACAGAAAAACTTACCACATTGAAAAATCCTTCCAGTAGGTACATTATTGGAATCATATCCATGGACAAATGGGACGTTATTGAAATTATTCTCAGAATATAATTGAAATAAAAAATATTATAAAATTAGACATAATTTCCACTTGTCAGTATAGCATTTAGTATTTAAGGTGGATATTAAGTTCGAGTTTAGCGGCTAAAATTGCAATTTCCATGATAAGTTTTCTTTAATAATCCATTATAAAAAATAATCTTTATAAAAAACTTGATTTGAGCTATTCTCCATCAAGTTATATTTAAATTTGTATCGAAGACGTATAATTTTATACTTTGCTTAGTGATTTATTTTTAATTTTAGCGGCTAAACTCGAACTTAGTACTCACCTGTAGGAATTGTTGTAACATAAAAAATATAGATTCAAAAAAATGGTTGCTTCTCAACCTGTGATCCAGATGTAGAATAAATATTAATCATCCTATTACCACTCATGTTGTATATTTTTATGTAAATCAGTTTAAAATCCGCACTAATTTTAAACTAACATATTAACGGAAATATACAGTTCCTTAATCTGTTATTTGTTTTTTATCAATAAAAGAAGTTTTTGATTCCTCTAACATCACATCATTCACTTCTCAGTTTCTAAAATGTTTCGAAATAAATGTATTTTCATTAATAAACACCAATACCGCACGTACAATTTTGCAAAATTAAATCCACGTGTGCACTTCATAAATGCATCAACATAACTGAATGCAACAATAAAACTGAAAGACACAAATAGTCATAAGGGATACATACCTGCCGTAAAGAAAAACAACTCCACACACACACACGTTCCCTTTCTGATCTTGCTATTGCAAAAAAACAACTCTCACCACAAAAGATACCAACAACACACAAGGAACATTCCATTGTCTCTAGAATCAAAACAACCAACAACAGCATAAATGACGCAATAACAAACACAAACAATCATACGAGATATACACAAAATGTCTCTAAAAACTCCCTCGCATGATGCACTCACATTTTCCAGAAGCACGTTTATTGATTAGTAGGAATTCTATCTATAAGTTAAGGTAAAATATATACCAAATCTATGAGGAATCTATAAAAATTATATACACCTGTCAAGGATTATATTAACTAATTTTTATTCTATTTTAACTAAAATGTTCAATGTGAGTAAAAACACTCCAACATATAATAAAAAGGGAAATAATCTGTAGGTAGTCATCGTACGAATCGGTAATGTCGTTAAGTTAATTTTTACTACAAAAATTTTTTTCCATACAAAATTTTGTCTTAGTAAATTGTCCACATTTCGTAGTAAGATTTTTATATTGCCCATGTATTTTTATAATAGAATCAACGATGCATTAACTACTGTGTTGGAAATTTATTTAAGGAAAAATCCTTCCCATTTCGTAGTTAGTGAACTAAAAAACATTTACTGAATTTTTATAAGTTTTCCTTTAGATAAGTTAATTTTCGTTGTGGTTACGAAAAATGAACTATATTTCAGTAAATTTGTTGAACTATGTGGAAGTCAAAATGGTCCTTAAATTTACAAGACACTTTTTTTTCTGTGTGCACAACTTTGTATTTAGATCTACATTTTGATAAAATCTCAAATCAGACTTCTACAAAACTCGGGCAATATTTGGGAAATATTTATAATTGTTTAGACAATTTCGCAAAAATGCATTTATGATTCATTCATTGAAAAATTTGAAAATTTGAGTCATTTCTACAAGCTTTCGACTTAGCAGCAATTTTTCCAAAATTGTATGCTCACTGAATACAATTTTGGAAAAATTTTTGTCTAGTAAATAAAATTTTGCAAAATTTTATATAGAAATAAAAATTTTGGAAAATTTTCTACAGTAACAAAATTTTGACTAAATTTTCTATAGAAAAAAAATTTTGGCAACATTTTCTATAGAAATCAAATTTTGACCAAATATATAGAAATACAATTTTGAATAAAATTTTTGTAGAAATAGAATTAGGCAAAATTTTTTATAGAAAAAAAAGTTTGAAAAAATTATCAATAGAAATACAATTTAAAAAAAATTGTGTAGCAAACAAAATTTTGCAAAATTTTCTATAGAAATAAAATTTTGCAAAATATTCTATATAAACAACATTTTGACTAAATTTTCTATAGAAGTAAAATTTTGACTAAATTTTATATAGAAAAAAATATTTCTATATTAATAAAATTTTGAATACATTTTTATAGCAGTGAGTATAAGTGAGCATCAGTAAGAAAAAAAATTGAGAAAATTTGCTATAGAAATAAAATTTGACAATTTTTTCTTATAGAAATAAAATTTTGAAAAAATTATCAATAAAAATACAATTTTAGAAAAATTTTTGTGTAGTAAATAAAATTCTGCAAAATATTCTACACAAACAAAATTTTGACTAAATTTTCTATAGAAATAAAATTTTGACAAAATTTCCTATAGAAATAAAATGTTGACCAAATTTTCTGTAGAAATAAAATTTTGACCAAATTTTCTAATAAAAAATCTATTACTATAAAATTTTGGCAAAATTTTCTATAGAAATACAATTTTGAAAAAAAAAAAATTTTGTGTAACAAACAAAATTTTGCAAAATTTTCTATAGAAATAAAATTTTGCAAAATATTCTATAGAAACTAAATTTTGACTCAATTTTCTATAGAAATAAAATTTTGACTAAATTTTCTATAGAAATAAAATTTTGACTAAATTTTCTATAGAAAACAAGTAAGGAAAGTCTAAAGTCGGGCGGGGCCGACTATATTATACCCTGCACCACTTTGTAGATCTAAATTTTCGATACCATATCACATCCGTCAAATGTGTTGGGGGCTATATATAAAGGTTTGTCCCAAATACATACATTTAACAAGTAAGGAAAGTCTAAAATTTTAAGGAAACTTCGCAATAGTTTATTTATGATTTATCGCTCGATATATATGTATTAGAAGTTTAGGAAAATTAGAGTCATTTTTACAACTTTTCGACTAAGCAGTGGCGATTTAACAAGGAAAATGTTGGTATTTTGACCATTTTTGTCGAAATCAGAAAAACATATATATGGAAGCTATATCTAAATCTGAACCGATGTCAACCAATTTTGGCACGCATAGCTACCATGCTAATTCTACTCCCTGTGCAAAATTTCAACTAAATCGGAGTTAAAAATTGGCCTCTGTGGTCATATGAGTGTAAATCGGGCGAAAGCTATATATGGGAGCTATATATAAATCAGAACAGATTTCAACCAAATTTGGCTCGCATAGCAACAATGCTAATTCTACTCCCTGTGCAAAATTTCAACTAAATCGGAGTTAAAAATTGGCCTCTGTGGTCATATGAGTGTAAATCGGGCGAAAGCTATATATGGGAGATATATCTAAATCTGAACCGATTTCAACCAAATTTGGCACACATAGCTACAATGCTAATTCTACTCCCTGTGCAAAATTTCAACTAAATCGGAGTGAAAAATTGGCCTCTGTGGTCATATGAGTGTAAATCGGCCGAAAGCTATATATTGGAGCTATATCTAAATCTGAACCGATTTCAACCATATTTGCCACGCATAGCTACAATGCTAATTCTACTCCCTGTGCAAAATTTCAACTAAATCGGAGCAAAAAATTGGCCTCTGTGGTCATATGAGTGTAAATCGGGCGAAAGCTATATATGGGAGCTATATCTAAATCTGAACCGATTTCAACCAAATTTGGCACGCATAGCTATAATGCTAATTCTACTCCCTGTGCAAAATTTCAACCAAAGTGGGGTAAAACTCTGGCTTCTGGGACCGTATTAGTCCATATCGGGCGAAAGATATATATGGGAGCTATATCTAAATCTGAACCGATTTCAATAAAATTTGGCACACTTGACTATAGTACTAATTGTTATTCTTGTGCAAAATTTTAAGCAAATAAGGGTAAAACTCTGGCTTCTGGGGCCATATAAGTCCATATCGGTCGAAATATATATATGGGAGCTATATCTAAATCTGAACCGATTTCTTCCAAAATCAATAGGGATCTATTCTGAGCCAAAACACATACTTGTACCAAATTTGAAGTCGATTGGACTAAAACTGCGACTTAGACTTTGATTACAAAAATGTGTTCACGGACAGACGGACATCGCTATATCGACTCAAGAGCCCACCCTGAGCATTTTTGCCAAAGACACCATGTATCTATCTCGTCTCCTTCGGGGTGTTGCAAACATATGCACTAACTTATAATACCCTGTTCCACAGTGTGGAGCAGGGTATAAAAATATTTCTATAGTAATAAAATTTTGAATAAAATTTTTATAGAATTAAAATTTTGACAAAATTTGCTATAGAAATAAAATTTTGACAAAACTTTTTATAGAAATAACATTTTGACAAAATTTTCTATAAAAACATTTTTGAAAAAATTTTCTGCCAATATTCCACATATGTATATTGCCTTAAAATAAAATAAAAATAATATCGATTGTTCGAAACATTTCAAATAAATTGATATGGGCATTAAAATGGATCGATCCAGCCCATCTGCTAGTTAAACATTCTAGGAAACATAAAAAGATAGCCGTAATTGGAAGTTGATTTTCATTTACAATCATGCTGTACATTGATCGAATGAATAACGCATTGGAAACTAATTTGCGTAAGAACTTGCTTAGTTACAAATATGTGAAGTGTTTTAAAAAATTTGGTTTAGCCGGAGTCGGAGTCGAGCTAAATTTTTACGACTCCGACTCCGACTCCAGCAAAATCTTCAGACTCCGACTCCAAGACTCCGACTCCACAGCCCTGGTTTTAATATTAACATGGTTTTTGTTGTTTGGAAATGGCCACAAACTCAGCTAATCAGTTATATTGTGTTTTAGTAATGTCAAGTTTTGAGTTGAAGTTCTTTTACACTGGTAGAAATAATTTCGTTACGTTACCATTAAAATTAAACAAATTCATAAATATAAAGAAATTGTTCGCTCGTCTTACCAATTTTCTTCTAAACATCTGAAAATTTCCTGGTTAAATTGTAAGGGCAGATGTTGAATGTGAACCACACCTAAACGCCAAGTTTTTCTCCGAATTTTATTTGACATTTCTCTATTTCAGACTTATTTAATTTGAATCATGGAGAGATACACAATCCAACAACGTGTTAAATGGTTCCAAGAAATGGCAACAGTGGATGATCGATTTTGGAAGAAAATCATCTTCAGTGATGGGCACATTTTCACCTCAGCGGATTCGTCAATAAACAGAATTGCCGCATTTGGGCGAATGAGAATCCAAGAGCAAATGTCGAAAAAAAAACAATGCACCCACAAAGAGTGACTGTTTGGTGCGGTTTATGGGCTGGCGGCATCATCGGGCCGTATTTTGTCCAAAATGAGGCCGGTCAGGCAGTTACTGTGAATGGTGTTATGATAAAGGATGATACGGTCAAAATTTGGTCAATACAAACTTGACGTATTTCTTTCAATTTTGCATTTAAAAAACCTGAACACCCCTCATTTTGAAGGTGTGTGTGTGTAGAATGTTGCTCCTATTTTGATTTTGGAATTCACTCTTCAGTTGTCAAAATGTCGTCCAAGCAAGAAGAGTAGCGTATCAAAGTTTTGCTCGCGCATCGCGAAAATCCGAGCTACTTGCACGCAAAGCTGGCAAAATCGCTAAAAGTTGCCAAATCCACCGTTACAAATGTAATTAAAGTGTTTGGGGAACGTTTGTCGACAGCCAGGAATTCTGGATCGGGGGAAATCGAAAATCGGAAGCCGCTGAGACGACAAAGAGTGTTGCCGGTAGTTTCAAGCGAAACCCTAACCTCTCTCTCCGAGATGCCGCAAATAAGCTGGGTGTATCGTCTACAACCGTGCATCGAGCCAAAAAACGAGCCGGACTATCGACTTACAAGAAGGTAGTGACTCCAAATCGCGATGATAAACAAAATACGACGGCCAAAGCGCGATCCCGGAGGCTGTACACGACGATGCTGACGAAGTTTGACTGCGTAGTAATGGACGACGAAACCT
Source organism: Haematobia irritans (assembly GCF_050003625.1). Classification (NCBI taxonomy): domain Eukaryota; kingdom Metazoa; phylum Arthropoda; class Insecta; order Diptera; family Muscidae; genus Haematobia; species Haematobia irritans. The sequence continues at coordinate 164,725,630 of NC_134400.1, forward strand.
ACGTCAAAGCCGACTACAAGCAGCTTCCGGGACAGGAGTTTTATACGGCAAAAGGAAGGGGAAAGGTAGCAGATATTTTCAAGCACATAAAACTGTCAAAGTTCGTAAAGAAATATCAGGTTTGGCAAGCCATCTGTACCTGTGGCTTGAAAAGCAGCATTTTCATAGCTTCCGGGACTGTCAACCAAGAAATTTACGTGAAAGAGTGTTTGAATAAACGTCTGCTGCCTTTCCTGAAGAAACACGGTTTTTCCGTACTGTTTTGGCCGGATTTGGTATCTTGCCATTACGGTAAAAGTACCACTCCACGGTACGCCGCCAACAACGTGCAGGTGGTTCCCAAGGACAAGAACCCTCCCAACACGCTAGAGCTCCGCCCAATTGAGAAATACTGGGCTATTGTCAAGCGGAACCTAAAGAAGACCAAAAACTGGTAAGGACGAGCAGCAGTTCAAGGCAAACTGGCTGTCTGCGGCGAAGAAGGTGGACAAGGTGGCTGTACAAAATCTGATGGCAAGTGTCAAGCGTGAGGCCCGGCAATTCAGATTTGGAAAAGCGAAAGCCTAACTGAATATTTTTCCTGAATTTTATACTAATTGAACTTGAAAAAGAAATTTAATTTGATTTTTTAAATAAACGATTTCACCGATTTACACGCGTTTTCCCTTGACCAAATTTTGACCGTATCACCCTTTAACGATCTTTTTATGGCCCGAATTGGAAGATATGGATGTGGACGATATGTGGTTTCAGCAGGACGGTTGCCGGACACGTGCCTTACAGCTAACGAAACTATGGCTCTTTTGCGCAACAAATTCAATGGCCGTGTTATCTCACGTAATGGCGATGTCAATTGGCCGCCAAGATCATGTGATTTGACACCGTTGGCCTTTTTTCTTTGGGGTTATTTGAAAAAAAGGTGTACGTCGATAAGCCAGCTACAATTCAAGAGCTAAAGGATGAGATAATTCGGCACATTAACGGCATAGAACCTCCATTATGCCTAAGCGTCATCGAAAATTTGGACCATCGGATGAAGGTGTGCCACCGAGGTCGCGGCGCCGATATTTGGCCGATATTTTGTTCCATACATAATTTTATTCAAAATCAACATCGGCCCTTGAAATTTTAACCACCCTTTATTAACGAATATTTTCATTTTCTTCATTAACAGTTTTCATAATATCAATGAAAAATATCGTTGGCTCAAATTTAATCAAATTTTCTTAGCGGGTTCAACGGTTTAATTTGCTGTTTGGCAAAATATTTGTACACTGAAAAAAATCATGTCCGGTTCCGAATATTTTGTCTATACACCAATGATTTCGGTATTGATTCCGAGCAAAAAAAGAATTGAAATAAGGATGCTTTAAGAGCCATCGTGGTGCAATGGTTAGCATATTGCCCGCCTTGCATACACAGGGTAGTGGGTTCAAACCCAGTTTCGACCAAACACCAAAAAGTTTTTCACCGGTAAATTATCCCACCTCAGTAATGCTGGTGACATTTCTGAGTGTTTCAAAGCTTATCTACACGCAGAGTAGAAACATGATTGTCACAATCATATTCGAAGAAAAAATAATATGATAGGAGCCATTTTCGCGTCAACCATGTAACATTTTCACTTGCAACCATGTTGCCTCAGTGAACATGGTTCTAAGAAAAATAAAATTGTCCTCATCTAAAATGTTATAATATTGATAAAAAAGAATTTTGTTTTCATTAAAAGACAATGGTCACGATCTTAAATGTTATGGAATTAGTCAAAAATGTTTTTCTTCCAGTTAAAAGAACAGGGTCACAACCTAAAATGTTTTGATCTTTACGAAAAATCTTGTTTCGTCGTCGAAAAAAAGACGCCACTTAAGAAAAGAAAGCACAAAATTAACTTTATCCGTTTTTATTTATTTATAAATGAAATCATTGTTTATTTGTATTTATATTGTCGTGCAAGCAAACTTCATATATTTTTACACACTCTATTTTGGATCAATTCAATTCAACTGCAAATAAAAATAAATTATACCATATATCAAAATAACGGGAGCCAACGTGATGCAATGGTTAGCATGCCCGCCTTGCATACACAAGGTCGTGGGTTCGATTCCTGCTTCGACCGAACACCAAAAAGTTTTTCAGCGGTGGATTATCCCATTTCTGAGGGTTTTAAAGCTTCTCTAAGTGGTTTCACTGCAATGTGGAATGCCGTTCGGACTCGGCTATAAAAAGGAGGTCCATTGTCAGTGAGCTTAACATGGAATCGGGCAGCACTCAGTGATAAGACAGAAGTTCACCAATGTGGTATCACAATGGACTGAATGGTCTACGTGAGCCTGATACATCGGGCTGCCACCTAACCTATCAAAATGTAGAACAAAACACAGGTACATTTTTATACCCTCCACCATAGGATGGGGGTATATTAACTTTGTCATTCCGTTTGTAACACATCGAAATATTGCTCTAAGACCCCATAAAGTATATATATTCTGGGTCGTGGTGAAATTCTTAGTCGATCTGAGCATGTCCGTCCGTCCGTCCGTCTGTCTGTTGAAATCACACTAACTCTCGAACGAAACAAGCTATCGACTTGAAACTTGGCACAAGTAGTTGTTATTGATGTAGGTCGGATGGTATTGCAAATGGGCCATATCGGTTCACTTTTACGTATAGCCCCCATATAAACGGACCCCCAAATTTGGCTTGCGATTGCTCTAAGAGAAGCAAATTTCATCCGATCCGGCTGAAATTTGGTACATGGTGTTAGTATATGGTCTCTAACAACCATACAAAAATTGGTCCATATCGGTCCACTTTAACGTATAGCCCCCATATAAACGTATCCCCAAATTTGGCCTGCGAGTGCTCTAAAAGAAGCAAATTTCATTCGATCCGGCTGAAATTTGGTACATGGTGTTGGTATATGTTCTCTAATGACCACGCAAAAATTGGTTCACATCGACCCATAATTATATATAGCCCCATATAAGCCGATCCCCAGATTAGACCTCCGGAGCCTCTTAGAGGAGCAAAATTCATCTGATCCGGTTGAAATTTGGTACGTTGTGTTAGTATATGGTCTCTAACAACCATGCACGAATTCGTCCATATCGGTCCATAATTATATATAGCCCCCATATAAATCGATCCCCAGATTTGTCCTCCGGAGCCTCTTGGAGGAGCAAAATTCATCCGATCCGGTTGAAATTTGGAACATGGTGTTAGAATGTGGTCTCTAACAAACACGCAAGAATTGGTCCATATCGGTCCATAATTATATAGCCCCCATATAAACCGTTCGCCAGATTTGATCTCCGGAGCCTCTTGGAGGAGCAAAATTCATCTGATCCGGTTGAAATTTGCAACGTGGTGTTAGCATAAGGCCGCTAATAACCATGCCAAAATTGGTCCATATCGGTCTATAGTTATATATAGCCGATCCCCAATCACAAAAAATTGGTCCATATCGGTTCATAATCATGGTTGCCACTCGAGCCAAAAATAATCTACCAACATTTTATTTTTATAGAAAACATTGTCAAAATGTTATTTCTATAGAAAATTTTGTCAAAATGTTATTTCTATAGAAAATTTTGTCAAAATTGTATTTCTATAGAAAATTTTGACAAAATTTTATTTCTATAGAAAATTTTGACAAAATTTTATTTCTATAGAAAATTTTGTCAAAAGTTTATTTCTGTAGAAATTTTTTTCCAAATTTTATTTCTATAGAAAATTTTGTCAAAATTTTACTTCTATAGAAAACGTTGTCAAAATTTTATTTTGTCAAAATTAGAAATTAGAAATATAGAAACTTTAAACTTAATAATATACGTATTTAATCGGCCTTTTTTAGTTTATTATATACCACGTATGGTATATATTACGGTGTTAGGAAGTTTTAAGATACCTTGCCATCGGCTTCAGTAGAAGTTTCTACACAATCCATTGTGGAGGGTACATAGACTTCGGCCTGGCCGATCTTACGGCCGTATATACTTGTTTTCAATTACACTTTACTTTTTTGTGTTCGAAATAAAACCACGTGCCACTTCCGAATAAATAAATTAACACAAAACACAGTAATTCCGTATTCTCCGTCCATTCCAAGAAACAATCAACACACGACTGACGCGCAAAATGAAAATCGTGTGTACCTGCTCAATGCTTTTATAAAATTATTTTCGCTTCAAAAAAAAATATTTAAATGGTCACGAAAACAATGTACATGGTCTTTATGGCCATGTTATGGTTCTAGACATGTCTATACGTAACCTATAAAAATACTTTTTTCTCTGCAAAAAAGTAAAAAAATTGAATGGTCAGGTACGTGATTTTTCCGACCATGTAATGGTCTCAAATTCTATCATTTAAATAATAAAACATGTTTGCGGCATTTGAGAACCATTTAAATGCTTATTGCCAACATATATTTTTCTTCGCTCGAAAATTATTTTTACAACGAAAAAATACATGGTTTTCGCGACTATTACATACTCTAGATAAGCATTAAATGGATGCGGCAACCATGTCCAAACATGTTTTTTTCTGTGCGTGTATGTGGTTGCACTGCAATGCGAAACGCCATTCGGACTCGGCTATAAACGAAGGTCCCTTGTCATTGAGCTTAACATAGAAACGGGCAGCACTCAGTGATAAGAGAGAAGTTCATCACTCTGGTATCACAATGGACTGAATTTTATAAATGAGCTTGAAATATTGGGCTGTCATTATATAGAACCAAATAATGTTTTTTAGTGTATATATTATTAAGTAACTAAACAAAAGTGGTTCACATCGGACCAAAACTATCATTCTTTAGATTTGATTTCTTGAGTACCCTGCGTTTTAGTCCGCCCATATTAACACTCAAAACATGTCGTAATACGATTGTGAATGACCGTTTTTATAGAGTTTTTAGTGCAATCTATTGTGGTGGATATATAATTTTCTGTTGTATACACTTCTTATTTATTTAAATAAAAGTATTAAACTAAATTTTCATTAGTTTAATTTATTCCAATATAATACAATTTAAATTATTCTAACTTTATAATTTAATATAGCTTAATTTAATTTCAATTTCTTTTTTGATTAATAATATTTAGTTTGACTTAAGTTTAATTAATAAGACTTAAGAATAATTTAAGTTCGATTAAATTTAATTAGTTTGTCAGTCCGTTTTTAACACATCGAATATATGTGTATTATTGAAGTTCAATATTGAAGCCATTCATCATGCTGAAAATTAGCATAGAATCATTTTTTGCCTGCCACCAGATCAAGTTGGAAAAGGATTTATATCGAGCCTAGATTCGATATACCCCCTTATATAAACCGATTCCACGATTTCATTTCGTAAAGAACTGTATCAAATTTGAAATCGCTGAAACGGGATCTCTTTCTTTATTATTTCAATTTAATTGAATATATTCAATATTAAATTTAGTTTTAATTTAACATCGAGAGTAAATTAAAACCAAATTAAATATTTTAGGTAATGGGATAAAATCTTTATTGATTTTATCAATTTTAAGAAATGTATCAATATACGAGTATATCTATAATTGCAATGGTTCCTATTTTATTCGACTTCCAACAATATTAGATATAATTTTCGTTTTAATATTATGCATAATCATTCATTATGCATTAATCTATCAATCAATTCAAGTAGCAGACAACTGCATACATTTCAATTATAAATTAAACTAATTACACCACATTAAGGGCTTTATTATTACCCATCAAATAAAAAAATTAACATTCGCCGCAATGAATGAATTAACAGCAACAACAAAAAAAACTAATAAACCTAAAGACAAATTTGCTAGACACAAACCCTACTCGACGATGCTGCATAAATTTGTCTAATAACCAATGAAACAATCAAAGTGATTGACAACCGCGTTCATGGTGGTTGGCAGCTTGAATAGATGACTGATAGTCTAGCTAGATCACTCAAAATTTCAGCTGGCTGCAAAGCATCGACAACAATGACGTTGCATCTACATAAGCTAGACTTGAGCTCGTGTCTGGATTGAAATATGAAGGTAGATAATCTAAAACCTAGATCATGCAGTAAAATTAATTAAGTCATTAGTTTACAGTTAAATATTAACACTAAATTGCTAAGGGTTTTTATAAAAGAGTACACACTCAAAACATATACTTGGAAGCAAAGCTTTTGACCTTCCCTTGTGGATTTTGGTATTGATTCAAAAGATGCAGCTCCTTTCAAATAAAGACATTTTTTAGGGATCTATCAGACTTTAAATCTAGGATCAATAAAATTAAAATTGGGATAATTATCGAATTTTTCCAAAGATACAAAAATTAGCTTAAAATGAAATATTATGTTACTTAAATAGTGGGACACGTAATTAAAAAAAAATTAAGAACAAATTTCCCTTAAAAATTTTGGTATAGATTCCGAGCCGCTTCGGCGACCCACACCATTTGCATCACCGACCCTTGATTTCTAGTGGCGAATCAAAGGTTCAAATTTCCAGCTGACCTCTTTGGCAAGTAAACCCGATCATTTTGTTTATTCACCAACTGATCAATTTGAAATAGACAAGCGTGCAAGCGAATCAACTCCTCTTTTCAATCTAACGGTTGCCAAAAATAATCTACAACATTTTGAAGAAAAATTTCCCAAAAAGCTATCAAAGGAAAAAAAATATTTTGCACAATAGTTTTTCTTTAGAAAATTTTATTCCTATAGAAAATTTTGTAACAATTTTATTCCTATAGAAAATTTTATCAAAATTTTATTTCTATAGATAATTTTATCATAACTTTATTTCTATAGAAAATTTTGTCAAAATTTTATGTCTATAGAAAATTTTGTCAAAATGTTATTTCTATAGGAAATTTTGTATCTATAGAAAATTTTGTCAAAATTTTGTATCTATAGAAAATTTTGTCAAAATTTTATTTCTATAGGAGATGTTGTCAAAATTTTATTTGTATAGAAAAGTTTGTTAAAATTTTGTTTCTATAGAAAATTTTGTCAAAATTTTATTTTTATTGAAAATTATGTCAAAATTTTATTTCTATAGAAAATTTTGTCAAAATTTTATTTCTATAGAAAATTTTGTCAAACTTTATATCTATAGAAAATTTTGTCAAAATTTTATTTTTTTTATCTAAATCTTATCTACTTTTATCTAAATTTTATATCTATAGAAAATTTCGTCAAAATTTTATTTCTATAGAAAATGTTTTTAAAATTTTATTTCTCTAGGAGATGTTGTCAAAGAAAAGTTTGTTAAAATTTTATTTCTATAGAAAATGTTGTCAAAATTTTATTTCTATAGAAAATGTTGTCAAAATTTTATTTCTATCGAAATTTTTGTTAAAATTTTTAAAAATTTTATATTTATAGAAAATTGTGTCAAAATTTTATTCCTATAGAAAATGTTGTCATAATTTTATTTCTATAGAAAATGTTTTTAAAATTTTATTTCTCTAGGAGATGTTGTCAAAATTTTATTTGTATAGAAAAGTTTGTTAAAATTTTATTTCTATAGAAAATGTTTTCAAAATTTTATTTCTATAGAAAATTTTGTCAAAATTTTATTTTTATAGAAAATTATGTCAAAGTTTTATTTTTATAGAAAATTTTGTCAAAATTTTATTTCTGTAGAAAATTTTGTCAAAATTTTATTTCTATAGAAAATTTTGTCAACATTTTATTTCTATAGAAAATGTTGTCAAAATTTTATTTTTATAGAAAATATTATCAAAATTTTATTTCTATCGAAATTTTTGTTAAAATTTTTAAAAATTTTATATTTATAGAAAATTTTGTCAAAATTTTATTTTTGTAGAAAATTGTGTCAAAATTTTATTTTTGTAGAAAATTGTGTCAAAATTTTATTCCGATAGAAAATGTTGTCAAAATTTTATTTCTATAGAAAATTGTGTCAAAATTTTATTTTTATAGAAAATTGTGTCAAAATTTTATTCCGATAGAAAATGTTGTCAAAATTTTATTTCTATAGAAAATTTTGTCAAAATTTTATTTCTATAGAAAATTTAGTAAAAAAATTTTATTTCTATAGAAAATGTTGTCACAATTTTTTTTTATAGAAAATTTTGTAAAAATTTTATTTTTTTTTAATCTAAATCTTATCTACTTTTATCTAAATTTTATATCTATAGAAATTTTTGTCAAAATTTTATTTTTATAGTAAATGTTGTCAAAATTTTATTTCTATAGAAAAATTTATCAAAATTTTATTTTTATAGAAAATTGTGTCAACATTTTAATCCTATAGAAAATGTTGTCAAAATTTTGTATCTATACACTCATAGAAAAAAGTCTGCTAAAAACAGCAGTCGATGTCTGCTGTTATATTTTTGTACTTCAGGGCGTAATGAACAACAATTTATAAATTTTTTAGTTTATACAATTTTCCCCAAAGCCTATTTAAGAACCAAAAGTAGTTTTTGGTATATTTTTGCACTGTAATATACTTACAAACTCCTAAATACGATCAGCAAACATTTTGTTTGCTGTTATGCCTCAATTCGATAAGTATTCAGATTTTTGGTCAAATACTATAGATATTCATAAAATATTGTGTTAATTATGTTAGGATAGCTCCTAAGTTGACATTTTTATTTGTTTTAGTGTAATCGAGCTTCAAAAATAGCAGGAAATGTTTGCTATTTCAGCAAACAATGACTGTTGTCCCTTTTTCAGCAGACTTTCTGCTGTTTTAGCAGACTTTTCTGCTGTCCCTACTAACAAATTTCTTTGGGTGTAGAAAATTTTGTCAAAATTTTATTATTATAGAAAGTTGTGTCAAAATTTTATTTCTATAGAAAATGTTGTCAAAATTTTATTTTTATAGAACATTTTGTCAAAACTTCATTTCTATTGAAATTTTTTTCAAAATTTTATTTTTATAGAAAATTGTGTCAAAATTTTATTTCTATAAAAAATGTTGTCAAAATGTTATTTCTATACAAAATTTTGTCAAAATTTTATTTCTATCGATTTTTTTTTAAATTTTGAAAAATTTTATATTATAGAAAATTTTGTCAAAATTTTATTTTTATAGAAAATTGTGTCAAAATTTTATTTTTTAGAAAATTGTGTCAAAATTTTATTCTTATAGAAAATGTTGTCAGAACTTTATTTCTATAGAAAATTTTGTAAAAATTTTATTTCTATCGAAATTTTGTTAAAATTTGTAAAAATTTTATATCTATAGAAAATTTTGTCAAAATTTTATTTTTATAGAAAAATGTGTCAAAATTTTATTCCTATCGGAAATGTTGTCAAAATTTTATTCCTATAGAAAATGTTGTCAAAATTTTATTTCTATAGAAAATTTTGTCAAAATTTTATTTTTATAGAAATAAAATTTTGACAAAATTATCTATAGAAAAATATTTGGCAAAATTATCTATAGAAATAAAATTTTGACAAAATTTTCTAAAGAAATAAAATTGTGACAAAATTTTGCAAAATTTTATTTCTATAGATAATTTTGCCAAATTGTTTTTTATGGTTAATTTTGTCAAAATTTTATTTCTATATAAAATTTTGTCAAAAATTTATTTCTATAGAAAATTTTGTCAAAATTTTATTTCCATAGAAGATTTTGTAAAAATTTTATTTCTATAGAAAATTTTGTAAAAATTGTATTTCTTTAGAAAACTTTATCCAAAAAATTTGCCAACATTTTATTTCTATAGGAGGAGAGGAATATTTTGCAAAACCTACCAAATTAGCAGGAATTCTACCAATCTACTAAACATTAAAAAAGTGGCAACCAAGGATGCAATACCACCAGTATCACATTAATGAGGAATGTAGTTCGATTGTGGATGACAGTATTTAGTTGAACTTTGTACGCAATCCATGTTATAGGGTACATAAAATTCGGCCTGACCGTATATACCTTTTTAATTTATTTAAATAATTTCAATAGAATATTATATGGTACCAGTACAAAGTTTTCAAAGGGTGTTTCGTAGCAGATTGAACCGGTTATAGGTTATAACCGTAGACAACACGATATGTAGACAGAATGGCGCCGCTAGTTAAAAGTTGTTTTGTGTTCACACATTGCAACTCATAAATTCGATAATTTGACAACTAAATTAAGAGTGATATCTATGGGTAAGAGATCTTATTTTCGGTTTCTTTACAGTTGTTGTTGTTTTTTTTTTTCAATAATTAACCTTATCACTTGCAAAAGACTTTTAATCTGGTGTTGGCAATTCAATTATGGTCTTAACAATTATGGGGTTTTGTAGCCCATACCAGAAAAAAGTAATAAAATAAATGGATACAAAAATGTTCATAAATGTTTTGGTCACGTTTGTAATAATGATGATTGCGCACACATTTGACTTTAAGACTATGTGAAGACCCTTCCACCCTCAGTTAAGAAATTGACTTTTGTTTTGTTTTTTTGCTTGTGATCTTCTGAACATTTTGACACCTAATCAATATTGTGGTATTTGTTTTTAAATATTATTTTTTCAAACTGAATTTGTTACAACATATGTTTATTTTTGCAAAAACAAAACATAAGTTGAATTGTTATTTGGGCTTTTTTATTGTTAAATTGCCCGGCAAAAAAGAATTGAAATTGGGTTAAATTTAAAAGCACTTGAAGGTTACCTATCAAAGGTTAAAGAAATAATTGACAGGGAATTTTTGAAAACAAAGGGTTTTATTTAATAATGGTTGGATGCAGTAGCCAATACCATATTAATTCGACTCAATATATACTAGCGAAAAAATGAGATGAATACGATGTTGCCAATATTTTTTGGTTCTTGTCCCCAAATTAATATGATTTCGTCCCCAAAAATCACTAATTATATTCCAATTCCTAAAAAAATATATATTTCAATAAATTTTCTAAAAGTTATTATGAAAAATAATGAATTTAAAAATATTAAATTTTTGTCATACCAGCTTGCAAACTGCAATTGGATTAAAATTTCGAAACACAACACCATGGGACCGATGATCATCTTTCCAATGCTCGAAAACTGAAAATGGAAGTTCGTTTTTATGAAGGAAAATGTACTTCTAAATACTCAAGTAATAAAATTGGTTGGTAAATCAATATTACGGGGAACCATTTTCATCACTTCTATATTTATGGGATGTATTGTCCACAGCAGTGATGAGAGGTCAACATTTAGGCCCGAGTCGTCACGAAATGATTTCACAATTGAAGAAAACTGTCTTAGCCAATCTGAGTAAAATTATAAATTAAAGCTTGGATGAAAGCAAAGAAAACTTCCTAAAAAAATCTGAAAATTATGGAAATTCCTTACCAACCCAGTAAAAAACGAGCTTCCAAACAACACGTTTGGATTCCCTAACTTGGGGTCCAGCAGTAGTGCAGATTTTGATCATATTCAATGAATTTTACATGGGACTATTTGGACAACCTTCACGAAATTCGTCTTGAAGCGACCTACCACCATCAATAAACATTGTTCATTGCCGGAATCTTTTTAGTTACAAATCTCAAGGTTCACAATAGTGCTGTCAGTTGGCATATTGCAAAACTAAACTGAAAAAATATTTAGGTGATATTAAAGATAATGCAACCTAAATTTTAGGATGCGCAATTTACAAAATGATAAGGACAAATTTCTTTAAAATATTGATATTTTAATTAAAACAAGTATATACGGCCGTAGGTTCGGCCAGGCCGAATCTTATGTACCCTCCACCATGGATTGCGTAGAAACTTCTACGAAAGACAGCCTTAAAACTTCTTAACATCGTTTTCTAAATTGTGAGTTAGTCCATACGAGGTATATATTAGACAAACAAGTTATGTATAGGTAAGTCTACAAATAATTACGAATCGACATGGACTTTTGCACGGTTCGTAAAAAGCCAGAATTGAAATATGGGGGTCGCTTATATGGAGGCTATATTGAATTATGAACTTGATATGGACCAATTTTTGTGTGATTGGGGATCGATTTATCTGAGGCCTATATATAACTATAGACCGATATGGACTTTGTTAGGTATGGTTGTTAACGGTCATATACTAGCACAATGTACCAAATTTCAACTGACTCGGATGAAATTTGCTCCTCCAAGAGGCTCCAAAACCAAATCTCGGAATCGGTTTATATGGGGGCTCTATATGATTATGGACTGATATGGACCACTTTTGGCATGGTTGTTAAATACTACCACCACGTACCAAATTTCAACCAGATCGAATGAATTTTGCTGGGGATCGGTTTATATGGGGGCTATATATAATTATGGACTGATATGAAGCAATTCTTGCATGGTTTTTGGATACCATTTACTAACATCACGTACCAAATTTCAATCGCAAGCCAAATTTGGGGTCCGTTATATGGGGGCTATACGTAAAAGTGGACCGTTTCAAGTCGATAGGCGGACGGACATGCTCAGATCGACTCAGAATTTCAGCACAACCCAAAATATATATATTTTATGGGGTCTTAGAGCAATATTTTGATGTGTTACAAACGGATTGTCAAAGTTAATATACCCCCATCCTATGGTGGTGGGTATAATAAAATTTATAACCTGCGCTTTAAAAATACTTTTTATTAAATTTAGGACGAAAATTTCGGAAATTTTACATCCCTCCTTTAAAGTCGTATGTATTTCAGATAAGGCAAATTTTTCTTAGAGTAAAGAAACACATTTTTGATTTAAAGAAATCGTCTTTAAATTAACTGAATTGAATTCAATCTTTAGAGTTAAGATGAAAACGCATCAAATATAGGCTAACACATATTTTGAGGTTCAAGCATCTTCGGTTTAAAGTTTTTTTTTTTTTTTTTGTATACCCACCACCATAGAATGGTGACGGGGTGTAATAAGTCTGTCATTCCGTTTGTAACACATCGAAATATCGATTTCCGACTATATAACGAATATATATTCTTGATCAGGGAGCAATTCTAAGACGATATAACCATGTCCGTTTGTCTGTCTTTTTTGGCTTCCTGTCTGTTGTAATCACGATACAGTCTTCAATAATGAAGGAATCGTGCTGAAATTTTGCACAAACTCGTCTTTTGCTTGCTGGCAGGTCAGGTTCAAAGATGGGCTATATCGTTCCAGGTTTTGATATAGTCCCCATATAGACCGATCTCCCGATTTTACTTCTTGGGCTTATAGAAACCGTAGCTTTTATCCAATTTGCCTGAAATTGGAAATCTAGAGATATTTTAGAACCATAAAGAGGTGTGTTAAAAATGGTGAGTATCGAGCCATGTTTTGGCATAGCCCCCATATAGACCAATCTCCCGATTTTATTTCTTGGGCTTATAGAAACCGTAGTTTTTATCCAATTTGCCTGAAATTAGAAACTTGGAGGTATTTTATGACCATAAAGAGGTGTACCGGAAATGATGATTATCGGTCCATGTTTTGATATAGCCCCCATATAGACCGATTTCCCGACTTTATTCCTTGGGCTTATAGCAACCGTAGTTTGTATCTACTTTGCATAAAATTTGAAATCTAGAAATATATTAGGACCATAAAGAGATACGCCGAAAATGGTGAGTATCGGTCAATGTTTTAGTATAGCCCCCATATAGACCGATCTACCGATTATACTTTTTGGGCTTGTAGAAACCGTAGTTGTTGTACAATTTCCAGTTTTCTACTTCTCGTAAGCATTTAAATAATGGGTGATGAAAATCTACAGATTTTAGATTTCAAATCAAGGCGATATTTTATCATTTTCTTCTAAAATTCAAACAAAAATGGTTCTTATAAATCCAGAATCTGATCTAGTCTTCATAAAAAGAAAACTTTAAATTCATCTTCGAGAAGCGCACTAGTTGAACTGCTCTGTTTGGGAGAATATCTGTCATCAAACCCCCCTGAAATATCAATGGAAACTATAATATTTGATTCATGGTGGTGCGTATTTTAGATTCGGCCCGGCCGAACTTACTGCTGCATATACGTGTTGTAATTAAAAAAAATTTTTAATTTGAAGTATCCGTAATAGTTTAGATTTTTAAACTGGCATTTGTTTGTCGTGAATACACGCAAAGAAAAAAAAAACGTTTGGAAAACGTGTACCGAAAACGTTTTTCTTTTGTTAGAGTTTTTTTAATTGCTTCGAAAATTTTAAACTTTTATCACCAAAAAAATTCGTTTGTTACAAAATGTTTATTTTTTCAATCCATTTCAGTCCATTTCGTTTATATCAAACACTGTTCTTTTCTGACGTTAGGTCTTTAATAAGACACATTTTACAGTTCAAAATTTAATATAGTACAATGTAATGTAGAAAATTTTTTCGGAATCTTCCGAACATATCTGGAATATATGTAAAAAAAACTTTGGTCGAAGCAGGGTTCGAACCCACTTGGCATGCAAGTCGGACGTAGCAATCACTGCTCCACGGTGCCAAACTAAATGTTTGTTTCTGTTAAATAAACTTTGTTTATTCGGTTCATGGACGCCGCATGCTATGCTATATAAATATAACTTATATGGATAATTATCTATTGATGACCATATCAGGTACATAGCTAAGTGGTTAGTGTGTTGGCTTACAAAGTGCATGGTCCGCGGTTCGATTCTCCGTCCAGGCGAAAGGTAAAAAAAATTTTATAAAATCGTATAATTTCTTCTACATTGTTGGTATTACAGGAAAAGGCGTTAAGAACTAAAAAACCTCGTGGATGTGAGGGAAAATGCAATTAGCAAGAAAACAATGATTTTTTTAGTTAATCTTTAGGAAATTGCCTTTAACATACATCCTGGAAAAGAATAAACGTTTATTACAAAAAGTATATACTTTCCTTCCAAATACACTTCCTTACAGCGAAAAGCAAATGAGAAACGAACTTTGTTTGTCTAAAATTTCGTTTGGGAGGAAAGAATTATTTTTTTGCGTGTAGCTTTGTAGATATTTTTATTTTTTAATTGAATACTTTTTAAAATTCCATTAAGTTTTTAATCGACAAAATATTGTTGATAGTTTTTTTTTCTGTGTAGTCTACTCCTTAGATTTGTAGCATTTCCTATATTTAACCATATTTTCGATATGCCATAATTTACCCAATTTCATTATACCATATTTTGTGTCTAATTTGAATGTAATAAAGTTTCCTTTCTAAATTATTTTAAATTAAAAGGCACAAATGCATTGAGTGCAAATAAAGTATACCACAGATTCCAAATTTAATTTTAAATTCAAATTTACTAGAAACGAAATTCAATTGTATTATTGTATATTTTAGAAGTTCAAGGTTAACAATCTATATTAATTTTTAATTTGGGTTTTTCCTATAATCATATTGACATTTTGCCTTTCTATATTTGGTGCATTGAAATGGGAAAATGCAAATGCATTTGTAGTTGAAATGGTAAAAAATGCAAATGCATTTGTTGTTTATGTTTGTTTTTTTTTTATAATTATTCCATAGATTGTTCTTAGGTAACATTATCAAATATTTACACATTATTAACAAACGAAATAAAAAAAAAAAACAATGTAAACATGTCAATGATTTCTAAGTTTATTTCCATAGATAGATAGAAAATCTTAATCATATAATGAATTACTTTAAGATACCAATGTCGTCAATGCCCTGTGGAAAACTACTTTAGAAAAAAATATAAATCATTGTTTTTACACTGATCTTTGCTAATGGAAATAGAGTAAAACTTTTAATGCATGTCGATTAAAAGTATTGTAGTGAAAATTACAAATTTCTAAACAAATTAAAATTTAACAAGTGTGAGAAGAGTTAAAATGTAAAAAATAGGAAGTGCAGTTAGGCCAACTTAATTGCAAATTTATTGGTCGTCGTTGAATTATTAAAATACTTTTCATTTCAGAAATACTTATTATTCCAAAAGATCATCGCGTGTAGAATATGGACCCATATAAAATGACTTCCAGGTTTGTATTATCCGAAGAAGTTTAGATTTATTTTCGCATGAAAGCCCATGAGGGGCGAAAGTACCTTAATACTAATGGAAATGGAAAATTCCAAATTTGAAAAAGTCGATTGTCGACATCTGCGATTATTGAGAATTCTACTTTCGACGTCTCGTCATTCGTACTTACGCCCATGCACGAAACGAAAATTTCAATTACAAATATTCAATTAAAAATTTAAGTGATTCAAAAAATTTTTTAAATGAAACTAAATTAAACACATAAATTTGTGGCACCAATTAATTTTTTAATTAATGGATTCAATTAAAAAATTAATTGGTTAATTGACTTTGGTAATCGATTGGCAATCCTAAGATTGAAGATATTTCAATTAAAAATTAATTGGACACACAAACAATTTTTTTCTGATTCAATCACGAAATTAATTGATCCAATTAATTCTTTTATTAAAATGTCTTCAATCACAAAAATGATAGTATCAATCACAGTTTTAATTGGTCCGACAAAAAAAAAAAAAAAAAATATATATATATATATATATATATATATATATATATATATATATATATATATATATATATATATATATATATATATATATATATATATATATATATATATATATATATATATATATATATATATATATATATATATATATATATATATATATATATATATATATATATATATATATATATATATATATATATTTAGATTTAGATATAGCTCCCATATATATCTTTCGACCGATTTACACTCATATGACCACAGTTGCCAATCTGTTACTCCGATTTAATTGAAATTTTGCACAGAATTAGCATTGTAGCTATGCGTGCCAAATTTGGTTGAAATCGGTTCAGATTTAGATATAGCTCCCATATATAGCTTTCTCCCGATTTACATTCATATGACCACAGAGGCCAATTTTTTGCTCCGATTTAGTTGAAATTTTGCATAGGAAGTACAATTAGCATTGTAGCTATGCGTGCCAAATTTGGTTGAAATCGGTTCAGATTTAGATATATCACGGAAGCCAATTTTCAACTCCGATTTAGTTGAAATTTGGCACAGGGAGTAGGTTAGGTTAGGTTAGGTTATGTGGCAGCCCGATGTATCAAGCTCACTTAGACTATTCAGTCCATTGTGATACCACATTGGTGAACTTCTCTCTTATCACTGAGTGCTGCCCGATTCCATGTTAATCTCAATGACAAGGGACCTCCTTTTTATAGCCGAGTCCGAACGGCGTTCCACATTCCAGTGAAACCACTTAGAGAAGCTTTGAAACCCTCAGAAATGTCACCAGCATTACTGAGGTGGGATAATCCACCGCTGAAAAACTTTTTGGTGTTCGGTCGTAGCAGGAATCGAACCCACGACCTTGTGTATGCAAGGCGGGCATGCTAACCATTGCACCACGGTGGCTCCCTGGCACAGGGAGTAGAATTAGCATTGTAGCTACACGCAAAGAAAAAAAAACGTTTGGAAAACGTGTACCGAAAACGTTTTTCTTTTGTTAGAGTTTTTTGAATTGCTTCGAAAATTTTAAACTTTTATCACCAACAAAATTCGTTTGTTACAAAATTTTTATTTTTTCAATAAAAAAAGTTATTTTTGAAATAACAACACAGTCCGTTTCGTTTATATCAAACACTGTTCTTTTCTGACTTTAGGTCTTTAATAAGACACATTTTACAGTTCAAAATTTAATATAGTACAATGTAATGTTGAACATTTTTTCGGAATCTTCCGAATATATCTGGAATATATGTAAAAAAAAAACAAAAGCAAAAAAAAAAAACTTTGGCCGAAGCAGGGATCGAACCCATGACCCTTGGCATGAGAGTCGGACGTAGCTACCACTGCTCCACGGTGCCAAACTAAATGTTTGTTTCTGTTAAATAAACTTTGTTTATTCGGTTCGTGGGCGCCGCAAGCTATGCTATATAAATATAACTTATATGGATATTTATCTATTGATGACCATTACAGGTACATAGCTCAGTGGTTAGTGTGTTGGCTTACAATGTGCATGGTCCGCGGTTCGATTCTCCGTCCAGGCGAAAGGTAAAAAAAAATTTTAAAAATTTATAAAATCGTATAATTTCTTCTACATTGTTGGTATTACAGGAAAAGGTGTTAAGAACTAAAAATCCTCGTGGATGTGAGAAAGATGTGAGGGACAATGCAATTAGCAAGAAAATAATGTTTTTTTTTTAGCTAGTCTTTATGAAATTGTTTTTACATCCTGGAAAAGAATAAACGTTTATCACAAAAAGTATATACTTTTCTTCCAAAGACACTTCCTTACAGCGAAAAGCAAATGAGAAACGAACTTTGTTTGTCTAAAATTTCGTTTGGGAGGAAAGAATTATTTTTTTGCGTGTATGCGTGCCAAATTTGGTTGAAATCGGTTCAGATTTAGATATAGCTCCCATATATATGTTTTTCTGATTTCGACAAAAATGGTCAAAATACCAACATTTTTCCTGTAAAATCGCCACTGCTTAGTCGAAAAGTTATAAAAATGACTCTAATTTTCCTAAACTTCTAATACATATATATCGAGCGATAAATCATAAATAAAATTTTGCGAAGTTTCCTTAAAATTACTTCAGATTTAAATTTTTGTCCTTTTTTTTTATTTTACTAACATTGTGTTCCACCCTAGGGCATTAGCCGACTTAAATTTTGAGTCTATAGATTTTGTAGAAGTCTATCAAATTCTGTCTAGATCAAGTGATATGTAAATGTATGTATTTGGGACAAACCTTTATATATAGCCCCAACACATTTGATGGATGTGATATGGTATCGAAAATTTAGATATACAAAGTGGTGCAGGGTATAATATAGTCGGGCCCGCCCGACTTTAGACTTTCCTTACTTGTTTAATTATATTAAAATTTTTAGTATCAAAGGAAATCTTTGCTTGTCTAAAATTTCGTTCCTCGGAAAAGAAGACTCGCTTTCGGTGTACACACCATCTAAATGGGGTCATATAAACTGGCAAAAAAAAATCAAAAGTTCATTAGTTGATTTTAAAGATACCAAAAAGATGATCAGATTGTTTTCGTAGTGATCGAAAGTAAAATGTTTTTTTTTTTTTTTCTTTTTGTATGGGGAACATGCAACATGTTTGTAACAACCATGTTATTTTCTGGGAAATTATTAATCTGATTTCGGCAAAATTTTGCGGAAAAAATGTTCCATGCAAGGCTATGATACATACGAAAATGTCACAAGCATTGCTGAGAGGAGATAATCCAAGTTTGAAAAAAATTGTTGGTATTCGGTTGGAACTGGTATAACAGCCATACTAACTAAGGGCCAGAGATGGTCTGTCGTAAACTGTAAAGTATTTGACATACGTTTACGACGTATTTTACCATACGTCAAAAACGTCGCAAACCTCCGTAAAATACTTAGTTTTTGACAATATTGAAATTTGTATAGTATACGGCATTTAAAACCAATTATTTCATACTTTTTTGTATGCCTTCAGGTTCAAGGCTTTGAAAATCTGACTTTTGCCATGGCAATTTTCACATTTACAACAATTTGAAAACGCATTGCATTCAGAAGGTTATCAAATACCAGTTTCTCTGGAAAATTTTGCAAATTACTTTTGAATAAAAAATTCATATTATTATAATTATAAATTCTAAAACTCTTCAATATGTCTTAGGATAATAATAAAATAGTTTGAAATCAAATCTAAGCATCCTGTAAATGTTTTTTTGACATTTACTACGTTGTATACAGGTATACGACGTTTTCGACGTTTACAACTTTTTGACAGTAGAAAACCCAAAATATTGGTAATCGGACCATCTCTGCTAAGGACTATATGTCCACGAATTTTCTAAAAGGTTTTCAGATTTTCTAAAAGAGCAATTTCGATTTCCCTGTTATTCATTTCATTTCCTAGGTGTTATAAAGCGGTACACAGAAATATATTCCGTGTTTCTGTTGACTTGCTTCTATCTCTAAAAAAAAAACAAAAAGAATATTCAAAGTGAATTATAGAAAAAAGCGTACTAAGATGTCGTTTTAGCGATTAACGATTTAATTGGTTTTTGGTTTAATTATAGGAAACACTTTAAGTCATTTGTAATAAGCAACGAGAGGGAATATATCAAACGGTTATTTTAATATGTTTTTCTACTTCGTTTAATTTGAGTTCAAAACAATTAAAAACAAAGTACAAAACCTTAAAACAAAACCCTCCCCACAATGATAAACAAACAATCACAATAATTGGGCCATACAAAATGTAATGAAATATATATCTCATCATCACTTCATAAGGACAGACGCATGAAAATGTAGAAAGAAATATATATTTCATATACAAGCCTAGTGTAATAAACGTTTAAAACTATCAGAGAATGAGAGAGAGAAAAATCCAAAACCATACATTAAGCTAAAAAAAAATAAAAACCTTTAAAACTTCTTCGCATCAATGAAAACAGTCAACTTCAACGTCATTTTTATGGCCCAACTGAGTATAATACGCATATGGGTATATAAACAATAATAACGAAACAGAACTATTATTATTGGCTTCTTGTTAAACTTTAAACAAGACATAGAAATCAACACAAGCAAATATCAAAAACAAAACAAAAATGACTTGAAACAATCAATACGAAAGAAATAATAATGAAATATTAGCAAATACATAGCGACTGATGACGACGTAGTGGCTGCTGGTGATGCCAGTGACCAGAAACATGTTGCAGTTCATTAAGTTACAAAGTTTAGGTCTTAAGTCTTTTGTTTTGCTATACCCAAACATTACACTGCATTGTTTAGTATATTAGATAAACAACACGAACTAAACTAAACGATGAGATAGAAGTTTTATAATCTGCACTTTATCACTCCACGAACCATGGTATTATAATTTGGTGCATATGTTTGCAACACCCAGAGGGAGGCCAGGTAAACACATGGTGTCTGTGGCAATAATGTTCAGCGCCAAGCCCTGAACCAATTTATTTATGTCTGTCCATCTGTGAATGCAGTATTATCGAGGGGCATGTTATGACCCCTCATAGATAAGAGAGAAGTTTACCAATAATAATCAGCACCGGTCATTTATACACGAGAAAATATTGTCCTGAGGTCAATGATTTCTTGACCTTAAAATACGAATTTTTTGCTTAGCATAGAAGATACATTTCTTTGATATAAAGTTTTTTTCCTTGTCCAAAAGTCTATAAACTTTACAATGAAGTCGTTTTTTTCTTAATAATTAGGCGAATTGACTTAAAAATTTGTATCTTTACATGAAAGATGAAATTTTGTTTGACTAATCAAAGCTAAGTTGACCTAGCTTTGATAATTCTGATAAAGCGCCATATATTCCTCCGAATGGCACAGCGTCAGCGAAGATCTGCCAGACTTTCCACAGAATCGAATAAGTTTTAGACAATGCTGCGGCTTGTGTAAATGTCGCTCGATGTGACCAAATATTGTCACAAACCCCATGATTGACCACATATCTTGGCGAAATCTAGCCAATATCCTTGTGAAATCAACACTGCCAAATATCAAAAATTGTAAAACACTCCTCAACTTGTCCTATACCTCTAATGCATGTGTATCACCGGATAAATCATAAATGTACTTTTGTGCAATAAAATGACTCTGGCTTTATATTTCCCATATTTTTATAACCATGTCCGTCTGGCTGGCTGGCTGTCTGTTGTAATCACGCTACAGTCTTCAATAATGAAGCAATCGTGCTGAAATGTTGCACAACCTCGTCTTTTGTCCGCAGGCAGGTCAATTATCGGTCAATTATCGGTTTTGATATAGGCCACATATAATCCGACCTCCCGATTTGGGGCCTTCGGCTTATAGAAACCGTAGTTTTTACACAATTTTCTTGAAATTTGAAATCTAGAGGTATTTTAGGACCATAAAGAGGTGTGCCAAAAATCGTGAATACGGTCCATGTTTGGGTATAGCCCCCATATAGACCCATCTCTCAATTTTACTTCTTGGGCTTATAGAAACCGTAGTTTTTATCCAATTTGCCTGAAATTGCAAATCTAGAGGTATTGTAGGACCGCAAATACGTGCGCCGAAAATGGTGAGTATCGTCCATGTTTTGGTATAGCCCCCATAATGACCTATCTCCCGATTTTACTTCTTGGGCTTATAGAAGCCGTAGTTTTTATCCAATTTGCACGGAATTTGAAATCTAGAATTATTTTACGACCATAAAGAGGTGCACCGAAAATGGTGAGTCCAAGTTGCCTGAAATTGAAAATATACTGGTATTTTAGACTCACAAAAACGTGTATCGGATTTAGTTTTTATAGGTCCATATATACTTTTACTTTTTGAGGGTATAGAAGGCGCACTGATCATGGAAATTGCTTGAAACTGAATGTACGATTTCCAGATTTTACTTCTCGTAATCATTAAAAATAAATGGGGGTGAAAATCAACAGATTTTAAATTTCAAATCAAGGCGTTATGTCATCATTTTCTTGCGCACTTATAAATCCAGAATTTGATATAGTCGCCATAGGTAAAATCTTTAAATTTATCTTCGGGATGTGTACTAGTTGAACTGCTCTGCTTAGGAGAATTTCTGTTATCAAACCGCCCTGAAATTTGATTCATGGTGGTGAGTATTTAAGAGTCGGCACGGCCGAACTTACTGCTGTATCTACTTGTTTTTACTTAACTTAGTTTTGCATTACGGCATTAGCCGATTTAAATTTTAAATATAGAGTTTTTGTAGAAGTATAAAAAATTCTCCAAATCGGATTAAAGAGGTGAGATGGTATAACAAATGTTGGTGTACATACACTGAAAAAAAGCATACCCGGTTCCAAAGATTTTGTCTTTACTTTAAAAAATTTGATATTGATTCCGAGCCAAAGAAGCGGAGAATACAAGTAAGGATGCTTTTAAGACACAATTCTCTTTTAAAATCGGGTTTTGTGTACTTGCTTCTAGGAAGCAAATTTTAATTTTTCGCTTTTTCAGCTGTTTTTCTTCATATGCTATCCTTTAAAAACAAGTTAACGACGGCTTTATTTTCCAAATTAAGACTCGACTTCTAGTAGAAATTATGCTGCGTTTCAAGTAAAAAACGTCTTTAAAATAAAGTGTTGAAAAATATGTCCTATATTTGAAAGATTTTTTGCTTTGTAGTCAAGATGCAAAAAGACAACAAATTTAAAGACAATTTCATTAAATTTAAAGATCTTTTCTAAATTATTAAAGTCAAGTTGACCTTAGCCCAAACATTTTTTCTTTCATGTTATGATATCCATTTTTAAGTGAAATCACTTAATTATAAGGACAATACGACTTCAGTGAAAAGTTGATCGACTTTTGGACAAGGAAAAAAACTTTATATTAGAGAAATGCGTCTTCTATGCTAAGCAAAATTTATATTCGTATTCTAAAGACATGAAGTCTTTGACCTCACGACAATATTTTTTTTCAGTGTAGTGGTGAAGTGTATAATATAGTTGTTTATTTATAAGTTACTATTTTAGACCTCTGTATTGGCAAAGAGAGTTCAATGGAATATGATATGATATGCTAAATAAAAAAAAAAACAAATATAATAATAAACACACACAAAAATCTAAATTGTTTATTATGCCAATAAATTAATTATAGCTACTTAGTCCTAAATAGCCATAAATCTTATGCGAAATCTAAAATCTTCAGACTCTTATAACTGAATTGTCTTATATTGCACACACTGGAGTCTTGGAGATAGAGCCAGTAGGTTTTTTTCCTTATTTCTTTGTTTTGTTTTGAACAGCTTACAATATTACCTCACATGGTATAAGCATCAATTTGCCAGCTGATTTACATAATTTTTGCCATCATTGGTTATTGGTTAGCCGATTATAGCCGGCTTTTGCAAACTCTTTTTCGTCTGCTGTTGTTGTTGCTGGCTGTCAAATCTAAACAAGAAAGACTGTTGTTTGATATTTTCTTTATTTTGACTTTTTCTTTCTTTTAGTCGGTTGGTTAATGTATAAATTTTTGCAAAAAAAAACAATAACAATAACAAAACCATAAGTGAAAAAAGT
The DNA here is from genome assembly GCF_050003625.1 of Haematobia irritans. Taxonomy (NCBI): domain Eukaryota; kingdom Metazoa; phylum Arthropoda; class Insecta; order Diptera; family Muscidae; genus Haematobia; species Haematobia irritans. The sequence goes on from NC_134400.1 coordinate 164,749,631, forward strand.
TGCTAATCAAGCAGTTAGCTGCAAGCATTCAGCTTCAGAAAGTGAATCTGGACATAAAACAAAATATGTAAGTCAATGTCAAGCAGCGGAAAAAGCAAAAACAAAATAATAAAAAAAAAAAACAAAAACAAAAAATACTTAAGTAAAAGACAAAGAAATGACGAGTCAACATCAAAAACTTGCACGTTTCGAATGTGCAACAAACCTGAAACTTGTCATGGAAAATTGTAAAGAAGTTAAATTTAAAGCTCATTTGCAGCCACAATCATATTTTATAACACTTGATATTGGGCAAAGATACAAAAGATATCAAATATCTGTTAATAAAAAAAAGAAGCACACATCTCAAATGGCACGTGTTGCGATATAACAATGGGAAGCTTTAACGAATTCTTGAGAATCTGTAAAATATTTTAAAATAACCCAGAAATATTTGAAACGATGGCCAGTCCAATGTAATCAAGAAACTTATGACAGAGTCTGTTTCGGAGAACAAATTAGATGGAAGTAAGTTCCAGGTTCGGTTGAAGCAGGATTCGAACCCACGACCTTGTGTTTGTAAGGCGGGCATGCTAACCATTGCACCACGGTTGCTCTGTGGAACCGAGAAAGCTCTTTTTCAGTGTAGCGGGAAATCCGTAGCAAAACTAAGTTATAATCCCGAAAGCCTTTTTCCCAAAAACACCCATATAAATATTTGCAGACATACCCATCTCAAAATTTAGCGGCATTTTGTACGCTATCCATGTAATCACAAATAGTGAACCCTCTATATCACTAAAGCCAAGTTAACTTTATTTTAGTTCATGGAATTATTATGTTCGGAGAAAATTTCCCTTACTCAAATAATTTCTTGCATACGTTACCCAGCAAAAAAAACGTCGCCAAAAAAGTGATGAAAATGTTCTTTTTGGATCCGGAAGTGGTGCAAAATTGACGCAGAAGCAATGAATTTAACATGGGCTTGAAATAGGACGAAAGTCCTCCATTTCAATAGCCGGTGCACTGAATTTGCATCACTTCTTTAGGTGTGATCCGAATTCAATGTTTTGGATGTAAATTAAAAAATTCTGTGATATTTTGGTAAATAAATAATGTTTATAATTTTTTATAATTTTTAATGGATTCTAACGCTTGTCTGAAACGTTTGACCTCAAATATTTTCAAAAATTCTCAATTTTTTCAGATTGGATTTAGCATTTTTTTCGACAAAATTTAAATAATTTTTACCATTTTATGAATTCTTAAACTGTTTTTAAACAATTTGAAACAAAAAAAGTTAAAATTACCCATTAAAAATATGAAAAAAGCATGTTATAAACAATTGAATGAAAACAACTTCCTGTGCAGTTAAAATAAAGAACATCATTGGGAGTACATCTTCTGGAAGTGCTTTTAAAGTTGTGCCTTTCGAAGAACTTCCAATTTTTTTTTGCTGGGTAGTTAAATTAAATAAATCGGGGAAAAAATTAGACGCATATGAAGCATACAAATTTACTAAATTCGTACTTCTCACAAAATAGTTCATTATTCCTAAATTTGTAAGTGCGCCCATCTGGAACTTCGCATGGCACTAATTACATTCTTGCAATGTTGAACTCCAATTTTTGCTTTCAAACTACAAAATTTTCTTAACCCTTTCACTACCGATGTCCACTTAGAAGGACATTCGAAAAAGACACCAAATTCTATTTTCCCACTTAGTTTCGATTTAGTTCTCGATGTTAGTAGTCTATAATTAGTCTATAAATATTTTCCATATTTGTGAGCACTAAAATACATTTTTATAAACTTCTTTAATAATAAACGAAAAATATCAAAATTTGAGACAATTTTTCTACTGTATGTTTCTAGTAAATGGATATTTATACAAAAACTATAGCTGATACTTTTTCGGGTTCTTTTTTTTGTATTTTTTCTTACAATTTGAAAGATATTGAAGGCCAAATAGTGCTTCTTTTCGTAAGGTCATTTGGTCACAATTCAAGAATCAAGTTTTCAGAAGAAGCACATATTGCTTTTGAAGTAATTGAGGTAGGATTCCAAAAATACAATTTTTGTTTTACATGCTGTTGTTACTAGTTAAAACAGAAGAAAAATTAAAGTTTTTTAACATTATATTTATTTCGGTAGTGAAAGGGTTAAACAAGTGAAAAATAAATTAATTATGTCTAATAAATTTTCTTGAATTTGTCAAACAAAAATATTTACTTTGTTTGTGATATGGGCATTATGTTAGTGCACTAATACTGTTCAGCTAAAATTTCCTAAAAATAACTTAACTTTTGTAAAAATTAGTTATTTTTTATTTTTTGTTTACTTTAAAGACATTTACTAAAAATAAGAAAAAAACGTTTTATATAAATTAAGTACACAATTTTACTAAAATGGAACTCAATTGAAGCAATTGAGTTCATAAATTTGTCAAATTAGGCGCATTTACTTAAATTGTATCTGTCTAGAACTTCATGTAGCGCTAAAGACATTTTCACAATTTCTAATTCCAAATTATTCTTCCAAAATATGAAATTTTATTAAACAACAGAAAAAAAAATATTATTTTTTTGTTTTGTTATTGTTGGTTTATTCTTCAATCATTTTGTTGTTTTTGATTTCAGCTTAAAACCATGCATTGACTAACCTACAAGTGTAGCTTAACCAACAGAGGAAAATAATGTTTGTCAAATTTATTTGGGCAAAGCCCTACAGACTGCACGATGGTTGGATGGACGCACGTTTTGGAAAAACTATCAACCAAATATGAGAATAAATTCAGGCAGTTCACCAAACCCAAAGTGAACCACGCTTGAACCTTCCGAAAAAAGGTTTATGATAGCCGGCCATTGCCGAAATATCTCTTTTCCTTTGCCACTGTCAAATCATCGATTTGAGTGCAGTTGGCTGGGTTTATTATACCCTCCACCATAGGATGGGGGGTATATTAACTTTGGCATTCCGTTTGTAACACATCGAAATATTGCTCTAAGACCCCATAAAGTATATATATTCTGGGTCGTGGTGAAATTCTGAGTCGATCTAAGCTTGTCCGTCCGTCTGTTGAAATCACGCTAACTTCCGAAAGAAACAAGCTATCGACTTCAAACATGGCACAAGTAGTTGTTATTGATGTAGGTCGGATGGTATTGCAGGCCATATCGGTCCATTTTACGTATAACCCCCATATAAACCGACCCCCAGGTTTGGCTTACGGACCCAAATCATATTTCATCCGATATGGCTGAAATTTGGTACATGATGTAAGTATATGGTCGCTAACAACCATGCAAAAATTGGTCCATATCGGTCCATAATTGTATATAGCCCCCATATAAACCGATCCCCAGATTTGACCTCCGGAGCCTCTTGCAGGAGCAAAATTCATCCGATTCGGTTGAAATTTGGTACATGGTGTTAGTATATGGTCTCTAACAACCATGCAAGAATTGGTCCATATCGCCCCCGTATAAATCGATTTGTCCTCCGGGGCCTCTTGGAGGAGCAAAATTCATCCGATTGGGTTGAAATTTGGTACATGGTGTTAGTATATGGTCTCTAACAACCATACAAGAATTGGTCCATATCGGTCCATAATTATATATAGTCCCCATATAAATCGATCCCCAGATTTGTCCCCCGGTGCCTCTTGGAGGAGCAAAATTCATCCGATCCGGTTGAAATTTGCAACGTGGTGTTAGTATATGACCGCTAATAACCAAGCCAAAAGTGGTCCATATCGGTCTATAGTTATATATAGCCGATCCCCAATCACACAAAAATTGGTCCATATCGGTTCGTAATCATGGTTGCCACTCGAGCCAAAAATAATCTACCAAAATTTTATTTTTATAGAAAATTTTGTCAAAATGTTATTTCTATAGAAAATTTTGTTAAAATTTTATTGCTATAGAAAATTTTGTTAACATTTTATTTCTATAGAAATTTTTTTCCAAATTTTACTTCTATAGAAAATGTTGGTTGCCACTGGAGCCAAAAATAATCTACCAAAATTTTATTTTTATAGAAAATTTTGTCAAAATGTTATTTCTATAGAAAATTTTGTTAAAATTTTATTGCTATAGAAAATTTTGTTAACATTTTATTTCTATAGAAATTTTTTTCCAAATTTTACTTCTATAGAAAATGTTGGTTGCCACTGGAGCCAAAAATAATCTACCAAAATTTTATTTTTATAGAAAATTTTGTCAAAATGTTATTTCTATAGAAAAATTTGTTAAAATTTTATTGCTATAGAAAATTTTGTTAACATTTTATTTCTATAGAAATTTTTTTCCAAATTTTACTTCTATAGAAAATGTTGTCAAAATTTTATTCTATAGAAACTTTAAACTTATTATACGTATTTAATCGGCCTTTATTAATTTAATATATACCACGTATGGACTATGTGGTATATATTACGGTGCTAGGAAGTTTTAAGATACCTTGTCATCGGCAAGTGTTACCGCAACCCAAGTAATTCGATTGTGGATGACAGTCTTCAGTAGAAGTTTCTACGCAATCCATGGCGGAGGGTACATAAGTTTCGGCCTCACTGAACTTGTACTTGTTTTTTATTAATTTTAATAAATTTTCTTAAAGTTGACAAAAATTTTGCACTAATTTGCATCATGCTGTAGTTTTTAAAATATTTTAGTTAAATTTTTTTTTAAATATAAAATTACATTTTCTTTCATATAAGGTTCACTTTTTTCTGGATGTATATCCCCTAGTTCTCTATTATACGAATTTTTTTCTCTATGGAATATTTTGTATTTTTAACTCGGTAAAAGTCTAATACGAATTGCCCCATGTAGGAAATATCAATTGACCCCAATTAATAAATTTATTTCATTTGAATGATAAAGCAATAGAAGAGAGAGATAGAGAGAGAGAAAAGGGGAGACAGAATAGAAGAAAAGCAAAATGTAAGGCTTTCTAAGAAAATACTCCAGTAAATTGGTGTAATATTCCGATTGCTATAATAAATCCAGTACTTACTTGAGACGAGATATTTTTAATGGCCTTATATTAAATAATTTCGATACTAAACGATAGGGCTTAAATAGCTAGTCAATAAATGTCTTAATCAGATCTCTCTCTCTCTCAACAAAAAAGAAAAAATATTTAATAGTGATGTAAAATAATCGATAGCTCGGATAATTGCTATATACTACATAACCGGACATTGATCGATTGCCATAAATCTTGCCCACAACAGTAGTCGCATTGAGTCAGCAAACTCATGCGTATTTCATCTCAAATTCTTATTTGATATGGTCCATAATTTTTTCCACTCTTTGCTTCTTTTTTATATTAATTGATTGTTTATGTTGAAAAACAGTGAGATAGGTCATGGTTTCCTCGAGGTCTCATCTCCAAATAAAAGCGAAAGAATGGGTTGGGATGCCATGTCAAAATTTGAATATGTTAATGACACTTTCCATAAAAAACAATGTTTGCTGAAATTTTTGTTTGTTTGAATGACAAATGAGAGGTGCTTAGTCGTTTCAATAGGTGATTGAACTTTTGATGATATATTGGTTAATAGGTTTTATAAGATTTATTTATTCAGTTAGCCGTTTAGTGTGATACAATTCTTATAGCAAGTGATTATCTGTCATTCATTTGTGACTAAATGTAAATATTATAGTAATTTGTTTTTTTGTTAAATTAAATTTTTATAAAGCATAAAACAACTTTAAGAAATTATAATCTAATTTAAATCAAATTGATCTAATTTAGCTAAATTCAATTTAATTAATTTTACTTTGATTTCTTTTAATATGCTTCGACTTTTATCTCTATATAGAGACGCTTTGAATAATTCTAGCGAATATATTTTCACAAAACTCTATGTCCAACAAAAAATGGATCGTTACAATTTTCACATACACCCACAAAAAAGTGATCCCTTCTTTAAGTTAAAATGAACACATTGTGAAGAAAGTTGATCGTCGTATAGCGCCAAAGACATTTTTATTTGTTTGAACGATGTGATTTTCGTAGAAATTAGGTAGAATGCATTCCATATATTAGTTAACATTTTCCACTACCATTATACTACAGAATGAAAAATTTTAACTGAATTGAATTCATATATGGATTGATTTTATTGAACTTTTTTCATTCATTTGGACAAATCTTACATATTTATGGTAAACCTTTTACTTCAAAATTAGAACGGCTTACCTTCGTTTTTAAATACAATTTATTTATTTATATAAGCAATTTTTTCTTCTATAAAATACATGTTTTATTAATATATTAAATATATTTATTTAGAATTAACAGCATCGACTGGCCTTGAAATATTAGTTTATTATTCCACTATTTCCAATTTCCATGTAATGTTATCAACTTTAAACCGCATTTTTCTTCTTCTTGTACCTTTCACTTTTAATAAGTTGCTGCCTAACGATTTTGTCCTCCTTTTACAATTTCAATACACTGAAAAAACAGTGAACCCACCAGGAAGAAATCTTTTGATTAATTTTAGAAAATTTTGAATAGTTTTGGAAATTTTTAACTAAACAGTATTACAAGCGCTGGCATCACGCCGATATCACAAAAATAAGTAAATATTTTTCGACAAATTCAAGAAAATTTATTAGACATAAATAATTTTTTTCACTTTTTAAAGAAAATTTTGTAGTTTGAAGGAAAAAATTGGAGTTCAAAATTGCAAGAATGTCTTTAGTGACATACGAAGTTCATGATGGACGTTGTTGTAGTAAAATTTACAAATTTAAAGAAATAATGAACTATTTTGTGAGAAGTACGAATTTAGTAAAACTTTTTACTTCATTTGTGTATAATTTTTTCCCGTCTTTTAGTTCATTTAACTAACGTACGCAAAAAATTATTAGAGTAAATGAAACTTCCTCCAAATATAATAATTTCATGAACTAAAATATAGTTAAATTGGCTTTAGTGAAATAGTGAGTTCACTTTTTTTGAGTGTACCTACAAATATAAAAAATCATAAACCAATTTTTTTACAAAAGTTTAGCGTCACTGAATATTACCTCATAATTGAAGACGAATTAAGGGGTTGTTATACATCTGGTATTTTCTCACTAATTTAAAATAACAAATATTTTATATATTTGTTATTTATTATATTATATTATTAAATTATTTTTTAACTATCTCTCCGTATATGATAACAACACGATTCCAACTAAAAAAACAACCCACGCGCAAACATATCGACTACATCGGTGACAGGTATCGATTACAGGCAGATAAAAGAAATATAGGAAAATTTCCTATATTTTAACAAGTGTGTTTCCTTAAGTTTTGAAAGGATTGAATATTTCTTAGTACGAATGAACTAAAATATTTTTCTATGCCAAGTGTTATTCGTATGTATGATAAGCTTTCTATATTAAAGGAAGTCAGAATTATCATTTTATAGGAAATTTTACTAAATTTGAGGAAACTTGGGCTTAGTTCGGTTTTTGTTTATTTTTACAAATGCTTTGTTATCAGTGAATAAAATTTTCTTGTTCAGTAGTAAATTCTTATACCCAGCGAAGAAAACAGTATTAGTAAAATTCCATGCCTTATTCTAGTTAATGAACTATTCCTAACTGCTTTCAGTTTAGGAGTTTTTTACTGAAACAAGTAAATTTTATTATTTCACACAAAAATTTACCTTAATGGAAATAAAATGGCTAAACTAAATTGATGAACCTTTTTTTCCTTTAGTTTAGAAGGCACTATTTTCTGGGTGTAGTTTTTGTAAATTGACATTACACCTAGACCTCGGTTTGCGTTGTTTCGAAGTTGCGTCACTGTTGAATTATGACCAGTTCTCACTTTGCGTTGTTAGATTTTCAAAGTTGCGTCATTATCTATCTCCAATCTTTGCATAGTTTGCCATAGAAGCTCATAATTCACTTTGCGTCGTGTTTTTTTGGAATGTATATGAACTAACACCAAAAAGTTTTTCAACGGTGATTTGTCCCAGCTCAGTAATGCTGGTGTTTCAAAGCTTCTCTAAGTGATTTCACTGCAATGTGGAACGCCGTTCGGACTCTGCTATAAAAAGGAGGAGGTCCCTTCTCATTGAGCTTATCATAGGATCAGGCAGCACTCAGTGATAAGACAGAAGTTCACCACTGTGGTATCACAATGTACTAGTTTAAGTAAGCCTAAAATATAGGGTTGCCCTATACCTAACCTAACCTACTTTTCATAATAATAAAGAACATCTCAGGAAGTAGTTAGAATGTCATGCAGTGTTATCATAATATGTTAGGTTCGTATCACAAACATTTGAATAGACATTTTGATGCGTCGTGTTTAATGGCATTTGTGGATGAGTGTGTTAAAGCGATCTGTTATGGTGGCAACAGACCCAGGTTCAACCCCCGGTGGAAGCGAAGAAGTTTTTCAAATTGTAAAAATTAGATAATAAGAAAATAAAAGTGCAAACAAAAAGACTGAAAAAAAATAAAGTGCAATTGGAGAAACAATTATTGTTTTTTAGTTTCTTTTATTTTTTAACTCTAAGGCACAAGCAATGCAAAGTATCCAAAAATGGAGTACTTCCGTCCTATGACAAGCCCATGTGAATGTCATTGGAGACAATCCAAGTATGCACTAATTCTGGGTCACAAATTGAGGATCCAAAATTTTTGGAAGCTCTTGTTTTGGGCTGGGAAGATGTTAATCCCATCATTTTAAAATTTGTTCAGAAAATGTTCAATTTGGAGAAACGTAAACTCGGTAACTGGTCACTTTCGTGCAAGCGATGCAATTCATTGGTTCAAGTCTATCTTTTTGTGGGCATCGTTGGTGTTGTTACCGTTTTTTTCGTCCAAGTTTTGGAAAGTGAGTAATGGTACGAAGAACAAAAGGTTTATTCACATGGAGGGCTTTTTTTGTGATTTTCCAACCTAATATAAAGCAATCATACTATCACGCATGAATTACATTACGAATAACTGTATTTTGGAATGCAATAGATCATAATGCTTTTGTAAGCTTGTAAATAATGAAGTCATATATTTGTGAGCTATCAGACAAGCGGTTTAGGAATGATAGCAACACTTTGCTCAAAGTAAGAATTAGTGACCCTTTTCCGCCGGAAAAGTACAAACCATTGAAAAATTTTGTTTCTCTTCATGGCCGTATAGATGATAATCTAACGTAACTAATAAGACCAACTAGAAGAAAATCGACCGAAAAATGACAAAGTTATAAGCAATTGTGTGAACAAATCCGTTGTCAAATCATGCAAATACAAGCCACTCAGCCACACAAAAATACATTTCTGTGTGGCCGAGTGGCATTTTTGTGTATGTGAGTTGCTCATATTTGCATGATTTGACGTCGGATTTGTTCACTCATATTTACAGACTCTACTATATTAACCGATATTAATGGCAACACATTCCCTACCACATGGTTGTGTAAGACAGTAAACTGTTTGTTGCATTGGAATCGGGATTTTAATCAGACATTTTTGGCCTAATTCAAATGAGCAACCTTAAAAGAAATTCAACCAACTATTTCGAATGGTACATTTTATCTTCTAATAAAGCAAGCGTTATGATGATAAGGCTTTACTTATAATCTTGCCTTAAGATAAAAGTCCCCGAAAATGATAACCTGACAAATTACACTGACCCACATAAATAGACAAAAAAAATCATTTCAGGCCTAAATACAGAAAAAAAACAGATTGAAGTTGTTAATTTGCAAAGATATTAATTAGTTTTTAATGCAAAAAACAAGCACACAAATATTTAAACAAACTAAAAAGGAAGGAACGAATCCCAAGCATTAAAAAAAAGATGAACAGCAAAATACCAATAAAGATATAATATGATACCCTCAAGCTGGATTGGAATATTGGCATGAAATGCTTGATGATAATGAGATGCTCGATTACATCTGACATACATCAGCCATATGAATTACCAAATATTAAAAATTTATTGTAGTCAAACTTTAAGATAAACCCTAAGCGAACCATGCAAGAAAAGCTAATAACTTCAAGTAAAACTGTTAAATATTAGTTACACATTTTGTTTTTAAAATTATGAACAATTTAATTATAAATATTTGCTTACAAAATGCTGACAAAGCAATCCACCGTTCGAAACAGAAACATATACCAGGGCATTGTATTTTTCTTTGCACTGGCTTGATGGCGCTGGTGGTCAACTATCACAATAACCTGTCCATTAAAGTTCAAATGTTAACAAAGATCTGCGAATAAAAACATGCTCATATGCTTACCGGTTCCAGTAAAATGTTTAGGAAAGAAGTTTTGGTGGGTACGGTTATGCTGAACGCAATCAGCAATGCAAAAATTATGCAAAATACTTTTTTTCTTTATCAATGAAAACATAAGAAAAAATCGAATGAAATACTTACTGTTCCTTTCATCATACATTAAATTAGCAACGCATTTTTTTTTTCAAATCATTTCAAAGATGTCAATAAAAATATAAAGTGAAAAAAAAAATATTGACCCAGTATGAAAGATTATGCAACCTTAATTTTAGGAAATACAATTTATACATTATTAAATGGGAGCCACCGTGGTGCAATGGTTAGTATGCCCGCCTTGCATACACAAGGTCGTGGGTTCGATTCCTGCTACGACCGCACACCAAAAAGTTTTTCAGCGGTGGATTATCCCACCTCAGTAATGCTGGTGACATTTCTGAGAGTTTCAAAGCTTCTCTATGTGGTTTCACTGGAATGTGGAACGCCGTTCGGACTCGGCTATAAAATGTAGGTCCCTTGTCATTGAGTTTAACATGGAATCGGGCAGCACTCAGTGATAAGAGAGAAGTTCACCACTGTGGTATTACAATGGACTGAATAGTCTAAGTGAGCCTGATACATCGGGCTGCCACCCAACCTAACCTAACCTAACCTACATTATTAATGAAAAAAAAAATTCTTAAAAAAAGAAGTTCATAATGTTTATTAAAAAACTAATTCATAATATTTGGGACAGGAATCTTTAATATTTGAATCCCTCCGTTGAAGTTACTGCACAACAAATTTCCCCTTAAAGTAAAAACCAAGTTTTTGGATTTTAAGAAATAATCTTTCAATAAAATTATTTTAAAAAAATATCCCATTTAACATTTCTATTAAATTAAACAAGTGAGTAAAGCAGAAAGTCGGGCGGGGCCGACTATATCATACCCTAAACCATCCCTACTGAATTCGTAAACATTGTTTGTGGGGTATCAATGGTATAGGTTTGGGGGAATAACCGCAGTTTTATCACAATCTGAACAGAAATGTCTGATATTAGGAGCTGTAGTTGATTCTGAACCTACACTGAAAAAAATATTGTCGTGAGGTCAAAGATTTCATGTCTTTAAAATACGAATACAAATTTTGCTTAACATAGAAGACGCATTTCTCTAAAATAAAGTTATTTTCCTTGTCCAAAAGTCGATAAACTTTTCAATGAAGTCGTATTGTCCTTATAATTAAGTGATTTGACTTAAAAATGGGTATCTTAACATGAAAGAAAAAATTTATAGGCTAAGGTCAACTTGACTTTAATAATTCAGAAAAATTCTTTAAATTTAAGGAAATTGTCTTTAAATTTGTTGTCTTTTTGCATCTTGACTACAAAGCAAAAAATCGTTCAAATATAGGACATGTTTTTCAAACTTTATTTTAAGGAAGTTTTTTTAGTGAAACATAGCATGATTTCTATTGGAAGTCGAGTCCTGATTTGGAAAATAAAGTTGTCGTTAACTCGTTTTTAAGGGACTTTGATAGCATATGACGAAAAATAGCTGAAAATGCGAAAAATTAAATTTTGATTCCTAGAAGCAAGTACAAAAAACCCAAATTTAAAAGAGAATTGAGTCTTAAAAGTATCCTTACTTGTATTCTCCGCTTCTTTGGCTCGGAATCAATACCAATTTTTTTAAAGTAAAGACAAAATCTTTGGAACCGGGCATGCTTTTTTTTCAGTGTACAGAGTTAGTATGCCACTAATATTGAGACCATTATTAAAAAGAGATAAAATTAGTGTGGGTAATAAAACCAAATTTCTGAAAATAGGATAAGAGCTAGATGTGAGTCTAAATATGATCAACTCATACCCAGCAAAAAAAATTTGGAAGTACTTCCAAAGGCATAACTTTAGAAGCACCTCCAGAAGATCCACTCCCAATGATGTTCTTTATTTTAACTACCCACGAAGTTCTTTTAATTCAATTTTTTATAACTTGGATTTTTCATACTTTTAATGGGTAATTTTAACTTTTTTTGTTTCAAATAGGTTAAAAAAAGAGTAAGAATTCATAAAATCTTACAAATCATTAAAATTTTGTCGAAAAAAAATGCTAAATCCAATTTGAAAAATTGTGAATTTTTGAAAATATTTGAGTTCAAACATTTCCGACAAGCGTTAGAATCCATTAAAAATTATAAAAATTATTTATTTGACAAATTTTCACAGAATTGTTTAATTTACATCCAAAACATTGAATTCGGATCACACCTAAAGAAGTGATGCAAACTCAGTGCAACGGCTGTTGAAATGGAGGACTTCCGTCCTATGACAAGCCCATGTTAAATTCATCGCTTCTGCGTCAATTTTTGGACCACTTCCGGATCCAAAAGGAACATTTTCATTACTTTTTTGGCGACGCTTTTTTTGCTGGGTACATGTACATTTGAAATTTGAGCAATATTGGTTAATAAATAAGATTATTATGGCCAAATTTGGCAATATCGATCGATGCATATATATGGTAGCTATATCTACATCTGAACCGATTTGGATTATATTTTGCATGTTTTGTTGATATTATAAGATATTGCCTTGTGCTAAATTTGAGTAAAATCGGTTTATAAATGAGGCCACTACGGTCAAAAATAAGGTGATAAGGGGCAAATTTTGCAAAATTGGGCGCTACATATATATGGGAGCTATATCCAAATCTGATGCGATTTGCATATATAGTCAGTACTATAGAACATTATAGTAAGCCAAATTTGATCGATTGATAAATAAGGGTTTTATGGCCAATTTTCTGAAAATCGGGCGATACATATATATGGGAGCTATAGCTAAATTTGAACCGATTTCGATTATTTCTTGCACATATAGTAAGTACTATAGAAAATTAGATTTGGCCAACTTTGAGTCAGATCGGTTGAGAAATAAGGGACTTATGGCCAAATTTGGGAAAATCGGGCGATACATATATATAGGAGATATATCTAATTCTGAACCGATTTCGACGAAATTTGACACACTTAAAGGGTAGTCTATTGGATTACTTTGTGACAAATTTGATGCCTATCGGTTAGTAAATGAACGCATTCAGACCCCATTTATCGAAATCGGGCGTTACATATATATGGGAGCTATATCAAAATTTGATCCGATTTTTTCAAAAAAATCAATCGCAAATTCGTCCTCGTACCAAAAAAACGCAACATACCAAATTTTATCAAAATCGGTTAATAATTGCGACCGGAATACTGCGAACAACAAATACATGGACGGGCGGACACCAAGCGCTAGATCGACTCAGGAGGTGATTCTGAGTCGATTGGTATATATTTTATGGGGTCTAAAATCAATATTTCTGGTAGGCACATTTTTTGGCAGATCAAAGTTATTATACCCTGGCCACTATGTGGTTTAGGGTAAAAAAATATTTTCTATCAAATAAAATTTTGAATTTACACAAAAATAATTAGTATATGTATACATTATTATGGAAAAATTTTACTTACATTAAAAACAAAAATCACATCGCACAGAAAAATAAAATGTCACCAAACTACTTCCATTTAAAAAGTTGAATAAAATTTAAATGCAATTACCTTGTTAATCAAGTTTAAAAATAAAGTCAATTGAGAAAATCGCTGATTTTTTTATTATTAATTATCCCAATTAAATAAAAAATATTTCCAATTAAAAATTATTATTTCATTAAAAGGTAGAATAATAATAAATAAAATACAAATTCCACACCCAAAAAAATATATTTTGTCTTCAATCACGAAATTAATTGATCCAAGTAATTTGTAATTGAAATGTCTTCAATCACAGAAATGATAATATCAATTAAAAAATTAATTGAAAGTCAACTAAAATATTAATTGATCCGATTAATTTTGGTGAGTGATTTTTTTTTCAATTAAAAAAAAATGTTGAATGAATTAAATTTTTAATTGAGTATGTTTTAAAACTCAATTAAGACTTTAATTGCAAACATTTTAGTGAAATTTTTTCTGTGCAGTTTTGCATAAGATAGATGCGTTTCTCTGATAAAAAAACAACAACAAAAAAACAAAATAAATGGAATTTGTTAAACTTTTCATTGAAGGAGTTAGGCGGTTAGACCTTAAAATGGGTTTCTTTACTTAAAAAACCCTTTGGACTGACGTCAACATGGTTTAAATAAAAATGAATGTGTTTTTGTTTGTAGCTGTTAGGAAATTAATATCCACAGACATTAATAAATAAATAAGTGAAGATGGTTATTTCTACCTTTATAATAACGCTAAATAGCTCTTGGAAGGACAAGGTCACATATATCAAGACTTTATTTCAAAAAATCTTGTTTAAAAGAAAAGTGCTTCAAATTAAACTTTAAGTTGAATTTTAGAATTTTAAGTTGCCCAAATATAAATTTAAAATTGAATTAAACTTTTCAATAAGCCTTGGCGGTATACCTTGCTTCTCTGGTTCGGAATCAATACCAACATAATTAAAAAAAACACACACTCAAAATCTTTGGAACTGGATAAACTTTTTTCAGTAAACTTCATCTTCATTTTGGCTGGGCCAAAAACTGTAATATTCGCTTTCGTCGAATAATTAAAAATAAATAGAATTCAAATTTCATGTCTTTAAAAACAATATTAATTTTAAAATTTCTCATTTTAATAATATTTTAAATGTCTAATTTAAATTTCTACTTTTAAATTAAATTTTACATAATAAAATCGAAAAATTAAAACTAAACCAAATAGTTTTTAAAGTTTTTACAAACAATTTTAATTTTACATTATTTATTTAGGTTTTAAGTTTTAAGGTGGATAAAAACTAAATCTGTAAAAGCAGAACAAAATTATAACCCTTTTGGCAGATATTATTAAAACCTGATGGGGAGTGAAAATGTTTATGTGTGAATTATTAAGGAAAAGTAATCGTGAAAAAATTGCCTTTTTAGTGCGAAGTTTTTTTTTCAAAAATATTAGATTTAAAATTCTAAAATCTAAAAATTTCTAGAATATTTAAATGTAAAATTAAAATTAATTTAGATAGATTAAAAAAAAAATATTGTGTTAAAAACGAATGTATCGTCCAAATTTGTGCCTTTGCCTTACTATAGAAAGGCAGTACAAGTGTCCACAGTGCAAAATATCACTAAAATATTGAAAATCAAATAACTGATTGTTGTCGAAAATGTAATCAATAAAAAAAATTATTCCCACATTTAAATTTTTAACCAGATTAAAAAATTAATTAATTCAGCTGAGAAAATAATTGAAGCTTTTCATTAAATTATTAATTGCCTCAACTAACATTTTTATTAAATAAAAACAAAATAGGTACAATTAAAAACTTAAAAATAATTATTTTTATATGGGCATAATGTCATTAAATATTTAATCGAATTCAAAGAAAAAATCCAACTATTATTATAATTGTAATATAAATGAGAATGTGCTTAATCATGTGAGCTCTTATAAAAATACAAGAAAATTATATCATCAAATGGAAAAATAATTATAAATAAATAAAAACACTGAATAATTTAAAGCCTCAGTTATAAAATTAATTGAGGAAAATCAATTAAATTTTTACTGGGAAACAAATTCAAAGTGCCAAAGAAATTAATAAATTTTTTAAAGAAGAAGAAATTATTTTTTTTATTAATTCGATTAATTGATACAAATTAATTATAACACTAGTTTACACTGAAAATGTACATTTGATGAGAGGTGACTTTTCTTATGTATTTTGATCTGCTGAATTCGAAAAAAAATTCAAAAAAAAATTTTGTGGGACAGTTTTTGAGATATCCCGTCATTTTTAGCGTTTTTCTCTTTTTTCTCTAAACAAATTATATCTCGAGTCAGAATTGTCCGATTATATCATTGTTGATGCTTAAATGAAAGGTATTGAAATGACGACTAATCGTGCATAATTGGATCTGTGTTAAGTTAAGTGGATCAAAAGGGCAAATTTTCAAAAAAAAAAATCATGTTTTGCAGTGACCCTTTTCCACCGGAAAAGTACAAACTATTAAAAAAATTTTTTCTACAAACACTGAACACATTTAATTATGGTTGCCATCTCGGCTGAGAATCTTACGCGTCATATCCATAAGACCATTAACTAATACAAATTAATTTGATTTAATATAATTGAATTTATTTTAATTTAATATAGTTTAGGTATTTATTTTTAATTTGATTGACATAAAAACACATAAATTAATTAAAAAAAAAATTAATTAATAAATTAATTATTATGATACAATTCAAATTTAATTTAATTTGGTTATAAATTTTAAAGCAAACTGAATTCAAATAAAACAAGTAAGGAAAGTCTAAAGTCGGGCGGGGCCGACTATATTATACCCTGCACCACTTTGTAGATCTAAATTTTCGATACCATATCACATCCGTCAAATGTGTTGGGAGCTATATATAAAGATTTGTCCCAAATACATACATTTAAATATCACTCGATTTGGACAGAATTTACTAGACTTTTACAAAATCTATAGACTCAAAATTTAAGTTGGCTAATGCACTAAGGTGGAACACAATTTTAGTAAAAAATATGGGAAACATTTAAATCTGAAGCAATTTTAAGGAAACTTCGCAAAAGTTTATTTATGATTTATAGCTCGATATATATGTATTAGAAGTTTAAGAAAAATAGAGTCATTTTTACAGCTTTTCGACTAAGCAGTGGCGATTTAATAAGGAAAATGTTGGTATTTTGACCATTTTTGTCGAAATCAGAAAAACATATATATGGGAGCTATATCTAAATCTGAACCGATTTCAATCAAATTTGGCACACATGGCTATACTACCAATTGTACTCCTTGTGCAACATTTCAAGCTTATCGGGATAAAACCCTGGCTTCTGGGTCCATATAAGTGCATATCGGGCGAAAGATATATATGGGAGCTATATCTAAATCTGAATCGATTTCAACCAAATTTGGCACGCATAGCTACAATGCTAACTCTACTTCCTGTGCAAAATTTCAACCAAATTGGGCCAAAACTCTGGCTTTTAGGATCATATTAGTCCATATCGGGCGAAATATATATATGGGAGCTATATCTAAATCTGAACCGATTTCAATCAAATTTTGTACACTTGACTATACTACTAATTGTACTGCTGGTGCAAAATTTCAACCAAATTCGGCCACAAATCTGGCTTCTGGGCTCATATAAGTCCATATCGGACGAAAGATATATATGGGAGCTATATCTAAATCTGAACCGATTTCAATCAAATTTGGCACACTTGACTATACGACTAAGTGTTATGTTCGTACAAAATTTAAAGCAAATCGGTATAAAACAGTGGCTGCTGGGTCCATATTAGTGCATATCGGGCGAAAGATATATATGGGAGCTATATCTAACTCTGAACCGATTTCTTCCAAAATCAATAGGGTTCTATTCTGACCCAAATTAGGAACATGTGCCAAATTTGAAGGCGATTGGACTTAAATTGCGACCTAGACTTTGATCACAAAAATGTGTTCACAGACAGACGGACGGACGGACGAACGAACGGACGGACGGACGGACAGACGGATATGGTTATATCGACTCAGGGACCCACCCTGAGCATTATTGCCAAAGACACCATGTGTCTATCTCGTTTCCTTCTGGGTGTTACAAACATATGCACTAACTTATAATACCCTGTTCCACAGTGTGGCGCAAAATGATTTTGTTCCAAAGATTTTGTCTTTACTTTAAAAATTTTGGTATTGATTCCGAGCCAAAGAAGCGGAGATTACAAGTAAGTATACTTTTAAGACACAATTTTCTTTTAAATTTGGGTTTTGTGTACTTGCTTCTAGGAAGCAAATTTTAATTTTTCGCTTTTTCAGCTATTTTTCTTCATATGCTATCAAAGTCCTTTAAAATCGTGTTAACGACAACTTTATTTTCCAAATTAAGACTTGACTTCCAGTAATAATTATGCTAGGTTTCAAGTAAAAATGTCTTTAAATTAAAATGTTGAAAAACATGGCCTATATTTGAACGATTTTTTGCTTTGTAGTCAAGATGCAAAAAGACAACAAATTTAAAGACAATTTCATTAAACTTAGAGAATTTTTCCGAATTATTAAAGTCAAGTCGACATTAGCCCAAACAGTTTTTCTTTCATGTTATGATACCGATTTTTAATTGAAATCACTTAATTATAAGGACAATACGACTTCATTGAAAAATTTATCGACTTTTGGACAAGGAAGAAAACTTTATATTAGAGAAATGCGTTTTCTATGCTATGAAAAATTTGCATTCGTATTTTAAAGACATGAAATCTTTGACCTCACGACAATATTTTTTTCAGTGTATGTATTTGGAATTTAATTAATTTTAACTTTCCTTACTAATACTTTTCTCAGGCCATTTTTTAGAACAATTTAATGTACTTGAATGTACTTTAATATAATCTAATTTATTTTATTTTTAAATAGTTTAGGTTTTTTAGGAGACATTGACATAAAAAAATATTTTTTTATCATAATGCATAACAATAAGATAGATTTCAGTTAATTTGTTTGAAATTCAAATTTTTAATTAAATTGAATTAAAATTAATTTCAGATCAAAAATCCTCTTTTATATATAATAACAAGTTAGATTTAATTTAATTTGTTTTAAATTAATTTGAATTTGAATTAAAAATATATTTCAGACTAAATTAAATTGCGGATACTCGTATTTGCGATTTACTTTCCCCGTCATATGCCTTTGATATAAAGCAATTTCAATTTTAATTAAAGCAAGATTTTAATTTAAATCGAATGTTCTGAGCCAAAAACATCGTCAAAAATATTTTCCAGAAAAATAAATATATTTTTTGTAATTAGAAAAACACAACAATTAATATTTGTGATTACGTTATTATTACAAATTGCAAATGTTATTCCTTCTGAGCTAATTACTAACCATAGATAAATAACCATTTAACTAAATATTACTTTTTTACAGTTTTTTAATACGGTAAAATTGCAAAAAGAGAAAAGCTTTCCATAATTAACAAAGACTTAGCTCATAAATTGGGAGATAATTAAATGACAAAGAATTTATATTTCCCTCAAATTACCTATTTTTTTTCTCTGTAATATTTTTGGGGTTTTAATTAAATTTAATTAATCACAAATTTCCCTTTCTCTCATAGACTAATAAAACTTACCTTTAAGTTTATTACGTTTTCCAAAATATAATAATCCTAAAAGAATTGTGAATGGTAACTGGCTCAAGTAGAAGACGCAGCGGGCCGAAATAAAATTCCAAAAAGATTAAAATTGTGATGCTTTAGTTGTATTGCAGTATTACACACTTTTTTTGCCACAACTAGTTATTGTCGATGTTGCCTTAGTTAAAGCTTTTTTATTTTCCTTTCGAAATGTTCGATTAACACTCATGTATTTTGTTTTTAATGTATCTCGTTGTGGGCCATTTGCAAATACATAAAAGTAAATTGAAAATTTGCAATTTTTTGCACCAAACAAAAATCACAAAACGATGAAAAATCTATACACGCATTACGAACCGGCCGGACATACAGTTATATGTTGTCTATTAGTTGTTATACTAAAAACGGACATATACAAGGAGAATATTTTGTTTTATTTTTTTAAATAAAAAATTTTGTATTTTAATTTGTTTTTTTTTCAATATTTTTCTAGAAGCACACAAAAAAATTTGTTTCGTATTTTTTATCAGATATTATTTAAAACAAACAATAATTTTTTCGATTAAATTTCCTGGAATATTTTACTTTAAAATTTAATCAGGAATTGGAATTTGTAGCACTTTATTTGAAGGATTTTTTATTATTTGCTTTTATTTTTGCCATAGAAATTCACTCACTTGTTCCAAGAGTATAATTCACAAAAGTAATTGTTTTGCATTTTTTTGATGTATTTTTTGCTATGTTTTAAAATACCAAATGTTTATGTTTTTTGTAATTCTTCTAAAAATCTTTTTCAAGAATTTTTTTTTTCGTATTATCAGTTTTAAATCTAAGGGTATGCGCGCCGCGAACGTGTTGTATTTCCCAGAGTTATCACAACGAAATGAAAAGCTTGCTTGAAATAAACGCAACAGATACCCAACGTTTTTGTTACAAATCCCAGTGTGCGCTTTAGATTTTGAGCCAAGTTAAATGTTAAAGCCGAACTAAAAATCGTCAAAAGAAAGATACTACGAACAGTCAACAACAAGTGGTTTAACATAATCACATCGCAATGTCGTGATTGCTGTTAGTTTACAGAGGCAAGCAATACCAATACAAAACTAAACACAAACACACACACACACATTTACCATATTCACCACAGCAACCAGTAAATGAGACTGCAAGTCCGCTAAACAACTCTATGGAGCTAGTTGATTGCCGCAATGAATGAAAATAAAGTCATAAACAAAGCGCTAAGGTGGCTTGTTTTCCTATTTACAGAATAAAGGAGAACATTGATGTTGACGTAGAAAAAAACTAAAGACTTAAGCCGCGAACTTCGTACTAGTTAATGCAAATAACAGAACTCTTAGTTGGCAATTATTTGCTGATTCATTGTTGATGCTTAACATTCAGCCAGGCAATATATTAAATGTGGTGAATTTCTTTTGTTTGTTTTCCGGTGTTAAATAGGGGATGTACCAGCAATAAATATTATTACAGTGATGTTTACCACTCGATGGCTTTAGTTTTCTCTATGACTAGTGACGCGCTGACCTATTGGCTTCCTGTATTGG
Organism: Haematobia irritans; assembly: GCF_050003625.1. Classification (NCBI taxonomy): domain Eukaryota; kingdom Metazoa; phylum Arthropoda; class Insecta; order Diptera; family Muscidae; genus Haematobia; species Haematobia irritans. The sequence goes on from NC_134400.1 coordinate 164,770,627, forward strand.
ATTTTTCCATGCGTGTTTTTAATTGATATTCATATTGGATGACGTATATTGTAAACGTATTTGTTTTTTGTTTTCTGTTCTTTTTCTAAGAATAGGGAAATACACAATTTTCCTGCAGAAAAGCATTTAGTAAATAGGCTAATAACTTATGTATATGAGTAAAACGCAATTGAAACCGGCACAAAATGCAAAGATTATTGATACAAATGACAGTCTAATTGCACTTTGTAACACAATGTTTTTCCCAGGTTTCTAAAGTTTTTTTTTTTTCAATAATATATATTTTCTTCATCAATTGATTAATTATTTAATTATTTTTTAAATCTTAACTAACTTTTCTGCTAAATACGTCTTCTCGGTATACAAAGGGACACTGTCCATTCATGATTTAATACAATCTATTTGCAGAATACCAAGCAATCGGATGAACATGTCTATGAGGAGATAACTATTTAATTCAATTACTATCAACAATTTTCCTCTTATCTATGTGTAGATTGTTAAAGGACTTAAAATTCTGCCTCGCATTCGAAATATGGTCTCTACGAGTACACTCAGAAAATAGTGAACCTACTAGGAATTAAAATGTAGGTTATTATTAGAAAATTTTAACTAACCTATATTACGTACGCCAATATCACTCCCATATCAATATAATCAGTAAATATTTTTGGACAAATTCAAGAAAATGTATTATAGGATGGGGGTATATTAACTTTGCCATTCCGTTTGTAGCACATCGAAATATTGTTCTAAGACCCCATAAAGTATATACTCGTATACTCTGGGTCGTTGTGATATTCTGAATCGATTTATACATGTCCGAACGAAACAAGCTATCGACTTGAAACTTGGCATAAGTTTTTATTGATGAATTTTGAATTTTGTCAAAATTTTATTTCTATAGAAAATTTTGTCAATATTTTAATTCTACAGGAAATTTTTGTCAAACTGAATTATATACATATTTAATAGGCCTTTTGTTTTGTTTAATATAACCCGTACGGACTCACTTACAATTTAGAAGACGGTGTTGAAAAGTTTTAAGATACTTTGCTATCGGCAAGGGTTACCGCAACCCAAGTAATTCGATTGTGGATGACAGACTTTAGTAGAAGCTTCTATGCAATCCATGGTGGAGGGTACACTGAAAAAAAAGCATACCCGGTTATAAAGATTTTGTATTTACATTAAAAATGTTGGTATTGATTCCGGCCAAAGAAGTAAGGATACTTTTAAAACACAATTCTCTTTTAAATTTGGCTTTTGTGTACTTGCTTCTAGGAAGCAAATTTTAATTTTTCGTTTTTTCAGCTTTTTTCTTCATATGCTATCAAAGACCTTTAAAAACGAATTAACGACAACTTTATTTTCCAAATTAAGACTCGACTTCCAGAAGAAATTATGCTATGTTTCAAGTAAAAAACGTCTTCAAAATAAAGTATTGAAAAACATGTTCTATATTTGAACGATTTTTTGCTTTTTGGTCAAGATGCAAGAAGACAACACATTTAAAGACAATTTAAAGAATTTTTCTGAATTATTAAAGTCAAGTTGACCTTAGCCCAAACATTTTTTCTTTCATGTTATGATACCCATTTTTAAGTGAAATCACTTAATTATAAGGACAATACGACTTCATTGAAAAGTTGATCGACTTTTGGACACGGAAAAAACTTTATTTTATAGAAATGCGTCTTCTATGCTAAGCAAAATTTGCATTCGTATTTTAAAGACATGAAATATTTGACCTCACGACAATATTTTTTTCAGTGTACATAAGATTCGGCCTGGCCGAACTTACGGCCGTATATACCTGTAAGAAATAATTATTTTTGTTTGAAGGAAAAAATCTCAAAATTGCTAAAATTTCTGTGACGCATTTTAGGAAGATTTAAAAAATTTCAGAAAATTTGTTGTTGTGGAAAATATAAATTTAGTAAATAGTTATGCTTAATTTCTGTAAAATGTTTTCTCCTTTTTAATTAATTTAATAAACAGTGGATTACGTTCTTAAATACCCACCACCGTCTATCGAATATAAGAGTTTCCATTGAAAACTCTTCGTCGTAGCGTACTAAATACTTGAAAATATATAGAATTTCAGGTAGATTTGATATCAGATACTCCCCCAAGTAATCGTTTCGGAGTCGGAGTCGAGCCAATTTTGCTCGACTCCGACTCCAACATTTTTCATCAGCACGACTCCGACTCCGGAGTTGACTCCGGGTAATATAACTAAATCTCATTTTAATACCACTAATTTGTAGTTCTATTGTGGGGGTACCGTAAGTGGATCGATATACAGTTTCGTATTTATTTATGTGTGCAAGAAAAGCTCTTAATTTCACATTAGATGCCAATTGAATTCTATAATTCAAATTTAGGGCAATGTTTAATAAATAAAATAATTATATAAATACCCATCATAATATGAGAAGATACCAAGAGTAACAGGTTGGCTGATAAGTCCCCGGTCTAACAACGAAAAACACATTTTTTTTGTCAAAATTCGTTTTTATTATTCAACATAGATCCCTTCAAGAGCGATACAACGATTATAACGACCTTCCAATTTTTTGATACCATTTTGGTAGTATTCCTTCGGTCTTCCCTCAAAATAGGCCTCAGTTTCGGCCTCACCTCTTCATTGCAGCCAAATTTTTTCCCTGCGAGCATCCTTTTGAGGTCTGAGAACAAGAAAAGGTCGTTGGGGGCCAGATCTGGAGAATACGGTGGGTGGGGAAGCAATTCGAAGCCCTATTCATGAATTTTTTCCATCTCAATGACTTGTGGCACGGTGCGTTGTCTTGGTGGAACAACACATTTTTCTTCTACATATGGGGCCGTTTTGCCGCGATTTCGACCTTCAAACGCTCCAATAACGCCATATAATAGTCACTGTTGATGGTTTTTCCCTTCTCAAGATAATCGATAAAAATGATTCCATGTGCATCCAAAAAAACAGAGGCCAGCGGACTTTTGAGTCTTTCCATGCTTCGGAGACGGTTCACCGGTCGCTGTCCACTCAGCCGACTGTCGATTGGACTCAGGAGTGTAGTGATGGAGCCATGTTTCATCCATTGTCACATATCGACGGAAAAACTCGGGTGTATTACGAGTTAACAGCTGCAAACACCGCTCAGAATCATCAACACGTTGTTGTTTTTGGTCAAATGTGAGCTCGCGCGGCACTCATTTTGCACAGAGCTTCCGCATATCCAAATATTGATGAATGATATGACCAACACGTTCCTTTGATATCTTTAAGGCCTCTGCTATCTCGATCAACTACATTTTAGGTCATTCAAAATCATTTTGTGGATTTTTTCGATGTTTTCGTCGTTAACCACCTCTTTCAGGCGTCCACTGCGTTCCGTCCTCCGTGCTCATTTCACCACGCTTGAATTTTGCATACCAATCAATTATTGTTGATTTCCCTGGGGCAGAGTCCGGAAACTCATTATCAAGCCAAGTTTTTGCTTCCACCGTATTTTTTCCCCTCAGAAAACATTATTTTATCAAAACACGAAATTCCTTTTTTTCAATTTGTTTTTTCACAATAACAAAAGTTGCTTCACTAAAGACGCTCTATCTCACAAACTAATTGACTTACAGACGTCAAATTTTGACACGAATCATTTGAAGGTTGATACTATATAAAAATAATATGCATTTAATACTAGCGACGCCATCTATGTGTCAGACCGGTGACTTATCAGCCAACCTGTTATATGTATTTGTGGATTAAAATTATTGATACTAGGTTAGGTTAGGTTAGGTTATGTGGCAGCCCGATTATCAGGCTCACTTAGACTATTCAGTCCATTGTGATACCACAGTGGTGAACTTCTCTCTTATCACTGAGTTCTGCCCGATTCCATGTTAAGCTCAATGACAAGCCGAGTCCGAACGGCGTTCCACATTCCAGTGAAACCACTTAGAGAAGCTTTGAAACCCTCAGAAATGTCACCAGCATTACTGAGGTGGGATAATCCACCGCTGAAAAACTTTTTGGTGTTCGGTCGTAGCAGGAATCGAACCCACGACCTTGTGTATGCAAGGCGGGCATGCTAACCATTGCACCACGGTGGCTCCCGTAACACAATTTTAACAAAAAATAAAAATGCAAGGAAAGTCTAAATTCGGGCGGGCCGATTATAATATACTCTGCACAACTTTGTATTTAGATCTACATTTTGATAAAATCTCAAATCAGACTTCTACAAAACTCGGACAATATTTGGGAAATATTTATAATTGTTTAGACAATTTCGCAAAAATGCATTTATGATTCATTCATTGAAAAATTTGAAAATTTGAGTCATTTTTCCAAGTTTTCGACTTAGCAGCAATTTTCCAAAATTGTATGTTCACTGAATACAATTTTGGAAAAAATTTTGTCTAGTAAATAAAATTTTGCAAAATTTTATATAGAAATAAAATTTTGGAAAATTTTCTACAGAAACAAAATTTTGACTAAATTTTTTATAGGAATATTTTCTATAGAAATCAAATTTTGGCCAAATATGTAGAAATAAAATTTTGAATAAAATTTTTATAGAAATAAAATTTGACAAAATTTTGTATTGAAATAAAAGTTTGAAAAAATTATCAATAGAAATACAATTTAAAAAACAAAAATTGTGTAGCAAACAAAATTTTGCAAAATTTTCTATAGAAATAAAATTTTGCAAAATATTCTATAGAAACAAAATTTTGACTAAATTTTATATAGAAATAAAATTTTGACTAAATTTTATGTAGAAAAAAATATTTCTATAGTAATAAAATTTTGAATACAGTTTTTATAGCACCGTGGTGCAATGGTTAGCATGCCCGCCTTGCATACACAAGGTCGTGGGTTCGATTCCTGCTACGACCGAACACCAAGAAATTTTTCAGCGGTGGATTATCCCACCTCAGTAATGCTGGTGACATTTCTGAGGGTTTCAAAGCTTCTCTAAGTGGTTTCACTGGAATGTGGAACGCCGTTCGGACTCGGCTATAAAAAGGAGGTCCCTTGTCATTGAGCTTAACATGGAATCGGGCAGCACTCAGTGATAAGAGAGAAGTTCACCACTGTGGTATCACAATGGACTGAATAGTCTAAGTGAGCCTGATACATCGGGCTGCCACATAACCTAACCTAACCTAACCTTTATAGCAGTGAGTATCAGTGAGCATTAGTAAGAATAGAAAATTGAGAAAATTTGCTATAGAAATAAAATTTGACAAGTTTTTCTTATAGAAATAAAATTTTGAAAAAATTATCAATAAAAATACAATATTAGAAAAATTTTTGTGTAGTAAATAAAATTCTGCAAAATATTCTACAGAAACAAAATTTTGATTAAATTTTCTATAGAAATAAAATTTTAACCAAATTTTCTAATAAAAAAATTTATTACTATAAAATTTTAGCAAAATTTTCTATAGAAATAAAATGTTGACTTAAATTTTTATAGAAATAAAATTATCAATAGAAATAAAATTTTGAAAAACTTTTTGTGTGGAACGCCGTTCGGACTCGGCTATAAAAAGGAGGTCCCTTGTCATTGAGCTTAACATGGAATCGGGCAGCACTCAGTGATAAGAGAGAAGTTCACCACTGTGGTATCACAATGGACTGAATAGTCTAAGTGAGCCTGATACATCGGGCTGCCACATAACCTAACCTAACCTAACCTTTATAGCAGTGAGTATCAGTGAGCATTAGTAAGAATAGAAAATTGAGAAAATTTGCTATAGAAATAAAATTTGACAAGTTTTTCTTATAGAAATAAAATTTTGAAAAAATTATCAATAAAAATACAATATTAGAAAAATTTTTGTGTAGTAAATAAAATTCTGCAAAATATTCTACAGAAACAAAATTTTGATTAAATTTTCTATAGAAATAAAATTTTAACCAAATTTTCTAATAAAAAAATTTATTACTATAAAATTTTAGCAAAATTTTCTATAGAAATAAAATGTTGACTTAAATTTTTATAGAAATAAAATTATCAATAGAAATAAAATTTTGAAAAACTTTTTGTGTAACAAAAAAAAATTTGCAAAATTTTCTATAGAAATAAAATTTTGCACAATATTCTATAGAAACAAAATTTTGACTCAATTTTGACTAAATTTTTTATAGAAATAAAATTTTCACAAAATTTGCTATAGAAATAAAATTTTGACAATCTTTTTATAGAAATAACATTTTGACAAAATTTTCTATAAAAAACAACTTTGAACAAATTTTCTGTCAATATTCCACATATGTATATGGCCTTAAAATAAAATGAAAATAAAAATAATATCGATTGTTCGAAATATTTCAAATAAATTGATATGGGCATTAAAATGGATCGATCCTGCCCATCTGCTAGTCTAACATTCTAGGAAACATAAAAAGATAGCCGTAATTGGAAGTTGATTTTCATTTACAAGCATGCTGTACATTGATCGAATGAATAACGCAATGGAAACTAATTTGCGTAAAAACTTGCTTAGTTACCAAAATGTGAAGTGTTTTAAAAAATTTGGTTTAGCCGGAGTCGGAGTCGATCAAAATTTTTACGACTCCGACTCCAGCAAAATCTTCAGACTCCGACTCCAAGACTCCGACTCCGGCTCCACAGCCCTGATCTTAAATACCTTGTATAAGCGAACAAAAAATCCAATGCCTTTCATATGATTTCTACAGATCTTTTACCCACATTACTCGAATGAGCACGAGATGTATAATCAGGAAATTCTAGTTTCGTGTAATTTGGATGATCAGTGTGCCTACTATCCCCTAAAGATGTTAAATCGGGAGACCAGTATATATATAGGGATTATTATAAAAACATGGACTGAGGCTCTTGAAGTGAAATTTTTTAATAGCATCCGACCAACATAAATAACAATTACTACCGAGTTTCAAGTCGACAGCTTGTTTCGTTCGGAAGTTAACGTGATTTTAGCGGACGGATGGACACCGCTTGACCGGCTCAGGATTTCACTACGACAGAGAATATATATCATGTTTATGGGATCTGAGACCAATATATCGATGTGATACAAACGGCAAAACAAATTTAGTATATCATTCATATCCATCCTGTGATGGATGTTATTCAAATAGCAGATAACGTTTGCTATTTCAGGAAATCATTTCAGCAGACTTTAGTAGATTGTGTCTGCTAGCACATTTCATTGCAAGTAACTATAGTAGAGGCTTTTCCATCTTCAATTATACTGACATGGTACTATAAATACCCTGAAGAAAAAACTAGATTATCCCAGCAAAAAAATCGTCGCCACAAAAGTAATGAAAATTTTCTTTTTGGATCCGGAAGTGGTGCAAAATTGACGCAGAAGCGATGAATTTAACATGGGCTTGTCATAGGACAGAAGTCCTCCATTTCAACATTCGGTGCACTGAATTTGCTTCACTTCTTTAGGTGTTCAATGTTTTGGATGTAAATTAAAAAATTCTGTTATATTTTGTCAAATAAATAATTTTTATCATTTTTTATCATTTTTTATCATTTTTAATGGATTCTAACGCTTGCCTGAAACGTTTGACATCAAATATTTTCAAAAATTCAAAAATTTTTCAAATTGGATTTAGCATTTTTTTCGACAAAATTTTAATAATTTGTACCATTTTATGAATTCTTAAACTGTTTTTAACCAATTTGAAACAAAAAAAGTTAAATTACCCATTAAAAATATGAAAAAAGCATGTTATAAAAAATTGAATTAAAAGAACTTCCTGTGTAGTTAAAATAAAGAACATCATTGGGAGTGCATCTTCTGGAAGTGCTTTCAAAGTTGTGCCTTTGGAAGAACTTCCAAAATTTTTTGCTGGGTATATTCGTGAAACTCGTTTTTGAGAGATTCAGAGCTAAAGTCAGTTCAAAATGTTATCATGTCCAATAAAAGGGGATGGATTCTGGATTTTATATTTACTTTCACACGTTTTAGTCATTTCGAGCAATAAAAAATATTTTCAAAGAATAAATTCTAGCCATTGAGTAGTTAACTCTTCTTGTCAGGCAACTGGTATATCGGCTTTCTTCCAATTTATGATTATGATATTCAGTCCGAGCGTATATTTCGCTCTCATTCCTATTTATCATTATGGACTGGATATAATCGAATCCAGCATTAATCGCACAGCCACAGTAAGAAAATTAAAATAAGCTTAATTGGTAAGATTCATAATGAATATATCACCGATATAATTTAGATATTGGTATAATATAGTGGAAAATCACAAGACACTAAGCACTAACAAAACATGATCGAATCGATTCGGTATTTTAAATGACTTTCGATTTTAATCAAAAGGCAATTTCTTTACGGTTCATTGCAAATCCGGTTTCTTATTATAGATTTATTGAGATCCTGTTTTTTTGGTTCAATAACCAGACACGATTAAGAAGAATTTGAATTCTTTATCAAATTCAACATAATAATGACTTGATGTTTTGGAAGAGCACTCAGTAAAAGAACCCGTTGATAAATCGCTCGATAGTTTTTGATTTTTTTATTTCTATGTTAATTTTTGCATCATCTGATTAGATTTCGAAATATGGTAATTCGATAATTGCAAAGTTGCAGTAGAGATTTCAATGCCAATGTCACAGTCATTTCAAATAAGCTAATGCCAAAAACAGCAAATAGGAAAGATTCCAATTGGAAAAATATTTCAGCAAGTTTTCATATTAAAATAGAATCTTAAATAGAAGTCCATTGAACTTTTACCAATTTAGAGTTAACAAATAAAATGAATACATCATAGAAAAGAATACAATTTTTGTAAGTGGGTGTAAGTGCAATGACTTATAGACAGACTACAGTTCAACTTGGCAAGTCATGGCTGTTTAGAAGAATTAAGTGAGCAATATAGAAATTCTAAAATTCGACATAATTTTTTAAAATTTTATGACCAAAACTAATAAAACAAATAAATACGCAAAACTAAGTTTTAATAGAATTAGCAGCAATGGTAAAAACCAATGCAAATATTGGAAAATGTTACTTCTATTGAATGTTATTGTGAATTCTAATCGTTTCACAGTATACGTACGAAAAGTAATGATATTTTTGATTTCAAAATACACTACAAAAACAGATTCACTTGTACGAAAAGATTTTGGCCTTCAATTAATGATTTTGGTTTTATTCAGAGCCCAAGACGAACCCTTTTTTGTAGTCACCACTATTAACACTCTAATGCCCCAGCGCATTAAATTTTCAATGTTAACGACACAAAAGGAAGAAAACTAAACAAGAAAAATGTATACGGTAAAATGCAGTATATGTTGCAAAGCCTCTTGAACGGTTTAAACCAATTCTGGCATGGTTGTTAGAGACTATATACCAACACCATGTTCCAAATTTCAGCCGGATCGGATGAAATTTACTTCTCTTGGAAGCTCCGCAAGCCAAATCTTGGGGGCTATATATATTTATGGACCGATGTACACCAATTTTTGCATGGTTGTTAGAGACCATATACCAACACCATGTACCAAATTTCAGCCGGATCGGATGAAATTTGCTTCTCTTTGAGGCTCCGCAAGCCAAATCTGGGGATCGGTTTATATGGGGACCATATATAATTATGGACCGATGTGAACCAATTTGTGCATCGTTGTTAGAAACCATATACCAACACCATGTACCAAATTTTAGCCAGATTGGATGAAATATGCTTCTCTTAGAGGCTCCGCAAGCCAAATCTGGGGTCCGTTTATATGGGAGCTATACGAAAAAGTGAACCGATATGGCCCATTTGCAATGTCATCTGACCTACGTCAATAACAACTACTTGAGCTAAGTATCAAGTCGATAGGTTGTTTCGTTCGGAAGTTGTCGTGATTTCAACAGATGGACGGACGGATATGCTCAGATCGACTCAGAATTTCACCACCTTAAATTCTTAAAAGAAGGTCTTAATCTTTGGAGCCAAGTAACATTGTTTCCACCACGGTTGCCATTCAAGCCAAAAATAATCTACCAAAATATGGAGCAGATTTTACAAAAAAACTAGTAAGGAAAGTCTAAAGTCGGGCGGGGCCGACTATATTATACCCTGCACCACTTTGTAGATCTAAATTTTCGATACCATACCACATCCGTCAATTATGTTGGGTGCTATATATAAAGGTTTGTCCCAAATACATACATTTTAATATCTCTCGATCTGGACAGAATTTGATAGACATCTACAAATTCTATAGACTCAAAATTGAAGTCGGCTAATGCACTAGGGTGAAACGCAATATTAGTAAAAACAAGTATAAACGGCCGTAAGTTCGGCCAGGCCGAATCTTATGTACCCTCCACCATGGATTGCATTGAAACTTGTACTAAAGACTGCCATCCACAATCGAATTACTTGGGTTGCGGTAACACTTGCCGAAGGTAAGGTTTCTTAAAACTTCTTAACACCGTCTACTCAATTGTAAGTTAGTCCATACGGAGAATATATTAAACAAAGAAAGGTCGATTGAATACTATATAATTCAGTTTGACAAAATTTTCTATAGAAATAAAATGCTGACAAAATTTTCTATAGAAATAAAATTTTGACAAAATTTTCTAAAGAAATAAAATTTTGACAAAAATTTCTATAGTAATAAAATTTTCTATAGAAATAAAATTTTAACAAAATTTTCTATCGAAATAAAATATTGACAGAATTTTCTATAGTAATAAAATTTTGACAAAATTTTCTATAGAAATAAAATTTTGCTAGATTACTTTTGGGGATCGGCTATATATAACTATAGACGACTATGGACCAATTTTGGCATGGTTGTTAGCGGCCATATACTGCACAATGTACAAAATTTCACCACGTACCAAATCTTAACCGGATCTGATGAATTTTGGCCCTCTAAGAGCTCCGGAGGTCAAATCTGGGGATTGGTTTAAATGGGGGTTATATAATTAAGACCGGCATGGACCAATTTTTGCATGGTTGTTAGAGACCATATACTAACACCACGTACCAAATTTCAACCGGATTGGGTGAATTTTGCTCTTCCAAGGGGCTCCGGAGGTCAAATCTGGGGATCGGTTTATATGGGGGCTATATATAATTATGGACTGATATGAACCAATTCATGCATGGTTGTTGGATACCATATACTAACATCACGTACCAAATTTCAACCGAATCCGATGAATTTTGCTCTTCCAAGGGGCTCCGGAGGTCAAATCTAGTGGTTAGAGACCATATACTAACACCATGTACCAAAGTTCAGCCGGATCATGTGAAATTTTCTTCTCTTAGAGGCTCCGCAAGCCAAATCTGGGGATCGGTTTATATGGGGGCTATATATAATTATGGACCGATATGGACCAATTTTTGCATGGTTGTTTGAGACCATATACTAACACCATGTACCACATTTCAGCCCGATCGGATGAAATTTGCTTCTCTTTGAGGCCTCGCAAGCCAAATCGGGGGATCGGTTTATATGGGGGCTATATATAATTATGGACCGATATGGCCCAATTTTTGCTTGATTGTTTGAGACCATATGCTAACACCATGTACCAAATTTTAGCCGGATCGGACGAAATTTGCTTCTCTTAGAGGCCTCGCAAGCCAAATCGGGGGTCCGTTTATATGGGGGCTATACGTAAAAGTGAACCGATATGGCCCATTTGCAATACCATCCGACCTACATACATAACAACTACTTGTGCCAAGTTTCAAGTCGATAGCTTGTTTCGTTCGGAAGTTAGCGTGATTTCAACAGACGGACGGACGGACGGACATGCTCAGATCGACTCAGAATGTCACCACCACCCAGAATAGATATACTTTATGGGGTCTTAGAGCAATATTTCGATGTGTTACAAACGTAATGACAAAGTTAATATACCCCCCATCCTATGGTGGAGGGTATACAAATTTGGGAAAGATTTAAATCTGAATCAATTTTAAGGAAACTTCACAAAAGTTTATTTATGATTTATCGCTCGAGATATATATATATATATATATATATATATATATATATATATATATATATATATATATATATATATATATATATATATATATATATATATATATATATATATATATATATATATATATATATATATATATATATATATATATATATATATATATATATATATATATATATATATATATATATATATATATATATATATATATATATATATATATATATATATATATATATATATATATATATATATATATATATATATATATATATATAAAATTCAGTCAGTTTTACAACTTTTCGACTAAGCGATTTTACAAGGAAAATGTTGGTATTTTGACCATTTTTGTCGAAATCAGAAAAACATATATATATATCTAAATTACTAATTTTACTCCTACTGCAAAATTTCAACCAAATTGGGCCAGAACTCTGGCTTCTGGGGCCATATAAGTCCATATCGGGCAAAAAATATATATGGAAGCTATATCTAAATCGGAACCGATTTCAATCAAATTTGGCACACATGACTATACTACCAATTGTACTCCTTGTGCAAAGTTTCAAGCTAAGCGGGATAAAACTCTGGCTTCTGGGTCCATATAAGTGCATATCGGGCGAAAGATATATATGGGAGCTATATCTAAATCTGAACCGATTTCTTCCAAAATCAATAGGGTTTCAATATTCTGACCCAAATTAGGAACATGTGCCAAATTTGAAGGCGATTGGACTTAAATTGCGACCAGACTTTGATCACAAAAATGTGTTCACAGACAGACGGACGGACAGACGGACATGGTTATATCGACTCAGGGCCCCACCCTGATCATTATTGCCAAAGACACCATGTGTCTATCTCGTCTCCTTCTGGGTGTTACAAACATATGCACTAACTTATAATACCCTGTTCCACAGTGTGGCGCAGGCTATAAAAATATACACTAATGAAGCATAAAGATTAACTAAATTCGTACTTCTCACAAATTAGGTCATTATTTCTTTAAATTTGTAAATTTTACCAAAAATGCGTTCATCATGAACTTCGTATGTCACTAAAGACATTTTTTCCTTCCAATTACACAATTTTCTTTAACAAGTGAAAAAAATTAATTATGTCTAATAAATTTTCGTGAATTTGTCGAAAGATATTTACTTATATTTGTGATATCGGCGTGATGCTAGCGATTGTAATACTGTTTAGTTAAAATTTTCTAAAATTAACAAAGAATTTTCTTCCTAGTGGGTTCACTGTTTTTTCAGTGTGGTAAATATTTTCAAACTGTTATTTCTGTAGTTAATTTTGTCAAAGTGTAATTTCTATAAATTTTCTGAAACTATTACATGTATAGTAAATTTTGTCAACATTATAGCAAATTTTGTCAAAATTTTATTTCTTTAAAAAATTTTGTGTAAATTTTATTTCAATAGAAAATGTTCTCAAACTTTTATTTCAATTGTAAATTTTGTCAAAATTTTATTTCTATTTCTCAAATTATCTCAAACTTTTATTTGTATAGAAAAAATTTTCAACGTTTTATTTCTATACAACAATTTCTCACACTTTTACTTTTATAGTAAAATTTCTCAAACTTTTATTTCTATAGAAAATTTTCTCAAGCTTTTATTTCTATAGAAAAATTTGACAAAATTTTATTTCTATACAAAATTTTGTCAACATTTTTTTCCACAGAAAATGTTGTCAAAATTTTTTTCTACAGTAAATTTTGTCAAAATTTAGTTTCTATAGAAACATTTTCCAATTTTGTTTCTATAGAAACATTTTCCAATTATTTATTTCTATAGAAAAATTTGTCAATATTTTATTTCTCTCGAAAATTTTGTTAGCATTTTTGTAGTAATTTTTCTCAAACTTTTATTTCTATAGCAAATTTTGTCAACATTATAGAAAATTTTGTCAACATTTTATTTCTTTAGAAAATTTTGTCAATTTTTTTTTTCTTCAGAAGATTTTGTCAACTTTTTTTCTACAGGACATTTTGTCAAAATTTTATTTCGATCAAAAATTTTTTTCAAAATTTTATTTCTATAGAAAATTTTGTCAAAATTTTATTTCGATAACAAATTTTTTTCAAAATTTTATTTGTATAAAAAAATTTGTCAAAATTTTATTTCTACACACGAAAAAAAATCGGATTCAATCACGAAATTAATTAATCCAATTTATTTTTTAATTGAAATGTCTTCAATCACGAAAATGTTAGTATCAATCATAGTTATAATTGGGCATAAAAACTACGTGATTAAAAAAATAATTGATTTCATTAGCAAATTTAAATTAATTTTTTAATTGATTTCATTAGCAAATTTAAATTAAATTTTTAATTGATTCAATTAAAAATTTAATTTATGTTGATTGCAAAACTCAATTAACTTTTTAATTGAAAAATGTAACTATTTTCAATTGCTTTCTGAATTTTTAATTAAAAAATTACGAGTTCGATTAAAAAGTTAATTGTATCAATTAATTTTTTAATTAAACATTTTTAAATTTTCAATCATTGACTTAATTAACTTAATCTTTCTATCTTGATTAAAAAGTGAATTCTATCAATTAATTTATTAATTGAAAACATTTTCAACTTCAATTAACTTTTTAATTGAAAATATTTTGGTGATCTTTTTTTTCTGTGTACAGACAATTTTGCCACAATTTTATTTCTATAGAAAATTTTGTTAACATTTTATTTCTATAGCAAATTTTTTTTTATACAATTTTGTTAAAATTTTATTTATATAGAAAATTTTGTCAAAATTTTATTTCTATAGAAAAATTTGTAAATATTTATAAAGAAAATTTTGTTAAAAAGTTACTTCTATAGATTTTTTATGAAGGACATATTAGTTAAAGTGAAACATTTTGAATAATATACCAAAACATAAGGAATTCTACCAGTCTACCAAAAAGTAAAAATCTATAATTTTTGCTTAATAGTGCCAAGTGTGGCAACCGTGCCACCCATTCTAAGGAGGGTATAAACAATATTAATGTTTGCATTGGTAACATATTATGTCAGCCACCCTGTTTACAGATGAAGGTGACTATTCTGAAAATCTTGAAATTTTAAAAATATGTTTGTTGTAGAGATTGTAATGAGAAAAAAAAAACTTTTGGATGTTTCTTCAAACGTGACTTTCACAAAATTTGGAAACGTCGATACTTTGTTTATTGGAAAGTCGACTTTTGACAATGCGAATTTTGACTTTTTGATGATGTTTTAAAGAGCTAAATCACATTTTTCGTTCAATTCATGTTCGACTTTCTCGTCGAGAACCATAGAAGAAGAGTTCTTTTAATCGATTTTGATTGCTATAAAAAGTCTATTAGTCGATTTTGATAAATATAAAAGTCGACTAATCGTTTTCCAGATTTCAAAAATTACACTTTGATTTTTCGACTTTTTTGGTCAAATAGTCGATCAGTCGTTTACTTTTCTATCCCTAGTTTTTTTTTCTAAATTTTGAAATTTACGGCTATATATTCGACTGTAAATCGAATTCCCTTCCAATAATAACTTGAGTGTACGATCTAAGCTCATGAGGTCCATTTAATTAAGGTTCCTATATGAAAAGATTGAAGTGGGCAAACTTAAATGTATACCGGTCAATAATTTCGGTGGCAACTTCAGCTAATAAATGCCTCATAAACCTTGTGGTCGAAATAAAAATGAGATAACCACAAACAATCCAAAGACATTGAAGCACATACACAAACAGACACACACACATACACAATCACATATTATTAGACCTAAATATGAAAAATAATAATTCATAACCCATTTAGAAAATATTAAAATGCCCAAATGGTTGGTCAATGTAACTAACCAACTAAAATCAGCAACAACAACAACAACAGCAACACCAACAAAATTAGTACATGTGTTATTATTTTAATACAACACCTGCACATATGCAGGTACGAGTATATGGTAATAAAACAACATTTATATCATTAACCATTAAATGCATTATAGGCCATTTATCCATATGGGCTGTGAAATATTAATGGTACAGGGACTTATTGCCCAATTTCAACCAAAAACAAATCTTCAAGGTTTTTCGTTTGTTTTTAAGGAATTAGGAAATATTCTTTTTCGAATGGAACGCAAAGTGTGAAATTAAATGCTAAGCCAAAGTGATGTCAAAAACGATTTCATTCCAGTGGAAATAATTGCGAACAGATCCATTGACAGGGGCTACCTCACAACATCTTGCTTAATTGAATGTCTTAAGGCCATCTCATTTACATGCAAATGAAGTTGGAAAAGTTTTAGTCGACAATTTCCAATTGTCTGAGTGAAGGGTAAAATAAAAGAAAGGCTAACGTTGAATGGTATCGTCTATGCCATAGCCAAACAATTTTCGTACACCGATAGTAAGAGCTTCGTAGTATTAACGAAATGTGTTATAACAAGAGGGCTTGAGGACTTAAGGACACTTCCCGAAGATAAATTTAAAGATTTCACCTATGAGGACTATATCAGATTCTGGATTTATAAGAACCATTTTTGTTTGAGTTTTAGAGGAATCATTAACATCTCTTGTAAGTGTGCAAGAAAATTATAAAATAACGTCTTGATTTGAAATCTTAAATCTGTAGAAGTAAAATCTGCAAATTTTACATTGAGTTTCAAGCAATTTTCATGATCAGTGCGCCTTCTACACCCTCAAGAAATGAAGTCGGTCTATATGGAGGCATTACCAAATGGACCGATAAAAACTTAATCCGATACACGTTTTTGTGAGCCTAAAATACCAGAATATTTACAATTTCAGGCAAATCAGATAAAAACTACTGTTTCTAGAAACCCAAGGAGTTAAATCGGGAGATTGTTCTTATGGGGGCTATACTAAAATATGGACCGATACTCACCGTTTTCGGCACACCTCTTTATGACCCGAAAATACCTCTAGATTTCCAATTTCAGGCAAATAGGATAAAAACTTCGGATTCTAGAAGCCCAAGAAGTAAAATCGAAAAATCGGTATATATGGGGGCTATACCAAAATATGGACCGATACTCACCATTTTCGGCACACCTCTTCATGGTCCTAAAATATCTCTAGATTTCCAATTTCAGACAAATTGGATAAAAACTACGGTTTCTATAAGCCCAAGACCCCAAATCGGGAGGTCGTTTTATATGGGGACCATACCAAAACATGGACCGTTACTCACAATTTTTTGCACACGTATTTGTGGTCCTAAAATACCTCTAGATTTCCAATTTCAGGTAAATTGAATATAAACTGCGGTTTATATAAGCCCAAGAAGTAAAATCGGGAGATCGGTCTATATGGGTGCAATACCAAAACATGGACCGATACTCACCATTTTTGCCACACCTCTTGATGGTCATAAAATAACTCTAGATTTCCAATTTCAGGCAAATTGGATAAAAACTACGATTTCTATAAGCCCAAGACCCCAAATCGGGAGGTCGGTTTATATGGGGACTATATAAAACCTGGACCGATATAGCCCATCTTCGAACTTGCCTGCAAACAAAAAACGAGTTTGTGCAAAATTTCAGCACGATTGCTTCATTATTGAAGACTGTAGCGTGATTACAACAGACAGACAGACGGACATCGTTATATCGTCTTAGAATTTCTCCCTGATCAAGAATATATACTTTATATAGTTGGAAATCGATATTTCGATGTGTTACAAACGAAATCACAAGCTTAGTATATATATTCTTGATCAGGAAGAAATTCGAAGACGATATAACCATGTCCGTCTGTCTGTCTGGCTTTCTGTCTGTCTGTTGTAATCACGCTACGGTCTTCAATAATGAAGCTATCGTCCTGAAATTTGGCACAGATTCGTCTATTGTCTGCACGCAAGCCAAGTTCGAAGATGGGCTATATCGGTCCTGGTTTTGATGTAGCTCCCATATAAACCGATCCCCCGATTTGTGGTCTTAGGCTTCTAGAAACCGTAGTTTTCATCCGATTTGTCTGAAATTGGAAATTTAGAGGTATCTTAGGACCGCAAATAGGTGTGCCTAAAATGGTGTGTATCGGTTCATGTTTTAGTATAGGCCACATATAGACCGATCTCCGGATTTTATTTCTTGGGCTTCTAAAAACCGTAGTTTTCATCCGATTTGTCTGAAATTGGAAATTTAGAGGTATCTTAGGAACGCAAATAGGTGTATATTTAGCTATAGCCCCCATATAGACCAATCTACCGATTTTACTTCTTGTGCGTCTAGAAACTGTATTTTCTATCTGATTCGCTTGAAATTTGAAATCTACACACAAAGAAAATTTCGTTATAATAACGAAAAATTTCGTTATATCAATGAATTTGTTTCATTGGCTCAATTTTAATGACACATTTCATTAATATAACGAAACTTTTTCTACCAGTGTAGAGATATTTTAGGAATACAAATAAGTGTGCCGAACATGGTGCGTATCGATCTATGGCTTGCTCCCATATAGATCGATCTCGCGATTTTACTTTGTGCATCCAGAAAAAAGTGACCACTTCTTTAAGTTAAAATGAACTCATTGTGAAGAAAGTTGAACTTCGTATAGCGCCAAAGACATTTTTATTTGTTTGATTTGATTGATTTGATTTTCGTAGAAATTAGGTAGAATGCATTCCATATATTAGTTAACATTTTCCTATATTTATGTACCACTATACTACAGAATGAAAAAATTTAACTGAATTGAATTCATATAGGGATTGATTTTATTGAACTTTATTCATTCATTTGGACAAATCTTACATATTTGTGGTAAACCTTTTACTTCAAAATTAGAGCTGCTTACCTTCGTTTTTAAATACAGTTTTATTTATTTATATAGGCATTTTTTCTTCAATAAAAGACACGTTTTATTAATATATTAAATATATTTATTAAGAATTAACAGTATCGATTGGCCTTGAAATATTAGTTTATTATTCCCATTAGCGTAGCTAGACAATTTTCCTAGGGGGGGCTATAGCCCCCCTATCTAAAACTTTATAGACTGAACTTATAGGTTCAACTAATATTTTATTTCATAAAATTGAATAAAAAAATAGACATCAAGACATCAGTTTTCTACTTCATTTTTTTATATTTTAATGCGTATTTTTTGTTTTCTTTTTTCAAATAGTTTAAAAAAAGTTTAAGAATAAATAAAATGGTACAAATTATTCAAATTTTGCCACAAAAATGCTAAATCCATTATAGAAAAATTGATAATATTTGAAAAATCGTTTCAAACAAGCGTTAGAATGCATTAAAAATCATAAAAAGTATAAAAATTATTTATTTGGGAAAATATCACAAAATTTTTAATTCACATTCAAAACACTGAATTCAGATCACACCTTAAGAAGTGATGCAAATTCATTGCAGCGGTTGTTGAAACGGTGGACATTCGTTCTATGACGAGTTCCTATTACATTCATCGCTTCTCCGCCAATTTTGTACCACTTCCAGACCCAAAAAGAACATTTTCACTTCGTTTTTGGCGACGCTTTTTTGCAGTATTATTAAGATATTAATTTATGGAAGAATAGTTTTAATATCAATTACTATTTTTTATTCAACTAAATCATAAGTTCATCCACAGCATTATTTCATAAATATCAGACCAAAGTAATTCGATTGTGCATGAAAGTCTTTAGTGAAACTTTGTGCGTTGTACGAGTATATACTTGTTTAATTTTTATAAAAATGTAAAATCGTAAATAGGTTTTCAAATTCTGGGGGAGGGTCTAAGCCCCCTCCCCAGAGGCCTTCCTACGCTTATGATTATTCCACTATTTCCAATATCCATGTAAATTTACCAACTGTAAAAAGTAATGCTTTTCTTCTTCTTGTTCCTTTCACTTTTAATAAGATGCTGCGTAACGATTTTGTCCTCCTTTTACAATTTCAATACCTACAAATATAAAAAATCATAAACCAATTTTTTCACAAAAGATTAGCGTCACTGTATGAATGTTACCTGATAATTGAAGATTCAAAAATGAAGACGAATGAAGGAGTTGTTATTCTGTTGCTGTTTTCTTCCTTTATACACCATTACGAACATTGAATATTGTTTGTTATTTATGTTCAATAATTTTGAAAAACGAAAAATGTTTTCACTAATTTAAAATAATAAATATTTTATTTGTTACTTATTATATTATTTTACTATATTATTTTTTAACAATCTCTCCGTATACCATAACAACGCGATTCAAACTAAAAAAACAACCCAAGCGCAAACATATCGATTACATCGATGACAGGTATCGATTACAGGTAGATAAAAGAAATACAGGAAAATTTCCTATATTCTAACAAGTGTGTTTCCTTAAGTTTTGAAAGGATTGAATACTTCTTAGTACGAATGAACTATAATATTTTTCTATGCCAAGTGTTATTCGTACGTATGATAAGCTTTCTATAATAAAGGAATTCAGTGTTATCGTTTTATAAGAAATTTTACTAAATTTGAGGAAACTTGATTTTAGTCCGGGTTTTGTTTATTTTTACGAATGCTTTGTTATCAGTGAATAAAATTTTCTTGTTCAGTAGTAAATTCTTATACCCAGCGAAGAAAACAGTATTAGTAAAATTCCATGCCTTATTCTAGTTAATGAACTATTCCTAACTGCTTTCAGTTTAGGAGTTTTTTACTGAAACAAGTAAATTTTATTATTTCACACAAAAATTTAACTTAATGGAAATAAAATGGATAAACTAAATTTATAAACATTTTTTCCTTTAGTTTCGAAGGCACTTTTTTCTGGGTGTGTGTTTCTAGAAAGCGTAGTTTTTATCCAATTTGACTCAAATATAAAATCTAGAAGTTGTTTAGGACCATAAATAGGTATTCCGAATGTATTGTGTATCGGTACAAATTTTGATATATCCCCCTTATAAACCCACCCTCAGATTTGGTGTCTAGATTCTGTGGGGTTTTCAAAACCACATTTAGGTGTGCTGAATTTGGTGTGTATGGGTACATGTTTTTGGCACAGCACCCATGTAGACTGATCTCCCGATTTAAGCCCTTGATCGTATATAAACCCTTGGTTTTTGGGAAGGCCGATTTCACTTCTTGATGGTATTGAAGGCGCACTAATAATGAAAATGGCTTGAAACTAAATGATGAAATTTGCTCTTTCACGAGGCTCCGCAAGTCAAATCTGCGGAGCCTCGTCTATATATAAATATAGCCTATATACAGGCTAATTATACGCCATATTTATTAGAGTGACCCCATATGGGGCAAAAAAATGTCGGAATCTTGTTCGCCAATACGTCAACTTTTTGGCCAAAATATTCGTTTTTTTTTTTTTTCAAATTTTGAGCGACGAGCGGCACGTGTTAACGTCGTTTAATCGGGCTCAAATTTTAGCTATCCCAATATCTGGAGAGGGGATTCGTTTTGTGGGGTTAAGGTGAATGCTCTTATTGGCACCAGGTCGCGTTTTCGAAGCTAAAGGTTAGCGTAACTCGGTTTGATTCAGCGACGAGCGGCACGTGTTAACGTCGTTTAATCGGGCTCCAATTTTGGCTATACCAATATCTGGAAAGAAGATTCGGTTTGTGGGGTTAAGGCGAACAAGATTCCGACATTTTTTGCCCCATATAAGTTGCGGTCACTCTAATATTTATATATAGACTATATTTAGGTTTAGTGGTCCAATATGGCCCATTTGTAACACCCTTCAACCTATCTTGGCCAAGTATCAGATCGATAGTTTCATTCGGAAGTTTTCGTGTATTCAATAGATGGACGGACATCGTTATATCAACTCAGAATTTCACCACGACCCCAAAATATATATATATATATATATATATATAAGAATTATGAAAATCGATAGATCTCCATTGTAGAGTGCTAATAATAATTCAAAAATATTAACATAAAAATTTACGGACATTTTATTTTAACATAAAAATATCTTTGTTTATTGCATATTCTTATGACCACAAGCAAAAGTTGCATATATTTCGGCTATTTTTTATGATTTTTGCCTACAAGAAAAAGTGGTTTAACTGATAATATTTTGTTCCAACAACTCTTAACATTATTGCTCGGCACAAAGCATAAATTTCACTTAAGAAATTGTTGGTGAAATGTTCAATAATAAAAAACCCCAAATCGAAAAAAACAAATACTTTAGAACTATTTGTAGCAAAATAGAACAGGCTTTTTTTGAGTTATGTCAATAAAATAGAGTAAAGTGTTTGAATTTCTTCACAAAGGATGCAAATTATACCGGCTGTGAAATGGCATCACAATGTCATTGAATTGAACTTGTTTGCGTACAGGGGATCAGTAGCGTAGCTGAGGGGGAGCGTAATTTCTAAAAACCGGAGACGTTTTTCAACTAAAATCTACTTTGCCCCAATTTTTAGGCCAGAACTGAAATATACGTGTCGGTTTGTATGGGGTCTATATATGAAGCGATATCTAAATATGAACCGATATGCCAAATTTTTGTGTGACTAGTACCAAATTTTAGCGAGATCAGAAGAAATTTGCTTATCCAGGACGCTCAAGAAGTAAAATCTTGGGATAGGTTTATCTCGGCGCTATATATAGCATTTGCACTTCAAATGAAACCTTTTTAAAATCAAATGAAACCTTTTTAAAATGAAATGAAACCTTTTTGAAATCAAATGAAACCTTTTCCAAATCAAGTGAAACCTTTTTCAAATCAAATGAATCTCTAAAACCAAAGGAATTCTTTTTAATGAATTAATTTATAATTAGCCCGCAAATTATTATTTTCAAAGGAATTTTTATATCGCTAAAAGCAAAAATACACTTTTTTGAAGAATTATTTCATCCCGATTAAAAGACGTTACCACGTGCCGCTTGTCGCTGAGTCAAACCGAGTTACGCCAGCCTTTAGCTTCGAAAACGCGACCTGGTGCCACTAGGAGCATTCGCCTTAACCCCACAAAACGAATCCCCTTTTCCAGATATTGGGATAGCCAAAATTTGAGCCCGATTAAACGACGTTAACACGTGGATTTGGTACGGAACCTATATCAAAATCTGAACTTTTTTTTGGAAATTTTTCATATCCCAGCAAAAAATTCGGAAGTTCTTCCTAAGTCATTACCCGTAATGTACATCCAAAAATGCTTTTATAGAGAGGGACCTAATTTTCACATTACGATACACAAAAATTCTTTGTCTTACTATTAAATTAAAATTTTCTGAATTTTACCATATATAAAAGACAGTAAGGACAAAACATTATAAACATAATATGGGACCACAAATATTGTTCGCTTACAAACTAAATTCGTTATAATCGTATTTGTTATAAACGCAATTATGGAATTCGAGGAAATTCATTGGGGCCCGAAACTCTGTTCGTTTCAAACGCATTCGACTGTATATCTAAAATGGAAAATATAACGTTGTTTTACTGAATTAGTTAACTCATGAGATCATTTAATGGTTCTAATAATACCATCTATTAAACTGTAGTATTTACACTCAAAAAAAGTGAACCCTCTATTTCACTAAAGCCAATTTAACTTTATTTTAGTTTACGAAATTTGGAGAAAGTTTCCTCAAATATTTTGTCGTACGTTAGTTAAAGGAACTAATTATACACAAAAGAAGCATAAAGGTTTTCACCACTACTGTGGTACAGGGTATAATAATCCTTGTCCTACACACTGTAATGCCAGACTTTCCACAGAACGGTTGAGTTGTAAATAATTGGAGCCTTATTTAAAACTCAACTGTTCTGTGGAAAGTCTGGCATTACAGTGTGTAGGATATGATTAAGATATTGCGAAAAATATGGAGGCTTTATATAAATCTCGCTCGACTTGGCCAAATAATATATCACAACCCACACTTGATCACATATCTTAGCGAGATCTAACCAATATCCTAGTAAAATCGCTATATTTCCCATATTTGTATACCCACCACAATAGAATGGTGACGGGGGTATAATAAGTTTGTCATTCCGTTTGTAACACATCGAAATATCGATTTCCGACTATATAAAGTATATACATTCTTGATCAGGGAGAAATTCTAAGACGATATAACGATGTCCGTCTGTCTGTCTGGCTGTCTGTCTGTCTGTTGTAATCATGCTACAGTCTTCAATAATGAAACAATCGTGCTGAAATTTTGCACAAATTCGTCTTTTGTCTGCAGGCAGGTCAAGTTCGAAGATGGGCTATATCGGTCCAGGTTTTGATATAGTCCCCATATAAACCGACCTCCCGATTTGGGGTGTTGGGCTCATAGAAATCGTAGTTTTTATCCAATTTGCCTAAAATTGGAAATCTAGAGGTATTGTAGGACCACAAATATGTGTGCCAAAAATTGTGAGTATCGCTCCATGTTTTGGTATAGCCCCCATATAGACCGATCTCCCTATTTTACTTCTTGGGCTTATAGAAACCGCAGTTTTTATCCAATTTATCTGAATTTGGAAATCGAGAGGTACTTTAGAACCGTAAAGAGGTGTGCAAAAAATGGTGAGCATCGGTCCATGTTTTGGTATGGTTCCCATATAAACCGACCTCCCGATTTGGGGTCTTGGGCTTATAGAAACCGTAGTTTTTATCCAATTTGCCTGAAATTCGAAATCTAGATGTATTTTAGGACCATAAATAGGTGTGCCGAAAATGGTGAGTATCGGCCCATATTTTGGGAGCCACCGTGGTGCAATGGTTAGCATGCACGCCTTGCATACACAAGGTCGGGGGTTCGATTCCTGCTACGACCGAACACCAAAAAGTTTTTCAGCGGTGTATTATCCCACCTCAGTAATGCTGGTGACATTTCTGAGGGTTTCAAAACTTCTCTAAGTGGTTTCACTGGAATGTGGAACGCCGGTCGGACTCGGCTATAAAAAGGAGGTCCCTTGTCATTGAGCTTAACATGGAATCGGGCAGCACTCAGTGATAAGAGAGAAGCTCACCACTGTGGTATCACAATGGACTGAATAGTCTAAGTGAGCCTGATACATCGGGCTGCCACATAACCTAACCTAACATAACCTAACCATCGGTCCATATTTTGGTATAGCCCCCAATAGACCGATTTCCCGATTTTACTTCTTGGGCTTCTAGAATCCGAAGTTTTTATCCTATTTGCCTGAAATTGGAAATCTAGAGGTATTTTCGGACCATAAAGAGGTGTGCCGAAAACGGTGAGTATCGCTCCATATTTTAGTATAGCCCCCATAAGAACGATTTCCAATTTAACTCCTTGGGTTTATGAAAATTGCTTGAAAATCAATGTAAAATTTCTAAATTTTACTTCTCGGGTGAAAATCTACAGATTTAAGATTTCAAATCTGGACGTTATTTTATAATTTTCTTGCACACTTACAAGAGATGTTAATAATTCCTCTAAAACTCAAACAAAAATGGTTCTTATAAATCCAGAATCGGATATAGTCCTCATAGGTGAAATCTTTAAATTTATCTTCCGGAAATGTTCTCAAGCCCTCCTTAAATTTCAAAGGAAACCCTAATATTTTGTTCATGGTGGTGGGTATTCAAGATTCGGCCCGGCCGAACTTCTGCTGTATATACTTGTTTTTATTAACATTGTGTTTCATCCCAGGGCGTTAGCCGATTTAAATTTTAATTCTAGAGATTTTGTAGAATTACAAAAAAAAATCTCCATTATAAGTATTTGTATGTGGAAATGCAAACCTCTATATAGCTCCCAACAAATTTGAAGTAGTTGAGATGGTAACACAAATGTTGGTCTACATAGTGGTGAAGGGTATAATATAGTCGGCCCCGCCCGACTTTAGCCTTTTCTTACTTGTTTTTAACTACACAATTTTCTTTAACAAATCAAAACAAAAAATAATTATGTCCAAAAAATTTTCTCTGATATTGACGTGATGTCAGCGTTTGTAATACTGTTTAGTTACAATTTTCTAAAAATAATCTAAATTTTCTAAAATTAAACAAAATTTTTCTTTCTGGTGGGTTCACTGTTTTATCAGTGTAGGTTTCAAATTATTATGCAATTTAGAAACAAAAACATATGAATTTCAAGCAAGTTCTTATGTTAGAAATGACAAAACCTGGTTTGCTGAACTATCCTTCAGGTTCCGAAAAAAGTTGCTGAAATATAGAAAATATCTTGTAGTGCAACTCTTTAAAGTTGTCATAGAATGAATTGCAGAAATACTAATGAAGTGATTGTTTATACCGTATAGAAATAAGTTATTCGCCATAAATAGAAAAGTTTTAGATTATATATTTTCTCGATTGCATTTTTAATTTTAATTCCGTCTCGGATTCTCGAAATACCCACACTGAAAAAACAGTGAACCCACCAGGGAGAAAACTATTTGTTAATTTTAGAAAATGTTTAATACTTTTAGAAAAATTTAACTAAACAGTATTACAAACGCTGGCATCACGCCACGCCGATATCACAAAAATAAGTAAATATACGAGTTTAGTAAAACTTTATGCTTAAGTTGTGTATAATTTTTTCCAGTTTTTTAGATCATTTAACATACGCAAAAAATTATTAGAGTAAAGGAAGCTGTCTCCAAACATAATAATTCTATGAACTAAAAGAAAGATAAATTGGCTTTAGTGAAATAGAGGATTCACTTTTTTTGAGCGCAATTTTTCGATGTGATATCATTTAAATGACATCAAGTCGTAAATACAACTTAAGATGGAAAACTTTACTTAAAATTTATTTCACTTACCACAGATACATAAGTTATCTGCTAAAAAATAATATCTATCTTAATTTTTATAGATCCACATCCATTCCTTATAGAAAGAAAAAATCTAATGTCGGGCAGCACGCCTATATTATACCCTGCATCAATCTGTAGACCAAATTTTCCGGGACAACTTAGGGCGTTTTCGATTCGCAAAAAATATGTTGCCTTGGTGTTACACTACTTTTTCCCTAATTGACATTTCGCCCAAATAATAGTGTAATTCTAAAGTTATTGTTAATTTATAATATTGTGAGGTATAAAGGATCCAAAATCTATGACTGTGTCCTTGATATGTTGCAATCAATTTCGAGAATGTTGCACCTTTTTTCCCAATCGAAATCGCCATTAGTAAAACTACCCCATATTTAGGTTCTCATTAACACGTCTAGGAAAACTGAGTTTTAAAAAATATTCAATCAAAAATTTTATTGATTTAACCATTTTTTTAATTGAAACAAAAATCACCCACAAAAATTAATAGTAGCAATTAATTTTGTAATTGACTTTCAATTAATTTTTTAATTGATACATCATTTCTGTGATTGAAGACATTTCAATTAAAAATTAATTGGATCAATTAATTTCGTGATTGAAGACAAAAAATATTTTAAAAAATAAAAAATATTTATTAGAGGTCTAAATCTCAACCGGATCGGATGAAATTTACACCTACAGGAAGCGCGGTAAATCAAATCTGGGGATCGGTTTATATGTGGCCTATATATAATTATATATCGATTGGGACTAATTTGTGCATGGTTGTTAGAGGCCATATATTAACACCACCCATCCGATTTAAACTGGATGGGATGCCTCTATATGCACGTCCAACAGGCTCCGAAAATCAAATATGGGTATCGGTTTATATTTGGGGCTATATAATTATGGGCTGGATAAATTTTTGCATGCCTATTAGAGACCATATACTAACACCACATACCAAATTTAAACCGTATCGGATGAAATTTAACCTCGAGGAAACTGCGCAAGCCAAATCTGGAGATTCGGTTTATATATGGGCTATATATAATTATGGACCTATATGAAAATATTTTGGAGTTGTTATTAGAGACCACGTACTACCACCACGTACCAAATTTCAACCGAATCGGATGTAATTTTCTCTTCCAAGAGGGTCCGCAGTTCAAATCTGGGAATCGGTTTATATGGGGGCTATATACAATTATGGACCGATATGAACTAATTTCAACCGAAACAGATTAAATTTTCTCCTCCAAGAGGCTCCGTAGGTCAAACCTGGGGATCGGTTTATATGGGGGCTATATAAAATTATGAACCGATATGGACAAAATTTTGCATGATTGTTAGAGGCTATATACAAACACCTCTTACCAAATTTTAAACGAATCGGATGATATTTTCTCCTCCAAGAGGCTCCGTAGGTCAAATCTGGGGATTTTTAGAGGCTATATACAAACACCACTTACCAAATTTTTACCGGATCGGATCTCCGCAAGCCAAATCTGGGAGTCGGTTTATATGGGAGCTATACGTAAAAATGGTCCGATATGGGTCATTTGTAATACCATCCAACCTACATAAATAGCAACGACTTGTGCGAAGTTTCAAGTCAATACCTTGTTTCGTTCGGAAGTTGGAGTGATTTCAACTGACGGACGGACACTGCTAGATCGACTCAGAATTTCACCACAACTAAGAATAAATATCTACTTTAAGGGGTCTTAGACTAATATTTCGATGTGTTACAAACGGAATAACAATGTTAATATATCCCTATCCTTGGTGAAGGATTTAAACAAATATATGAGAATTTAATAAAAAGTGTTAAAAAATTAAACACCACCATCGGTGGATTATTCCCTCTCAATAATGTTGATGACATTTCTGATTGTTTCAAAGCTGCTTTAAGTGGTTTCATCAGCAGCACTCATTGATAAGAGAAAAATTCCCCACTGTGGACTGAAGTGAGTCTAAAATAACAGGCTGCCACTATAACCAACCTATGTCAGATATTTTTCAAATCTAAAAAGTATTGCAAAGTATTAATTGTGATAAATTTTGAATAGGATCGGTTTATAAATCAATATACTGTACACCCAGAGAAGGAATATGATCACCTCAAACATGTTTTAAGAGCAAAATGTTATTTTTGGGTCGTGACCATGTAACATGGTTTTCGCAGCCATGTTATTTTATCGGAAATCATATATCTGATTTCGGCAAGCAGGTTATATTTGACGAGAAAATAACATTTTAGTGACAAACATGTTACATGGTCACCATACAAAATAAACATTTTGCTCTTAAAACATGTTTGAGGTGATCATATTCCTTCTCTGCGTGTACACAAGTTTATGATAATTTTGGAATTTGGATACAAGTTTTAAGACTTTCGGAAGATATTGATTTCAAATGAATGGTCGTTCATATATTGAACTCCCCAGTTATACTTTCTCCAATTTATTCATATTCTACAAAGTACTTAACAATTTATTTTTTCTAATTGTTAAATAAACAACGCAGTAAATATAAATTACAACAAATTTTTGACACGAAAGCCGGTTGCATTAATGCTCTAATTGAGGCTGTAATTTGTTTTCAGTCAATTAGTTCCTTGTTTAGCAGATTAAGACCATTCGACTATCTAATAATAATCTCTTGATTGGAAGAAATATTGAAAACATACGATTCACAGTTGTCTCTATAATTTCAAATGGTAGACCCAATTATTTGGGTGCTGTTAGGCGGCCAAAATATGAAACTGATAAATCGGCTTATATGGGATCAATCTCTTTGATCCTAATAAAATTTTACATTTCAAGCAATTGGAATAGAAATTAAGACTTGTTGATGCTTTATGACAGCCTGAAGCAAGGATGCAGAATTCTGCCAACAATCCATTATTTGACCGTGCAGACGGTATTGTATTTGACTGTTTAGCCAATGTGTTTAACTGTAAACAGCTTATCTATGTCTGAGAGACGTATGCGTTTTTTTAGTTTTTCGCTCTCCCTCATGAAAATTGTCCACGTGATGACAAACTATGATACGTCCCACAGACGTTTGTTTAGCTTATCCGTGACTTTCAGTAGGCTAAGCTTTCTAGGGTTAAAGACAATACATGCAATATGACATTAAGGGAATTTGTTCCTATCTTACGAAATTTGCCGATCTTTATCTAAAACTGCTGAAATGTTGGCCATCAGACCACAGCACAATATAGCATTATAGGTGTAACCCACAATACTTCTAAACACTGCCGTATAAAACCAATGCACAATTTTTGGGTTTTCCACTTGTCCCTATTGCCTTTTTGCACACTTAGAAATGTCACCAGGGTTACTGAGAGGGGATAATCCACCGCGAAACTGGTATTGAATCAGTATACCTTGATCAATATTTAGACTTGATAATGCATTTACTATCAAACTCGGATGGATGTTATTGAATGCCCGTTCGTTGTCTAGGAAAGCCACATTTGTGTGGTCATTGACAGATTGTGATGTTTCAATAAAGCTGACTAGTTCATGGAATACGGTCGCAAAAGATCTGTCCTTCGAGTAAATATGCTGTCGTTTTGAAAGCAATCTTGAGTCACTGCTATTTTTATAATAATATCTCTAAGTCTTTCCAGAAGGAATGAGGATTGATGGAAAATCCATCGCCCCCGAGTGAAAGGATTTCCATGCTGTAGATATGAAAACAACTTTTGTCTCCTTCCACTTTCTTGGAATATATAGATTGATATATATCGCTGACAATTATTTTTCTAAATTTATCTAGTGGAGCCCGTTCGGATTCAGATATAAAGGATTTCGTTTTTATTTACACCCCATGAACTTGGACGCAAATGCTTTTGGAGCCTTATAAACAGTATAATAAAATATCACTGAAATTAATATCATATTTTTTTACCCTCCACCACACGATGAGGGGTATGTAAACTTTTTCATTCCGTTTGAAACACATCGAAATATTGGTCTAAGACCAATATCAAGCTATGTCTGTCCGTCTAGCTGTGTTCTTGCGTCCGCCTGTTGAAATCACGCTATCTTCCGAACAAAATAAGCTATCGACTTCAAACTTGGCACAAGTAGTTGTTATCCATGTAGTTCGCATGGTATTGCAAATGGGTCATATCGGACCACTTTTACGCATAGCCCCCATATTAATGGATCCCCAGATTTGGCTTTCGGAACCTCTTAGAGAAACAAATTTTATCCGATCCGGTTGAAATTTGGTACGTGGTGTTAGTATATGGTCCTCAACTATTTAGTAAAATTTTCAATAGTTCAAGCAAGAGCTGTAGTAGAAAAACGGAAAAAAAATCGGTGATAAAGTGGTAATTTTTTCGACATTTTTGCGATTTTGAGCATGAAGATGAAAATTTTCTTACTTAATATATTCAGCATTTTTCAAGAGCTACAACTTTGCTGAATACCTAAAAAATGAATTCACTGCATTTTTCGAGCTATGGTCATACGAAAATTGGGAAAAGTGCTCAAAAACGAATCTGGCGGCGAAATTTTAGAGGCTTATAAAAGACGAACGGCAACCAATCTAGCAAAATCAAGACATTACTTTTCTTCTCTCATCGACTACTTTCGGCTAGGATAAGTGATTTTTTGTTTTTTTTATACCCACCACCATAGAATGGTGACGGGGGTATAATAAGTTTGTCATTCCGTTTGTAACGCATCGAAATATCGATTTCCGACTATATAAAGTATATATATTCTTGATCAGGGAGAAATTCTAAGACGATATAACGATGTCCGTCTGTCTGTCTGTCTGTCTGTCTGTCTGTCTGTCTGTCTGTTGTAATCACGCTACAGTCTTCAATAATGAAGCAATCGTGCTGAAATTTTGCACAAACTCGTCTTTTGTCTGCAGGCAGGTCAAGTTCGAAGATGGGCTATATCGGCCCAGGTTTTGATATAGTCCCCATATAAACCGACATCCCGATTTGGGGTCTTGGGCTTATAGAAATCGTAGTTTTTATCCAATTTGCCTGAAAATTGAAATCTAGAGGTATTTTATGACCATAAAGAGGTGTGCCAAAAATGGTGAGTATCGGTCCATGTTTTGGTATAGCCCCCATATAGACCGATCTCCCGATTTTACTTCTTGGGCTTATAGAAACCGCAGTTTTTATTCAATTTACTTGAAATTGGAAATCTAGAGGTATTGTAGGACCACAAATACGTGTGCCAAAAATTGTGAGTATCGGTCCATGTTTTGGTATGGTCCCCATATAAAACGACCTCCCGATTTGGGGTCTTTGGCTTACAGAAATCGTAGTTTTTATCCAATTTGCATGAAATTTGAAATCTAGAGGTATTTTATGACCATAAAGAGGTGTGCCAAAAATTGTGAGTATCGGTCCATATTTTGGTAATGCCCCCATATAGACCTATCTCCCGATTTTACTTCTTTGGCTTATAGAAACCGCAGTTTTTATTCAATTTACCTGAAATTGGAAATCTATAGGTATTTTCGGGTCATAAAGAGGTGTGCCGAAAACGGTGAGTATCGGTCCATATTTTAGTATAGACCCCATAAGAACGATCTCCCGATTTAACTCCTTGGGTTTCTAGAAACAGTAGGTTTTATCTGATTTGCCTGAAATTGTAAATATTCTGGTATTTTACGCTCACAAAAACGTGTATCGGATTAAGTTTTTATCGGTGCATTTGGTAATGCCTCCATATAGACCGACTTCACTTCTTGAGGGTGTAGAAGGTGCACTGATCATGAAAATTGCTTGAAACTCAATGTAAAATTTCCAGATTTTACTTCTACAGATTTAAGATTTCAAATCAAGACGTTATTTTATAATTTTCTTGCACACTTACAAGAGATGTTAATGATTCCTCTAAAACTCAAACAAAAATGGTTCTTATAAATCCAGAATCTGATATAGTCTTCATAGGTGAAATCTTTAAATTTATCTTTGGGAAGTGTCCCCAAGTCCTCAAGCCCTCCTGAAATTTCAAAGGAAACCCTAATATTTGGTTCATGGTGGTGGGTATTTAAGATTCGGCCCAGCCGAACTTAGTGCTGTATATACTTGTTTTTTTTTGCACTGTGTAATTATATATAGCCCCCGTATAAACCGACCCCCAGATTTGACCTCCGGAACCTTTTGGAGAAGCAAATTTTATCCGGTTCGATTAAAATTTGGTACGTGGGGTTAATATATCGTCCCTAACAGTCATACAAAAATTTGTCCATATCGGTATCGGTCCATAATTATATATATCAACCAATGCCCCTCTTGAAGGAGCAAATTTCATCCGATTCGGTTGAAATTTGTTACGTGGTGTAATATTCAAGCAAAAATTGGTCCATAATTATATAGGTCCCATATAAACCGATCCCCAGATTTGACCTCCGGAGCCTCTTGGAGGAGCAAATTTCATTCAATTCGATTAAAATTGTGTACGTTGAGTTAGTATATGGCCTCTACCAACAATGCATACATTGGTCTATATCGGTCCTTAATTATAGATAACATCCATAAAACCCGATCCCCAGATTTGACTATCAGCAGTGTTGCCAGTATTTTTCTGGCTCTTCTCCCCAAATTATGACGCTTTCGTCCCCAAAAGTCTCCAATTTAAATCAAAAATCCTCACAAAATTCCTCAATATATTCTTGACAATTTTTTTAAGTAAAGAAATAGGCTCTGCGGTGAAATATTGGTAATGAGATTTAAAAATTGGAAAAAATATAAAATTTATTGTCATATGCAATAATATCAAGATTTCCAAATCCACACCAGGAAACCGGCGACTGTCTTCCAAATGTTCGAAAAATTAAAATAGGAGTTCGAGGCCATGTATTTATGGTCGAACATGTATTTCCAAGTACTCAATCAATAAAATTGGTTGGAAGATTCATATGAAGATGGGCCATCTTCATCATTTCTGTAATTATTGAATATATTGTCCAAATCAGTGATGAACACCGACAACAGGCTTGATACCCACAAAATTATTTCACAATTATAGAAAAATGTCTTAACCTAGCTTAAATTAGCACTTGGGACCCCAAAATAAATTATTGCAAAATCCCCACATAAATATCCTAATTTAAATTCCCCAACAAATCCCTAAGTCCTCAACTCAAAAATGTCATCCCCATTCACGAAAAAATATCCCCAATTTGGGGAAACATCCCCAATACTGGCAATACTGCCGATCAGGTTTAAATTTTGTACGTTGTCTAAAAATATATGGCCTGCAAAAATCATGCATAAATTCATCCATATCGGTCCATAATCATATATAGCTCCCATATAAACCGATTTTAACTCAAGAGCCTCTTGGACGAGCAAATTTCATTCAATTCGATTACAATTTTGTACGTTGAGTTAGTATATGGCCTCTAAAAACCATGCATAAATTAGTTCATATCAGTTCGTAATTATTTATAGACTTCCATATATAGGTACACTGGTCAAGAACTGTATTATATAGGTTTCATCTGCCTTGTTTGTCTAACTTTCAATTTAGAAGACAATATTAAGAATATCAAAGATACCGACAAGTGTAAGATTCGGCCTGGCCGATCTTACGGCCATATATACTTGTTTAACATTGATTGTATTCCAGGTTTATATAAACAAGTTAAAATTTTAATTTTCCTAATTTCTAATTCGACTACCACATGCTTATTGTTTATGCTGCTTATGCACAACTATGTTTAGCAACTTGTTGATGCAACATGTTTAACTCTGTAATTATGATCATTGGCATTGGTAATTATGCAGTTATTCCATATTTTGTAGCATATTTTAGGGAGAAATTCATGTTAGATGAACAGTGTGTTCAAACAATAATAATCGCTTACTACAAGTTATCGAAAATCGAAAAAAATCGGTATGCTTTAAGCGGACCTTAGACGGTCGGATAAACACTCCGACCGAGGTTCGTCTATTTGTTGTGTGTTCGTTCAAGTTTTGCCCTTACACTGCACGAACAAATGTGATGACAACATGAAAAAATAAGAAGAAGCAAAAACAAACAATAAAGTTGTACGAAGATTTATGGGTGAAACCATTTTTTACTGAAAAAATGGAAGAAAATAATAAAAAAAATCCTGGTATATGTGTCAAAACAATGATTCCTGAAGTAATCCACATTTAATATATTACAAATTACTTGATGAATTTAAAATACTTGTCGCCTGGTTTCCCATTGATTGGAAGTGGAATTTTTCCACGTCTTTGCCACAATACTGGTTTAGATTTATATATTTCTTTAATTTTCAACCAGAATTGGCGATCCATCATTAATTTCATTGCAGAAATGCCTGTTTTTAATGTAAAAATAAATTTGTCTTTGATAATGTTTGTCGAACATCCCCTTACACTCAATGATTTGTACCACCCAACCAGAAAAAATCAAAGTTGTTTTGATTTTATGCCAACACGTCCCCGCGACAGCCGAACACGACCTTATACAATCGGATTTGTCGCCGCAACGTGTTGTGTCGCAGGGTTTATCCGACCGTATAAGGTGAACTTTAGATGTTACTTATTGTTGGCGATCAGCGATGAAAAAGCAATATACACTTTATATTGAAATTCTTCACAAAAATCCACCAATTAAACAAAAAATTTTAGGGTAAAACGTATATATATTTATGGACCGATATGAACCAATTTTTGCATGGTTGTTAGAGACCCTATACTAACACCACATACCAAAGTTAGTGTGATTTCCACAGACGGACGGACGGACATAGCTAAATCAACTCAGAATTTCAGCACGACCCAGAATATATATACTTTATGGAGTCTTAGACCAATATTTCGATGTGTTACAAACGGAATGACAAAGTTAATATACCCCCATCCTATATTGGAGGGTATTAAAAAAACCGATTAAAAACGTATATAAGTCAGTTCTTTACCCTGTATATGGTATGTAAGGAAGTGTATAAATAATTACCAACGGATATGAAGTTTTGAGCGGTAATTAGAGAGCCGAATTGAAATATGGGGGTCGCTTTATAAGGGGGCTATATACAATTAAGAACCTATATGGACCTCTTTTTGTGTGATTGGGGATAGGTTTATCTGGGGGCTGTATATAACTACAGACCAATATGGACCAATTTTGGCATGGTTGTCAGCGGCCATATACTAGCACAATGTAAAAATTTCAACCGAATCGGATGAATTTTGTTCCTCCAAGAGTCTCCGGAGGTTATGTTAAATCTGGACTGATATGGACGAGTTTTTGCATGGTTTTTAAAAACTAAATACTTACACCACGTACCAAATTTCAACCGGCTCTGATGAAAGTTAGTACTCCAAGAGGCTCCAGAGGTCAAATCTGGGGATCGGTTCATATGGGGCCTATATATAATTATGGATCGATTTGGACCAATTTTTACTTGGTTGTTAGAGACTATGTACCAAATTTCAGCCGGATCAGATGAGTTTTGCTTCTTTTAGAGGCTCCGCAAGCCAAATCTGGGGATCGGTTTATATGGGGGCTATATATAATTATGGACCGATGTGGACCAATTTGTGCATGGTTGTTAGAGACCATATACTAACACCATGTACCAAATTTCAACCGGATCGGATGAAATTCGCAAGCCAAATCTGGCGATCGGTTTATATGGGACTATATATAATTATGAACCGATATACACGAATTTTTGCATGGTTGTTAGCAGGGCTGTGGAGCCGGAGTCGGAGTCGTAAAAACTCCGGCTTAAACAATTTTTTTAAAACACTTCACATTTTTGTAACTAAGCAAATTTTTACGCAAATTAGTTTTCATTGCGTTATTCATTCGATCAATGTACAGCATGATTGTAAATGAAAATCAACTTCCAATTACGGCTATCTTTTTATGTTTCCTAGAATGTTAGACTAGCAGATGGGCTGGATCGATCCATTTTAATGCCCATATCAATTTATTTGAAAAATTTTGAACAATCGAAATTATTTTTTTTTTTTTTAATTTTATTTTAAGGCCATATACATATGTGGAATATTGACAGAAAATTTTTTCAAAGTTGTTTTTTATAGAAAACTTTGTCAAAATATTATTTCTATAAAAAATTTTGTCAAAATTTTATTTCTATAGCAAATTTTGTCAAAATTTTATTTTTACAAAAAATTTATTCAAAATTTTATTACTATAGAAATATTATTTTCTATAGAAAATTTAGTCAAAATTTTATTTCTATAGAAAATTGAGTCAAAATTTTGTTTCTATAGAATATTTTGCAAAATTTTATTTCTATAGAAAATTTTGCAAAATTTTGTTTGTTACACAAAAATTTTTCCAAAAGTTTATTCCTATTGATAATTTTATTTCTATAAAAATTTAAGTCAAAATTTTATTTCTATAGAAAATTTTGCCAAAATTTTATAGTAATAGATTTTTTTATTAGAAAATTTGGTCAACATTTTATTTCCATAGAAAATTTTGCCAAAATTTTATGGTAATAGATTTTTTTATTAGGAAATTTGGTCAAAATTTTATTTTTATAGAAAATTTTGTCAAAATTTTATTTCTATAGAAAATTTTGTCAAAATTTTTTTTTCTGTAGAATATTTTGCAGAATTTTATTTACTACACAAAAATTTTTCTAAAATTGTATTTTTATTGATAATTTTTTCAAAATTTTATTTCTATAAGAAAAAATTGTCAAATTTTTTTCTTACTGATTCTCACTGATACTCACTGCTATAAAAAATGTATTCAAAATTTTATTACTATAGAAATATTTTTTTCTTATTTATAAAGTATAGTCAAAAAATTTAGTCCAAATTTTGTTTTTATAGAATATTTTTTGTTTGCTACATAATTTTTTTTCAAAAGTTTATTTCTATTGATAATTTTATTTCTATAAAAATTTAAGTCAAAATTTTATTTCTATAACAAATTTTCTCCATTTTTTTTTCTTACTGATGCTCACTAATACTCACTGCTATAAAAAATGTATTCAAAATTTTATTACTATAGAAATATTTTTTTCTACATAAAATTTAGTCAAAATTTTATTTCTATAGAAAATTTAGTCAAATTTTTGTTTCTGTAGAAAATTATATAGAAATAAAATTTTGCAACATTTTATTTACTAGACAAAAATTTTTCCAAAATTCCAAAATTGTATGCTCACTGATACTCACTGCTAAGTCGAAAATTTGTAGAAATTACTCAAATTTTCAAATTTTTTAATAAATGAATCATAAATCCATTTTTGCGAAATTGTCTAAACAATTATAAATATTTCGTAGAAGTCTGATTTGAGATGTTATCAAAATGTAGATCTAAATACAAAGTTGTGCAGAGTATATTATAATCGACCCGCCCGACTTTAGACTTTCCTTGCATTTTTATTTTTTGTTAAAATTGTGTTACGTCCCATAACGTTAGATTTACATTTCAAGTACATTGATTTTGTAGAAGTATATACAATTTTGTCTAAATCGATTCAGATTCAAATTCATGCATATGGGAATATAAACCTTTATATAGCTCGCAACAAATTTAAAGGATTTGAGATAGTATCAATAATTTTAATCCACAAATAAATGCATATACTCTTGGTATCTTCTCATATTATGATGGGTATTTATATAATTATTTTATTTATTAAACATTGCCCTAAATTTGAAATATAGAGTTCAATTGGCATCTAATGTGAAATTAAGACCTTTTTGGAACAGATAAATAAATACGATACTTTATATCGATCCACTTACGGTACTCCCACAATAGAACTACAAAATTGGTGGTATTAAAATGAGATTTAGTTATATTACCCGGAGTCGGAGTCGAGCTGATGAAAAATGCTGGAGTCGGAGTCGAGCAAAATTGGCTCGACTCCACAGCCCTGGTTGTTAGAGACCATATACTAACACCATGTACCAAATTTCAGCCGGATGGGATAAAATTCGCAAGACCAATCTGGGGATCGGTTTATATGGGGACTATATATAATTATGGACCGATATACACCATGTTTTGCATGGTTGTTAAACACCATATACTAAAACCACATTCCAAATTTTAACCGGATCGGATGAGTTTTGCTCCTCCAAGAGGCTCCGGAGGTCTGGGGGATATATATAATTATGGGTCGATGTGGACTAATTAAGCTTGGTTGTTAGAGACTATATACTAACACTAACACTAACTAACACAAATCTGGGGATCGGTTTATATGGGGTCTATATATAATTATGGGCCGATATGGACCAATTTTTGCATGATTGTTAGATACCATATACTAACACCACGTACCAAATTTCAGCCATATCGGATGAAATATGCTTATCTTAGAGGCTTCGCAAGCCAAATCTGGGGTCAGTTTATATGAGGGCTATACGTAAAAGTGGACCGATATGGCCCATTTGTCTAGTTTCAAGTCGATAGCTTGTTTCCTTCGGAATTTAGCGTGATTTCAACAGACGGACGGAAATGCTTAGATCGACACAGAATTTCACCACGATCCAGAATACATATACTTTATGGAGTCTTAGAGCAATATTTCGATGTGTTATAAACGGAATGACAAAGTTAATATGGTGGAGGGTATAAAAACAAGCAGAAACCATTTTCATGTTATATCACCCCACTTATAACATTGTTTATACATCGATACACTGGTCATCTTAAATCAACTTCTCCCTAAAGTATGCTACAAAATATGCGTATCTTCCACTGTCATTTGTCATAATTATGTTAGAGCCGTATAAATGCAACATGTTGCCGATTGTTATTCAATACAATGAATATTAATAAGAAACATATGTCCACCGTCGCCAAAAAAGTGGTGAAAATGTTCTTTTTGTATCCGGATGCAGAAGCGATGCATTTAACATGGGCTTGAAATAAGACGGATGTCCACCATTTCAGCAGCCGTTACATTGAATTAGCATCACTTCTTACGGTGTGATCCGAATTCATTATTTTGGATGTGCATTAAGAAAATTTTGTGATATTTTGCCAAATAAATAATCTTTATAATTTTTTATGATTTTTAATGCATTGTAACGCACATCTGTAACGTTTTACCTGAAATATTTTCAAAAATTCGAATTTTTTCTAGAACGGATTTAACATTCTTTTCGACAAAATTTAATTGATTTGTGCCATTTTAATAATTCTTACTCTGCTTTAAGCCTATTTGAAACAAAAAAAAGTTAAAATTACCCATTAGAAATATGAAAAGAGCGAGTTATAAAAAATTGGACTAAAAGAAATTCCTGTGTAGTTTAAATAGAGAACATATTTAGGTGAACATTTTTGGAAATGTTTTTAAAGTTGTGCCTTTAGAACAACTTTCAAATTATTTTGCTGGGTGGTATTGTCGGACATGTCTATAAAGTGCCCAGGTTATAATGATTGAGGTCCCAACAAATTTTCTTGATTTGGAATTGGCTTATAACTAATTTGCGGTAATAGTGAACAAGGGGGGGTATACTATCATTGTCATTCCGTTTGTAGTACATCTCATACCCGCATGTTGAAATCAAGCTAACTTTCGAACGAAACAAACGATCGAGTTGATACTTGGTACAATTAGCTGTTATAGATGTAGGTCGGATGGTATTGCAAAGGGGTTTTGACAAAATATGAAATAAATTTTTGACAAAATTTGCTTTAGAAATGAAATTTTGACAAAATTTGCTTTAGAAATGAAATTTTGACAAAATTTGCTATAGAAATGAAATGTTGACAATATTTTTCAATAGAAATGGAATTTTGAAAAAAATTTCAATAAAATGTTGACAAAATTTTCTATAGAAACACAATTTTAGACAAAATACAAACTACACACAAAATAAAATTTTGACACGATTTTCTCTAAAGGGTGATACGGTCAAAATTTGGTCAATATAAACTTGACGTATTTCTTTCAATTTTGCATTTAAAAAACCTGACCACCCCTCATTTTGAAGGTGTGTGTGTAGAAGTTGCTCCTACTTTGATTTTGGAATTCACTCTTCAGTTGTCAAAATGCCGTCCAAGCAAGAAGAGCAGCGTATCAAAATTTTGCTCGCGCATCGCGAAAATCCGAGCTACTCGCACTCAAAGCTGGCAAAATCGCTAAAAGTTGCCAAATCAACCGTTACAAATGTAATTAAAGTGTTTGGGGAACGTTTGTCGACAGCCAGGAAGTCTGGATCGTTGGGAAATCGAAAATCGGAAGCCGCTGGGACGACAAAGAAACCCTAACCTCTCTCTCCGAGATGCCGCAAATAAGCTGGGTGTATCGTCTACAACCGTGCATCGAGCCGAAAAACGAGCCGGACTATCGACTTACAAGAAGGTAGTGACTCCAAATCGCGATGATAAACAAAATACGACGGCCAAAGCGCGATCCCGGAGGCTGTACACGACGATGCTGACGAAGTTTGACTGCGTGGTAATGGGCGACGAAACCTACGTCAAAGCCGACTACAAGCAGCTTCAGGGACAGGAGTTTTATACGGCAAAAGGAAGGTGAAAGGTAGCAGATATTTTCAAGCACATAAAACTGTCAAAGTTCGCAAAGAAATATCTGGTTTGGCAAGCCATCTGTACCTGTGGCATTTTCATAGCTTCCGGGACTGTCAACCAAGAAATTTACGTGAAAGAGTGTTTGAATAAACGTCTGCTGCCTTTCCTGAAAAAACACGGTTGTTCCATACTGTTTTGGCCGGATTTGGCATCTTGCCATTACGGTAAAAAGGCCATGGAGTGGTACGCCGCCAACAACGTGCAGGTGGTTCCCAAGG
This sequence comes from Haematobia irritans, assembly GCF_050003625.1. NCBI lineage: Eukaryota > Metazoa > Arthropoda > Insecta > Diptera > Muscidae > Haematobia > Haematobia irritans. The sequence continues at coordinate 164,812,076 of NC_134400.1, forward strand.
ACAAGAACCCTCCCAACACCCCAGAGCTCCGCCCAATTGAGAAATACTGGGCTATTGTCAAGCGGAACCTAAAGAAGACCTGCTAAGGACGAGCAGCAGTTCAAGGCAAACTGGCTTTCTGCGGCGAAGAAGGTGGACAAGGTGGCTGTACAAAATCTGATGGCAGGTGTCAAGCATGAGGCCCGGCAATTCGGATTTGGAAAAGCGAAAGCCTAACTGAATATTTTTCCCGAATTTTATACTAATTGAACTTGAAAAAGAAATTTAATTTGATTTTGAAATAAACGATTTCACCGATTTACACGCGTATTCCCTTGACCAAATTTTGAACGTATCACCCTTTAAAAAAAAATTAAGATTTCATTAAGCTTTGGAAAATTTCGATAAAAATAATAAAATGTAGCTACAAGCAAATAAATTTTTTCCAATAAAAATAAGATAAATTTAGCGTTAGAAATACAATTTTGAGAAATTTTTCTATAGAACTAAAATTTTGACAAATTCTTCTATAGAAAAAAAATTTTACAAATTTTTCTGTGGGAATAAAATTTTATATATATATATATATATATATATATATATATATATATATATATATATATATATATATATATATATATATATATATATATATATATATATATATATATATATATATATATATATATATATATATATATATATATATATATATATATATATATATATATATATATATATATATATATATATATATATATATATATATATATATATATATATATATAAATATATATATATATATATATATATATATATATATATATATATAAATATATATATATATATATATATATATATATATATATATATATATATATATATATATATATATATATATATATATATATATATATTTTTTTTTTTTTTTTTCAGTGTGTGCACAGAAGCATTTTGTTTGTTATATTCTTATGGGGAATCTTTTATATTTTACTTCATTTCCGGATTGTTGTTGTTTTATACCCTGCGCCACACTGTGGAACAGGGCATTATAAGTTAGTGCATATGCCACACATGGTGTCTTTGGCAAAAATGCTCAGGGTGGGCTCCTGAGTAGCCATGTTCGTCTGTTCGTTAGCACATTTTTGTAATCAAAGTCTAGGTCGCAGTTTTAGTCCAATCGACTTCAAATTTGGCACAAGTATGTGTTTTGGCTCAGAATAGAACCGTATTGATTTTGGAAGAAATCGGTTCAGATTTAGATATAGCTCCCATATATATTTCGCCCGATATGGACTAATACGGTCCCAGAAGCCAGAGTTTTACCCCAATTTGGTTGAAATTTTGCACTAGGAGTACAATTAGTAGTGTAGTTAAGTGTGCCAAATTTTATTGAAATCGGTTCAGATTTAGATATAGCTCCCATATATATCGTTCGCTCCATTTACACTCATATGACCACAGTGGCCAATTTTTTTAATCCGATTTATTTGAAATTTTGCACAGGGAGTAGAATTAGCATTGTAGCTATGCGTGCAAAATTTGGTTGAAATTGGTTCATATTTAGATATATTTCGACAAAAATGGTCAAAATACCAACATTTTCCTTGTAAAATCGCCACTGCTTAGTTGTAAAAATGACTAATTTTCCTAAACTTCTAATACATATATATCGAGTGATAAATCATAAATAAACTTTTGCGAAGTTTCCTTAAAAATGCTTCAGATGTAAATGTTTCCCATATTTTTTACTAACATTGTGTTCCACCCTAGTGCATAAGCCGACTTAAATTTTGGGTCTATAGATTTTATAGAAGTCTATCAAATTCTGTCCAGATCGAGTGATATTTAAATGTATGTGTTTGGGACAAACCTTTTAATATAGCCTCCAACACATTTGACGGTATGGTATCGAAAATTTAGATCTACAAAGTGGTGCAGGCCCCGCCCGACTTTAGACTTTCCTTACTTGTTTTTTTTTTTGAAAAAGTACATTTAAAATTTTTGTATAAATATGCATTAGAAATAGAAACCAATAGAAAATATATGTAAGAAAATAACAATGTAAAATAAATTTATTATAGAGAGTGCTACTATAGCGAAGTTCGATGTATACTTTTTTTTTAAGGTGAAATTCATTATTTTTTACGTCAGATTTCTGATTTCTTTTTGTCAACAGAGAGATACATTGTCTAAATAGCATTGTCTTCTTAACGAAGGCAAAAGGGTATTTTGTCTATTTAAAATTTCGATTCTAAAGAAATTCTCTCCATATACTACAGTAGTGTATTATATTTTCCTCTTTAGGGAACACTGTGTGTACTAGAAAACCCAAATAAAGTTTTACCTTATCGCTCCAAATTAAATATGGCGCGTTTCAAAGAATCGATATACTTTTTAGTAAACCCACAATTAAAGATAATTCAAATAATATTACAAATTTCTCAAAAAGAACAAAAATATTACGTCAATTTAGTCTAGTCCAGAATGGGAAAATAATTAATACATAAATATTACAATACCTAAAATTGTATAATTAAATAACTTTGCTTTGTTCTCGACTTCTAATGATCGGGTCATCATAGAAAGAAATTAAGTAGAATTTTTAACCTTGCATTTATAGTTTTATAACAACTCAAACATGTATCATGGCCTCTAATGCTTTCGCAAGTACAATGATTTTAATTGCTCGAAACAACTAACTGCTAAAAATACGATAGATGAATTAATTTAAATATTTATGATAGATGTAAAGCTGTAAATTGATCATTAAGATCATTACAAATTAATTGTTTTAATTGATACTTCATAATGTTTTTGTTTATTTTTTTTTACATCGAAGTGCGTCAGGTCAGAAAATAGAATGGCTTGTAAATAGGAGACTAAAGTTTAAATGGGTTATATGTGAAGAATATCGACTAAAAAGGTAATACATACACACAAAAAAATTCTAAATTAAAGACATCATTGAATTTGGAAACGGATTCAATTAATATTCAATTCATGTGTTATTCAAATCCGAAAAAAATCTAATTCAAAATTAATATTTCCTATTACGTTTCTATTTAAATAATTAATTGATTAAATTAATTTGTTTATCACTACGTTTTCATTTCCAAGAAAATTAGTTTTGCTCGCTATCAATTTTCAAAGCAAATACCATAAAGAAATAAATCAAGATTTATGGGATTGAGGAATAAAGATGTATGGAGCTTTGTTGTTTTTATTTGAAAATATGTATGTATGTATGTATATGATTTATTTAAGTTAATTCAATTAAGGTAAATAAAAATAAAAATAAAATTAATTAAATTAAATCATAATAAGACATAACAATATATGTTGTGTGTCTGATTGGCTCGAATAGAAAGAAGACTTATAATATATTCAAAATGGATATTTGTTAAAAGGGTACAATACCAAACTTTATGTGAATAGATGGGATGGAAATTATAAATATTCTGAGATTAGAAGTGATCTATATTTCATACAACTGGTTATATATTTGTAAACGTACAAGTGATCGGAGCTGTTCAGTAGTTCGAGAACTTCTTCAAGTGAGAGTGATCTTTTGCCAAGGAAGTGATGCCGGTACCCTCCAAAAATGGGGCATACCCCTAGAAAATGAAATGTGTTCTCTGCTTCACCAAGATTACAAATTGTACAACGGTCATTTGAATCAGTTTGAAAAAGTACGTGCGTTCAAGTCTAATAGTCCACCTCTGGCCTTCATAATAGTGCTCATAAGGCGTATTGACCTGTCATTCGAAAAATAGGGACTAATACCATATTGCAATAGAGGATATAGATCGTGGGATCTAGAGCTCCTAGCGCTGCTCACAAAACCATCGTATTCCCTTGATCTCACATAGTCTATCACATACGAATGAAGGTTTGCTAAATCAGATCTCCACTGCCCAAAATTCAAAGAGATACCAATTTGTTGACACAGAGTAGACCAGTGAGAGTACCAGTATGTGCCACGCCGAACCGTTTCCTCCGCAAGCACTCGCGGTAATCTGTCCATACTAAGGCTAAATACTTTCCTGATATAATCAAAATGTAGTTGGAGTGTACTTATATAAAGGGTAGGCCATCCTGTCTCCAAGTGCAGAATGTAATTGGGAGTATTCGTGGGTAAATATAGAATCTTCTTGAGGAAGAAGCGTAGTAACTTTTCAACCTGTTCATAGCGTTGAAAACCCCAAAATTGTGCGCCATAGAATAATATTGACCTCGCAGTTGAGTTGAAGACTTTCAATTTATTGTCAAGATTAATTTTAGGGTTATAGAGATATCCCAGCCAGTTTGCATTTATAGCAGTCTTCGCCGAAACAAGTTTAAGTTCAAGATGTTTAGAGTTTGAGAGGTTAAAAGTCAAATTAAAACCTAAATATTTGTATTCATTTACTTGCTGAATAATACGCCCCCCGTAATGCCAACACAAATTACTACTTATCCTTGAACCTTTCCTAAAAACCATAACCTTCGACTTATCAAGGTTAAGTTCCAACCCCCAAACGCAACAATAAGAGTAAAGTGCATCGATCATGCACTGTAAATCTTCCTGTGAATCAGATAAAAGGACGATATCATCTGCATACATCAAAACTTTTATAAATCTATCACATACCGAGATACCGCATGGTAAAGAATCGGGAAGATCATTTAAATATATAGAAAATAACGTAGGACTTAATAGGCAACCCTGTTTTACACCCTGGGAAACTACAAGTTGGTTGAAAATATATTTTCCTTCATTTTTTCAAATTTAAAATGAACTAAAACAAATGAGCAGAGTAGAAAGTCGGGCGAGTAAATTAAAAAGTACATTGTTAGAAAAATATGTTTTTCATATGTTCCGATATAAACAAAATGTGTTTCGGGCACAATTTTTAAACACAATATATTTAAGTGAAAACATGTAATGTTCTCAAACTAACAATAAATGTTTGGGACACATATGTTAATATGTTAGAATATATTATGTTTGGGACATGAATGTTTCATAAAAATAATATGTGTGAATGTAAAAATATATAAATTTACAAATTTCGAGTAAACATATATATGTTTTGATATTTTATTCAGAGAGCGACAGAGAGAGAGAGTACAGATAATGAAATAGAGATGGAAACCGGGAGAGTTGACGAAAGATATCAACATAACACAGCGAAAGAATCAAAAGAGAGCAATTTCTGTGAAACCTCTTGTATGTTGTTTCGGAAAACTGTTTTATGATAAGGCCAAAAAATTGATATGCTTAAGTCTAAATATTATATAATTTGAATATTATAATGAGTAATCGGAGTAAAGAGAATAGACATTCGGAACCAAGAGAATAGACATTTGAAAAAAAAACTGCATGTATTTTCGCCTTCAGAGCAGCATTTTATGTATGTGTGGACATGTGTTTTTTTCTTGGTTCGTTAAAAGAAATCGGAACGTCTTCTATAAATGTGTAAATAAAAAAAATTGGTGTTCCTCCGACCGAACACCAATTTTTTTTTATTTACACATTTATTTACAGGGATTGAATCCACGACCCTTTGCATGCAAGGTAGACATGATTACCACTGCTCCACGTGGCCAACAAATGTATGTTTCTGTTAAATAATGTTGTTTGCATTAGCTCGTGGGCGCTGCAAACTATACTATATAAATGTAACTTATAACGATAATTTTCTACTGGGCTATCCACTGGGCTACGTAGCCCAGTGGATAGTGTGTTGGCTTACAAACTGTATGGTCCTCGGTTCGATTCTCCGTTCAGGTGAAAGGTAAAATTTAAAAAAATTATAAAATTGAATAATTTCTTCAACATTATTTGTATTACCGAAAAAGGTGCCAAGAACTAAAAAATTTCGTGGAAGTGAAAATTATGAGAGGGAATGAGCACAATCTTCTTTGGGGAAAATTCTTCCAAGCATATAATATTTTTGGGCTCAAAATGCTTCCAAACATATAATTTGTTCACACAAAACAAACATATTAATGTTTCGGCAGTATCCAATAATATATGTGCTTCCTGCACTGAAAAAAAAGCATACTCGGTTCCAAAGATTTTGTCTTTACTTTAAAAAATTTGGTATTGATTCCGAGCCAAAGAAGCGGAGAATACAAGTATGGATACTTTTAAGACACAATTCTCTTTTAAATTTAGGTTTTGTGTACTTGCTTCTAGGAAGCAAATTTTAATTTTTCGCTTTCTCAGCTTTTTTTCTTCATATGCTATCAAAGTCCTTTAAAAACGAGCTAACCGCAACTTTATTTTCCAAATTAGGACTCGACTTCCAGTAGAAATTATGCTATGTTTGAAGTAAAAAACTTCTTTAAAATAAAGTTTTGAAAAACATGTCCTATATTTGAACGATTTTTTGCTTTGTAGTCAAGATGCAAAAAGACAATAAATTTAAAGACACTTTCATTAAATTTAAAGAATTTTTCTGAGTTATTAAAGTCGAGTTGACCTTAGTCTATAAATTTTTTCTTTCATGTTAAGATACCCATTTTTAAGTCAAATCACTTAATTATAAGGCCAATACGACTTCATTGAAAAGTTTATCGACTTTTGGACAAGGAAAATAACTTTATTTTAGAGAAATGCGTCTTCTATGCTAAGCAAAATTTGTATTCGTATTTTAAAGACATGAAATCTTTGACCTCACGACAATATTTTTTTCAGTGTGCAAAATATGTTTGGAACATATGTTAGAGAAGCAGTTTTTTTTGAGGGTGTAGATGTAACTTATGTTTTTGGGAGCCACCGTGGTGCAATGGTTAGCATGCCCGCCTTGCATACACAAGGGCATGGGTTCGATTCCTGCTTCGACCGAACACCAAAACCTAACCCTGCCACCTAACCTAACCCTAACCTAACTTATGCTTCGCACTTCTATTTTGTAACCGTATTTAAGAAACTTAAGTGATACATATTTATACACCAAAGAAAAAATACTTTCCCCAGGAATGAAATTTTAGACAAACGAAATTTATTTTTGTTATACCCACCACAATAGAATGGTGACGGGGTATAATAAGTTTGCCATTCCGTTTGTAACACATCGAAATCCGTTTGTAACACATCGATTTCCGACTATATAAAGTATATATATTCTTGATCAGGGAGAAATTCTAAGACGATATAAGCATGTCCGTCTGTCTGTATGTCTGTCGTAATCACGTTACAATTTTCAATAATGGCGCTATCGTCCTGAAATTTGGTACAAATTCGTCTTTTGTTTGCAGACAGATCAAGTTCGAAGATGGGCTATATCGGTCCAAGTTTTGATATAGTCCCCATATAAACCGACCTCCCGATTTGGGGTCTTGGGCTTATGAAAACTGTAGTTTTTATCCAATTTGCCTGAAATTGGAAATCTAGAGGTATTTTAGGACCATCAAAAACTGTACCGTAAATGGTGCCTCTCGGTCCATGTTTTGGTATAGCGCCCATATGGACCGATTTCCCGATTTTGCCTCTTGAGCGTCTAGAAAGTGTATTTTCTATCCGATTTGCCTCAAATCGGAAATCTAGAGGTATTCTAGGGCCTTAAGCAGGTGTGCCGAAAATGGTGAGTATCGGTCAATGTTTTGATATAGCCTCCATATAGACTGATCTCTAGAATCCGTAGTTTTTATCCAATTTGCCTGAAATTTGAAATCTAGGGGTATTCTAAGACCATAAAGACGTGTGTCGAAAATGGTGTGTACATAGACCGATCTCCCGATTTTACTTCTTGGGCTTCTACAATCCGTAGTTTTTACCCAATTTGCCTGAAATTGGAAATCTAGAAGTATTCTAGGAAAATAAGGAGATATGCCGAAAATGGTGATTATCGGACCATGTTTTGATATAGCCCCCATGGTTAGGTTAGGTTGTATCAGGCTCACTTAGACTATTCAGTCCATTGTGAAACCACATTGGTGAACTTCTCTCTTATCACTGAGTGCTGCCCGATTCCATGTTAAGCTCACTGACAAGGGACTTCCTTTTTATAGCCGAGTCCGAACGGCGTTCCAAATTGCAGTGAAACCACTTAGAGAAGCTTTGAAACCCTCAGAAATGTCACCAACATTACTGAGGTGGGATAATCCACCGCTGAAAAACGTTTTGGTGTTCGGTCGAAGCAGGAATCGAACCCACGACCTTGTGTATGCAAGGCGGGCATGCTAACCATTGCACCACGGTGGCTCCCGTATAACCTCCCCCATATAAACCCCATCCCGATTTTACTTCTTGTGCTTCTAGAAACCGTAGTTTTTATCCAATTTGCCTGAAATTGGAAATGTAGAGGTATTCTAGGAAAATAAAGAGATGTGAAGAAAATCCTTGTTTTGATATAGCCCCCATATAGACCGATCTCCCGATTTTACTTCTTGGGCTTCTAGAATCCGTAGTTTTCACGCAATTTGCCTGAAATTTGAAATCTAGAGGTATTCTAGGACCATAAAGGGCTATGCCGAGTATATTGAGTATTGGTACAGTTTTTGATATAGCCCCCTTATAAACCGGCCGTCCGATTTGGGATCTAGATTCTAGAACTACAATTAAATGTGCTGAATACTCTGTGTATCCTTCCATGTTTTGGTATAGTCCCCATTACACCGAACTTCCGATTTAACTCCTAGGGTTTCTAGATATTGTAGTTTTTATCCGATTTGCCACAAATAACAAAATGTCCTTATCGGTCCATTTGGTAAGGCCTCCATATAGACCGATTTCACTTATTGAGGGTATAGAAGGCGCACTGATCATGAAAATTGCTTGAAACTGAATGCAAAATTTCCAGATTTTACTTCTGGTAGTCATTTAAATAATTGGGATAAAACTCCAAAGATTATAGATTTCAAATCAAGGCGTTATTTCATCATTTTCTTGCACACTTACAAGAGATGTTTATGATTCCTCTAAAACTCAAACAAAAAGTGGTTCTTATAAATTCGGAATCTGATTTAGTCGTCATAGGTAAAATCTGTACATTTATCTGTGGGAAGCGTACTGGTTGAACTGATCTGCTTGAGAAAATATCAAAATATCATCAAACCCCCCTGAAATTTTCAAAGGAAACTAGTATATTTGATTCATGGTGGTGGATATTTAAGATTCAGCCCGGCCGAACTTACTACTGTATGTATTTGTTTTGTTTAATATATATGGACCGTATGGACTAACTTACAATTGAGAAAACGGTGTTAAGAAGTTTTAAGATACCTTACCATCGGCAATTGTTATTGCCGATTCGATTGTGGATGACAGTCTTTAGTATAGGTTTCTATGCAATCCATGGTGGAGGGTACATAATATTCGTCCTGGCCGAACTTACGGCCGCATATACTTGTTATAAAGTATTATCACAAAGAGCAAATAAACCCATAAAGTGCAAAGGGCTATATATAATTATGGACCGATATGGACCAATTCTGGCATGGTTGTTAGAGACCATATACCAACATCATGTACCAAACTTCAGCCAGATCGGATGAAATTTGCTTCTCTTTGAGGCTCCGCAATCCAAATTTGGGGATCGGTTTATATGAGCGCTATATATAATTATGAAGCGATATGGACCAATTTTTGCATGGTTATTAGAGACCATACACCAACACCATGTACCAAATTTCAACCAGCTCGGATGAAATATGCTTCTCTTAGAGGCTCCGCAAGCCAAATCTGGGGGTCCGTTTATATGGGGCTATATATAATTACGGACCGATGAGGACCAATTTTTGCATGGTTGTTAGATACCATATACCAACACCACGTACCAACTTTCAACCGGATCGGATGAAATTTGCTTCTCTTTGAGGCTCCCTGGGGATCGGTTTATATGGGGGGTATATATAATTATGGACTGATGTGGACCAATTTTTGCATGGTTGTAGAGACCATATACCAACACCATGTACCAAATTTCAGCCAGATGGGATGAAATATGCTTCTCTTAGAGGCTCTGCAAGCCAAATCTGGGAGTGCGTTTATATGGGAGCTATACGTAAAAGTGAACCGATATGGCCCATTTGCAATACCATCCGACCTACATCAATAATAACTAATTGTGCCAAGTTTCAAGTCGATAGCTTGTTTCATTCGGACGGACGGGCATGCTTAGATCGACTCAGAATTTCACCACGACTCAGAATATTTCGATGTGTTACAAACGGAATGACAAAGTTAATATACCCCCCATCCTATGGTGGATGGTATAAAAAATCCAAACATCAAGTTTTCACAATTGATGTTTTGGTAGATTTTGCAAAATATTCCTCTCCAATTAAGAGGCAATTCATAAATGAAAAAAAATTGACAAAATTTTCTGTGGAAAACAAATTTTGACAAAATGTTCTATAGAAATAAAATCTTGACAAAATTTTCAATAGAAATAACATTTTGACAAAGTTTTATAGAAAAAATTGAAAAAATTTCCTATAGAAATAAAGATTTGACCACATATACTTTGGTAATTAATTTTAACAAAACTATCTATAGAAATAAAATTTTGAGAAAATTTTCTATAGAAATAACATTTTGACAAAATTTTCTATGGAAATAGAGCAAAATTTTCGATAGAAATAAAATTTTATATAAGTTTTGTTGTTTTTATTTTTCGACCTTTTTGTTTAATACCTTATGTTTTCTTTTATAAATTCAAACTCGAGGTCAAAATAAAAAAAGAAAACATAACGAAATACAATTTTGACAAGATTTTTTATAGAAATAAAATTTTGACGAAATTTTCTATAGCAATAAAATTTAAAAAAATTCTATAGAAATAATATTTTGACAAAAAGTTCCATAGAAATAAAATTTTGACACAATTTTGTATAGAAATAAACTTTTGACAACATTTTTTTTTTATACAAAAAAAAAAAATTTCACAAAATTTTCTAAAGAAGTAAAATAAAAAAATAAATGTTTGACAAAATTTTCTAAAGAAATAAAATTTTATTGTTGTTTTTTTTTTTTTTTTGATCTCAGCTTAAAGCCATGCATTGACTAAACTACAAGTGTAGCTTAACCAACAGAGGAAAAGTATGCTTGTCAAATTTATTTATATGCTGGCAAATTTGTTTAGGCAGTAGCCGACTATCAAACCCTTTTTCGGGAGGTTCAAGTGTAGTTCACGTTGGGTTGAGTGAATTACCCGAATTTATTCTGATAATTGGTTGATAGTTTTGCTGCAAGTAGAGGATGCTGATGAGGAATGTGGTAATTCCGAAACAGCTGTACATCCAACCATCTTGCAGTCTATAGGGCTTTGCCCAAATAAATTTGACAAGCATACTTTTCCTCTGTTGGTTAAGCTACACTTGTAGTTTAGTCAATGCATGGCTTTAAGCTGAGATCAAAAAAAAAACCAACAATAACGATTGAAGAGAAGCCAACAATAACAAACAAAACAAATAAAATTTTGATAAAATTTTCTAAAGAAATTCAATTTTCTATAGAAATGCAATTGTAACAAAATTTTCTACAGAAATAAACAAAATTTTCTATAGAAATAATTTTTTTTTACTCGAGTGGCAACCGTGGTTACAACTCTTACTTGTATAATTTTTCAATACATATTTTTGTTCAGTGTGTGAACAAAAGCATTTTCTCAGAGTGTATGTATGCAAAAGAATAACCTAATTTGACATCATTAACAATTTAATTGATATTCCGATACATGCAACGTCAATTCCAGTTGTAGTAAGTAAGTACACTTACCTGCTTACTCCGCCTCCTCGAACAATTCACCTCTTCGTCGGGCGGGGGGAGTGAAATTCATTCAATCAAAGTCCTGCTATCATTTTGATAAATGCATTTGATTGACTTCATTTGTATAAAGTTTTGATAGATTTTTTCCATATTTTCTGAGTAATTAATTTCCCACTTAATTGCCTGCAACAAAATGCAAAAAAAAAATAAAATATAAATATCTCTCACAATCATTTTGACATTTTGATGGATTTTATATGGTAAACATTAAACGTGAATTGACAATTGATTCCATCCGGTGTTGGTTTACCGCAACCACAGCCGGGAGTGGGAATCCGAGTGTCAGTCTATTTCGATTTCAATTGCCTACGATATATCTGACGTACGTATGTACACGTACGTATACATGCGAACAATTATACATTTTAATGATTTTGTTTATATTCATTGTGACCAATGGTAGGTACACCAATAATGCCAGAGATTATGATCGAGATTGAAAAACAAATGCGCAACGATAGTGGAATTTGTTAACACTTGTTAAACTGGCGCTTGTGGATAATAATAATTTTCCATGTCCATAATTTGTCAGAGGGTTTTTTTGCTGCTTTTGCTTTTAAATTCACATTTTTACCGAGAAATTTATTTTGGATGGATGGTTGTATGGTTAAAATGTCACTGGATGAAAGTTTTCAAATCTTAGTGAATAATAAAGCTTCGGTTTTGAACATGGCATGATGAGCCAGGGGTGTAGGTTCTACTTTAGTTTGTGGTGTAGTATAGAATTCGGTAGTAGCTTGCCTTATAGCAGTATGGCCTCCACGCCACTGTTTCATACTGATGGCAAAATTCAATGAATCCAATTGACCCCAGACATAACCCTAACTCAACGCATTTCTTGTGGGGGTACTCTACTTTCACATGATGCGTACAAGAAATTATGGAAGTCAAACATATATGGACTTCCATATACACTCAAAAAAGTGATCCCTACATGACACATAGTCAATTTAATTCTACTTTAGTTAATGGAAGTATTTTGAGAAAGTATCCTTGACTTTAATAACTTTTTGTGTTAAATGAATTATACACAAATCAAGCATAAAGATTTTCCAAACTCGTGTATTTCACAAAATAGTTTAGAATTTCTTAAAATTTGTAAATTTTTATGCGTTCGAAAAAGGTTTATCCGAAGATTTTAACCTTCCTTCAAGGATTTTGGTATTGATTGCGAGCCAAAGATGCGGGTTCTTTACAATAAGGAAATTTTTTTTCAACTTATCTGGTTTTAAATCTAGGATATATATAAAATTAAAGTTAGGATACGGATCTCATTTATCGAATTTTCATTCTCTTTTTCCGGTATATTAATAAAGCTACTCACGTACAAACAAATGCCAGTTTAAAAAACCAAATTATGATGGATACTTCGAAGTAAAAAATATTTTCTTAATTCCAAACAAACTTTAATTCAAAGATGCTAGATCCTCAAAATAAGTCTTAGCCTATATTTGAAGCGTTTTTATCTTAAATCTAAAGATTCAATATTTCAGTTAATTTAAGGACGATTTCTTTAAATCAAAAATGTGTTTCTTTATTTTAAGGAACATTTGCCTTAGTTTAAAGACATGCAACTTTAACGAAGGGACGAAAATTTTCAAAATGTGTGTCCTAAATTTAATAAAAACAAGTAAGGAAAGTCTAAAGTCGGGCGGTGCCGACTATATTATACCCTGCACCACTTTGTAGATCTAAATTTTCGATACCATATCACATCCGTCAAATGTGTTGGGTGCTATATATAAAGGTTTGTCCCAAAAAAATATATACATTTAAATATCACTCGATTTGGACAGAATTTGATAGACTTTTACAAAATCTATAGACTCAAAATTTAAGTTGGCTAATGCACTAGAGTGGAACACAATTTTAGTAAAAAAAAATATGGGAAACATTTAAATCTGAAGCAATTTTTGGCACACATGACTATACTACCAATTGTACTCCTTGTGCAAAATTTCAAGCTAATCGGGATAAAACTCTGGCTTCTGGGTCCATATAAGTGCATATCGGGCGAAAGATATACATGGGAGCTATATCTAAATCTGAATCGATTTCAACCAAATTTGGCACGCATAGCTACAATGCTAAATCTACGTCCTGTGCAAAATTTCAACCAAATTGGGCAAAAACTCTGGCTTTTAGGACCATATTAGTCCATATCGGTCGAAAGATATATATGGGAGCTATATCTAAATCTGAACCGATTCCAATCAAATTTGGCACACTTGACTATACTACTAATTGTACTCCTAGTGCAAAATGTCAACCAAATTCGGCCAAAAATCTGGCTTCTGGGGCCATATAAGTCCATATCGGGCGAAGGATATATATGGGAGCTATATCTAAATCTGAACCGATTTCAATCAAATTTTGCACACTTGACTATACGGCTAAGTGTTATGTTTGTACAAAATTTCAAGCAAATCGGTATAAAACTCTGGCTGCTGGGTCCATATTAGTGCATATCGGGCGAAAGATATATATGGGAGCTATATCTAAATCTGAACCGATTTCTTCCAAAATCAATAGGGTTCTATTCTGACCCAAATTAGGAACATGTGACAAATTTGAAGGCGATTGGACTTAAATTGCGACCTAGACTTTGATCACAAAAATGTGTTCACAGACAGACGGACATGGTTATATCGACTAAGGGACCCACCCTGAGCATTATTGCCAAAGACACCATGTGTCTATCTCGTCTCCTTCTGGGTGTTACAAACATATGCACTAACTTATAATACCCTGTTCCACAGTGTGGCGCAGGGTATAAAAAATATGAAGCAAAGATTATAAAATTTCTTTTAATTAAAATTATATTATTTTAAAGAAATTTGTCTTTAATAGTTTGTGAATTGCGCATAATAAAATTAAGGTTGCGTTATCTTTAATAGCGCATAAGTATCTTTTTCAGTGTAGAAATGAAATTTTGTCAAAATTTTATTTCTATCGAAAATTTTGTCAAAATTATATGTCTATACAAAATTATTGACAAAATTGTATTTCTACAAAAAATTTTGTGGATTTTTTTTCTACAGAAGATTTTGTCAAAATTTTATTTTTTTACAAAATTTAGTCCAAATTTTCTTTCTATAGAAAAGTTTGACAAAAATTTATTTCTATCGAAAATATTGTCCAAATTTTATTTCTACAGAAAATTTTGTCAAAATTGTATTTCTATAGAATATTTTACCAAAATTGTATATCTATAGAAAATTTTGCAAAACTTTAGTTATTAATATTTTGTTTATTTTGATCATACCTTTAGTAAATGTGTGATAAAAAGGAGAAAGAAGCATTGGCTGCTAAGGCCATCAGGTATAGTCAAAATTTTCTTTCTATAGGAAATTTTGTCAAACTTTTATTTCTATAGAAAATTTTGTCAAAATGTTATTACTATAGAAAAAATTTTCCAATTTTTCAATAGAAAATTTTGTCAAAATTATATTTCTGCAGAAAAATTTGTCAAAACTTTATTTTTTTTAGAAAATTTTATCAAAATTTTATTTCTTTAGAAAACGGGAGCCACCGTGTTGCAATGGTTAGCATGCCCGCCTTGCATACACAAGGTTGTGGGTTCAATTCCTGCTTCGACCGAACACCAAAGAGTTTTTCAGCGGTGGATTATCCCACCTCAGTAATGCTGGTGACATTTCTGAGGGTTTCAAAACTTCTCTAAGTGGTTTCACTGCAATGTGGAACGCCGTTCGGACTCGGCTATAAAAACGAGGTCCCTTGTCATTGAGCTTAACATGGAATCGGGCAGCACTCAGTGATAAGAGAGAAGTTCACCAATGTGGTATCACAATGGACTGAATAGTCTAAGTGAACTTGATACATCGGGCTGCCACCTAACCTAACCTAACCTTTAGAAAACATTGTCCAAATCTTATTACTACAGAAAATTTTGTCAAAATTTTATTTCTACAGAAAATGTTGTCAAAATTTTATTTCTACAGAAAATTTTGTCCAAATTTTATTCCATAGAAAATTTTGTCCAAATTTTATTCCATAGAAAATTTTGTGATTTTTTTTTTTAATTTTCTATAGAAAATTTGTCAAAAAAATTTTATTTCTATAAATGCAACTCACAAATAAAGGGATATTTATACACCTAAAATATTGTAGCTAATATGAAGGATCAATCATTCATTCGAAGAAAAGATTTTTTTACTAACCACACTCAGAAAAGGAATAACATGGGGCTCCACAAACATATTTCAGGAGCACCATGTTGCTTTTTCACGCCGACCATATAGCATTTTTGTCGCAAAAATATTCTTTTCTCGTCAAACATAACATGCTTTCCGAAATCAGATACATAATTTGCGAGAAAATAAAATGGTGTCGACGAACAGGTTACATGTTTTTCGTGAAAAAAGTAACATTTTGCTCTTCAAACATGGTTGGGGTAATCATATTCCTTCTCTACGTACACAAAAAATATGACCACTTCAAAAAAAGATTGTTTTTTTTTTTAATTTGGTAGATTTGTGGTAAAATTTTCTTCAAATTTTGGTAGATTATTTTTGGAACAATTGGCAACCATGTATCTGAATCCATCTTACTATGTCCGTCTATGTCCATCTGTTAAAATAGGGTGATTTCAAATGGAACGAGATATTGACCTAATTTAGCCAAAGAGAAAAGTTCACCACTTGTAATATCACAATGTGTACACTGACAAAAAAGTTTGCCCGGTTCCAAAGATTTTGTTTTCAATCTAAGGATCTTTTCGTTGGTTCCGAGCCAAAGAAGTGGCGAATTGAAGTTAGTTCGCTACCTTTAAGACACAATTCTCTTTTAAATTTGATTTTTGCCTATTTGATACTACACCCAAAAAACATTGAACCCTATATGTCATTAAAGCCAATTTAATTCTAATTTTGTTCCTGAAATCATTATGTTTTGTGAAAATTTTCCTTAATTTATTTTTCTAATAAGGTTTTGTGTACATTAGTCAAATGTACTAAAAAGGGGAAAAAATTATATACTAATGAAGTATAAAGATTTACTAAATTTTTTTGTCCTTTTTGGTACACCGAGTACCACAAAGGACAATAATCTCTATACGTTCATAAAAGACCAACACAATTACATAATCTAATTAAATAGCTCCATTTTATTTTAATGAATATCGCTTTCTTTGGAAATAAACAGAGCTATTCAAGAAAAACAAACAAAATGTCACGTGTGACTATTAGTGGAAACACCTTCATAATTTGTAGGCACATTCAATTAGCTCATTTAAATAGAAATTTTATTTAGCAATTCAAATCAGATCATAAACTAATAGCTCTAACAATATCTGATAATCTCTGCATTAAATTAAGCCACAGCCAGATGTTAAGTAGAGCGTAAATGACGAACCCAGAATACCAAGCAGTTTACAAACGCATATTATGATAATAAATTAATGAAATTTATGCAAAATTTTCACACTCTCAGGCAATTATACGGCAGACAATTGCTAGGTGGATACTATTACCGTCTCACGACACAATTAAGACATCTAAAAGCATGTATTCATTTATCCAGGAAACATTTACACAATAAAACAAGTAAGGAAAGTCTAAAGTCGGGCGGGGCCGACTATATTATACCCTGCACCACTTTGTAGATCTAAATTTTCGATACCATATCACATCCGTCAAATGTGTTGGGTGCTATATATAAAGGTTTGTCCCAAATACATACATTTAAATATCACTCGATTTGGACAAAATTTGATAGATTTTTACAAAATCTATAGACTCAAAATTTAAGTTGGCTAATGCACTAGGGTGGAACACAATTTTAGTAAAAAAATATGGGAAACATTTAAATCTGAAGCAATTTTAAGGAAACTTCGCAAAAGTTTATTTATGATTTATCGCTCGACATATATGTATTAGAAGTTTAGGAAAATTAGAGTCATTTTTACAACTTTTCGACTAAGCAGTGGCGATTTTACAAGGAAAATGTTGGTATTTTGACCATTTTTGTCGAAGTCAGAAAACATATATATGGGAGCTATATCTAAATCTGAACCGATTTCAACCAAATTTGGCACACATAGCTACAATGCTAATTCTACTCCCTGTGCAAAATTTCAACTAAATCGGAGTTAAAAATTGGCCTCTGTGGTCAAATGAGTGTAAATCGGGTGAAAGCTATATATGGGAGCTATATCTAAATCTGAACTGATTTCAACCGAATTTGGTACAATTACCGATACTATTAAACGTACTCCTTGTGCAAAATTTGAAGCAAGTCAGGGCAAAACTTTGGCTTTTGAGACCATATAAGTCACAATCGGACGAAAGATATATATGGGAGCTATATCTAACTCTGAACCGATTTCAATCAAATTTAGCACACATGACTATGCTACCAATTGTACTATTTGTGCAAAATTGCAAGCTAATCGGGATAAAACTCTGGCTTCTGGGTCCATATAAGTGCATATCGGGCGAAAGATATATATGGGAGCTATATCTAAATCTGAATCGATTTCAACCGAAATCAATAGGGTTCTATTCTGTCCCAATTTAGGAACATGTGCCAAATTTGAAGGCGATTGGACTTAAATTGCGACCTAGACTTTGATCACAAAAATGTGTTCACAGACAGACGGACGGACGGACGGACGGACAGACGGACAGACGGACATGGTTATATCGACTCAGGGACTTAAATGATTCCTATAATTTCTCAATTAAACATTAAATTAATAGTATTAATTAATCTTTTTAATTGGATCAAATAATTATACCCTCCATCATAGGATGGAGGGTATAATTAACTTTGTCATTCCGTTTGTAACACATCGAAACATTGCTCTAAGACCCCATAAAAAATATATTCTGGATCGTGGTGAAATTCTGAATCGATCTAATCATGTCCGTCCGTCTGTTGAAATCACGCTTTCGAACGAAACAAGCTATCGACTTGAAACTTCGCACAAGTACTTGCTATTGATGTCGGTCGGATGGTATTGCAAATGGGCCATATCGGTTCACTTTTAAGTATAGCCCGCATATAAACGGACCCCCAGGGCTTGCGGAGTCTCTACGAGTCTCTTCGAGAAGCATATTTCTTCCGATCTGGCTGAGATTTGGTACATGGTGGTAGTATATGGTATCTACCAAACATGCCATATCGGCCCATAATTATATATATCCCCCATATAAACCAATCCCCAGATTTGGCTTGCAGATCCTCTAAGAGAAGTTGCATCCGATCCGGCTGAAATTTGGTACGTGGTGTTGGTATATGGTCTCTAACAACCGTGCAAAAATTGGTCCATATCGGCCCATAATTATATATAGCCCCCATATAAACCAATCCCCAGATTGCAGATCCTCTAAGAGAAGCAAGTTGCATCCGATCCGGCTGAAATTTGGTACATGGAGTTTGTATATGGTCTCTAACAACCATGCAAAAATTGGTCCATATCGGTCCATAATTATATATAGACCCCATATAAACCAATCCCCAGATTTGGCTTGCGGAGGCTCAAAGAGAAGTAAATTTCAAGCAAAATATGTACACTGAAAAAACAGTGAACCCACCAGGAAGAAAACTTTCGGTTAATTTTAGAAAATTTTGAATACTTGTAGAAAATTTTAACTAAACAGTATTACAAACGTTGGCATCACGCCGATGTCATAAAAATAAGTAAATATTTTTCGACAAATACAAGAAAATTTATTAGACACAACTAAGTTTTTTCACTTGTTAAAGAAAATTTTGTAGTTTGAAGAAAGAACTTGGAGTTCAAAATTGCAAGAATGTCTTTAGTGACATACGAAGTTCACGATGGACGCATATATGGTAAAATTTACAAATTTAAAGAAATTCTGAACTATTTTGTGGAAGACACAAATTTAGTTAATCTTTATGCTTCATTTGAGTATATTTTTTTCCTCGGGTTTAGTTAATTTAACTAACGTGCACCAAAAAGTATTAGAGTAAAGAAAACTTTCTCCAAACATAATATTGCTATGAACTAAAATAAAGTTAAATTGGCTTTAGTGAAATAGAGAGTTCACTTTTTTTATTGAGTGTTTCTAACAACCATACAAAAATTGTTCCACATTGGTCCATAATTATATATAGCCCCATATAAACCGATCCCCAGATTTTGCATGCGGAGCCTCTTGAAGGAGCCAAATACATCCAATCCGGTTGACATTTGGTACATTGCGCTAGTATATGGCCGATATCAACCATGCCAAAATTGGTCCGTACCGATCTATAGGTATATATAGCCCCAGCTAAACCGATCCCCAATCACAGAAAAATCACGATTGCCACTCGTGCCATAAATAATCTACCAAAATTGTATTGCCATAGGAAATGTTGTCAACATTTCTATAGAAAAATTTGTCAAAATACCATTTCTATAGAAAATTTATGAAGCACCTCTTAGCTGTAGTGGAATATATTGCCAAATCTTCCATAACATCAAGAATTCTACCAATCTACCAAACAGTATAAAAGATCTGCCATTTTTGGTAGACTCGTGTTCATAATTGTATATAGCCCCATATAAAGCGACCACCATATTTCAATTCTGCCTCTATAATTACCGCACAAAATTTCATATCGGTTCGTAATTATTTCTTCCCTATATATAGCGGTCAAGAATTGAATATATACGTATTTCATCGACCTTTCTTTTGTCTAATATATATCCCACATGGACTAACTTACACTTTAGAAGATGATGTTAAGTAAGAAGAAGATGCCTTGTCATCGGCCGCAACCCAAGTAATTCAATTGTGGATGATCCCCAGATTTGACCTCCGGAGCTATTGGAGCAGCAAAATTTATCCGACTCGGTTGAAATTTGGTACGTGGTGAAACTTGGTACATTGCGCTAGTATATGGCCGCTAACAGCCAAAATTGGTCCATATCGGTCTATAGTTATATATAGCCGATCCCCAAAAATAATCTACCAATATTTTATTACTAAAATTCAAAATTTTATTTCTTTAACAAGTGAGGAAAGTCTAAAGTCGGGCGGGCCGACTATATTATACCCTGCACCACTTTGTAGATCTAAATTTTCGATACCATATAACATCCGTCAAATGTGTTGGGGGCTATATATAAAGGTTTGTCCAAAATACATACATACATTTAAATGTCACTCGATCTGGACAGAATTCGATAGACTTCTACAAAATCTATAGACTCAAAATCTAAGTCGGCTAATGCACTAGGGTGGAATACAATGCTAGTAAAAAAATATGGGAAACATTTAAATCTGAAGCAATTTTAAGGAAACTTCGCAAAAGTTTATTTATGATTTATCGCTCGATATATATGTATTACAAGTTTAAGAAAATTAGAGTCATTTTTACAACATTTCGACTAAGCAGTGGCGCTTTTACAAGGAAAATTTTGGTATTTTGACCATTTTTGTCGAAATCAGAAAAACATATATATGGGAGCTATATCTAAATCTGAACCGATTTCAACCAAATTTGGCACGCATACCTACAATGCTAATTCTACTCCCTGTGCAAAATTTCAATTAAATCGGAGTAAAAGATTGGCCACTGTGGTCATATGAGTGTAAATCGGGCGAAAGATATATATGGGAGCTATGTCTAAATCTGAACCGATTTCAATAAAATTTGGCACGCATAGCTACAATGCTAATTATACTCCCTGTGCAAAATTTCAATTAAATCGGAGCAAAAAATTGGCCTCTGTGGTCATATGAGTGTAAATCGGGCGAAAGCTATATATGGGAGCTATATCTAAATCTGAAACGATTTCAACCAAATTTGGCACGCATAGCTACAATGCTAATTCTACTCCCTGTACAAAATTTCAATTAAATTGGAGTAAAAGATTGGCCACTGTGGTCATATGAGTGTAAATCGGGCGAAAACTATATATGGGAGCTATATCTAAATCTGAACCGATTTGGCTGATATTTTGCAAGTTTTTCGAGACCCATAAAATATTCGGATGTACGGAATTTGAGGAAGATCGGTTGATATACACGCCAATTATGACCAGATCGGTGAAAAATATATATGGCAGCTATATCTAAATCTGAACCGATATATAAATCAATAGGGATCGTCTTTGAGCCGAAACAGGACCCTATACCAAATTTTAGGACAATCGGACTAAAACTGCGAGCTGTACTTTGCACACAAAAATACATCAACAGACAGACAGACGGACAGACAGACAGACAGACAGACGGACATCGCTAAATCGACTCAGAATTTAATTCTAAGACGATCGGTATACTAAACGATGGGTCTCAGACTTTTCCTTCTTGGCGTTACATACAAATGCACAAACTTATTATACCCTGTACCACAGTAGTGGTGAAGGGTATAAATATCACTCGATCTGGACGGAATTTGACTTCTACAAATACTATACTCAAAATTTAAGTCGGCTAATGGACTAGGGTGGAACGCAATGTTAATAAAAAAAAATATGAGAAACATTGAAATCTGAAGCAATTTTAAGGAAACTTCGCAAAAGTTTATTTATGATTTATCGCTCGATATATATGTATCACAAGTTTAAGAAAAATAGAGTAATTTTTACAACTTTTCGACTAAGCAGTGGCGATTTTACAAGGAAAATATTGGTATTTGGACAATTTTTGTCCAAATCAGAAAAACATATATATGGGAGCTATATCTAAATCTGAACCGATTTCAACCTAATTTGGCACGCATAGCAACAATGCTAATTCTACTCCCTGTGCAAAATTTCAACTAAATCGGAGCAAAAACTTAGCCTCTATTGTCATATGAGTGTAAATCGGGCGAAAGCTATATATGGGAGATATATCTAAATCTGAACCGATTTCAACCAAATTTGACACGCATAGCTATAATGCTAATTCTACTCCCTATGCAAAATTTCAACTAAATCGGAGCAAAAAATTGGCCTCTGTGGGCAAATAAGTGTAAATCGGGCGAAAGCTATATATGGGAGCTATATCTAAATCTAAACCGGTTTGGATGATATTTTGCAGGTTTTTTGAGACTCATAAAATATTCGGATGTATGGAATTTGGGGAAGATCGGTTGATATACACGCCAATTATGACCAGATCGGTGAAAAATATATATGGCAGCTATATCTAAATCTGAACCGAAAATCAATAGGGATCGTCTTTGAGCCGAAACAGGACCCTATACCAAATTTTAGGACAATCGGACTAAAACTGCGAGCTGTACTTTGCACACAAAAATACATCAACAGTCAGACAGACGGACATCGCTAAATCGACTCAGAATTTAATTCTAAGACGATCGGTATACTAAACGATGGGTCTCAGACTTTGCCTTCCTGGCGTTACATACAAATGCACAAACTTATTATACCCGCTACCACAGTAGTGGTGAAGGGTATAAACAATTTTGTCAAAATTTGATTACTATAAAAAATGTTGTCAAGATTTTATTTCTTTAGAAAATTTTGTCAAACTGAATTATTTACGTATTTAATCGGCCTTTTTATACCCTCCACCATAGGATGGGGGTATATTAACTTTGTCATTCCGTTTGTAACACATCGAAATATTGCTCTAAGACCCCATAAAGTATATATATTCTGGGTCATGGTAAAATTCTGAGTCGCTCTGAGCGTGTCCGTCCGTCCGTCTGTTGAAATCACGCTAACTTCCGAACGAAACAAGCTATCGACTTGAAACTTGGCACAAGTAGTTGTTATTGATGTAGGTCGGATGCTATTGAAAATGGGCCATATCGGTCCACTTTTACGTATAGCCCCCATATAAACGGACCCCCAAATTTGGCTTGCGATTGCTCTAAGAGAAGCAAACTCCATCCGATCCGGCTGAAATTTGGTACATGGTGTTAGTATATGGTATCTAACAACCATGCAAAAATTAGTCCATATCGGTCCACTTTTACGTATAGCCCCCATATAAACGGACCCCCAAATTTGGCTTGCGATTGCTCTAAGAGAAGCAAACTCCATCCGATCCGGCTGAAATTTGGTACATGGTGTTGGTATATGGTCTCTAACAACTATGCAAAAATTGGTCCATACCGGTAGATAAAAATAATCTACCAAAATTTTATTTCTATATAAAATTTTGTTAAAATTTTATTTCTATAGAAAATTTTGTCAAAATTTTATTTCTATAGAAAATTTTGTTAAAATTTTATTTCTATAGAAAATTTTGTATGGACTTACATACAATTTAGAAGATGGTGTTAGGAGGTTTTAAGATACCTTGCCATCGGCAAGCGTTACCGCAACTTAAGTAATTCGATTGTGGATGGCAGTGTTTAGAAGAAGTCTCTACGCAATCCATGATGGAGGGTACATAAGCTTCGGCCTGGCCGAACTTACGGCCGTATATACTTGTTTGATTTAATATATACCACGTATGGACTTACATACAATTTAGAAGATGGTGTTAGGAGGTTTTAAGATACCTTGCCATCGGCAAGTGATACCACAACCCAAGTAATTCGATTGTGGATGACCGTCTTCAGTAGAAGTTTCTAAGCAATCCATAGTGGAGGGTACATATGCTTCGGCCTGGCCGAACTTACGGCCGTATATACTTGTTTTATTTATTTATAAACTAATTCATTGTTTATTTGTATTTATAATGCCGTTCAAGCAAACATATATTTTTACACACTCTATTTTATTTCAATTTCAACAATAAGTAATTATTCCATATTTACATCGTGCCCATCAAATATACAAACGCAGACATCATGTAACTGCAAGTAAAAATAAATTATTCCATATATCAAAATGCAGAACAAAAACAGGTACAGTTTTTGTCAATTACACTTTCCTTTTTTGTGTTCACATAAAACCACGTGCCACTTCTGAATAAATAAATTAACACAAAACACAGTAAATCCGTATTCTCCGTCCATTCCAAGAAACAATAAACACATGACTGACGCGCAAAATGAAACTCGTGTGTACCTGCTCAATGTTTTTATAAAATTGTTTTCGCTGCAAAAAATTTAAAAATTAAATGGTCACGAACAAAATTTAATGGTCCTAGACATATCTATACTTGACATATCTATACACGGTTTTCGCGGCAATTACATGCTCTAGATAAGCATTAAATGAATGCGGCAACCATGTCCAAACATGGGTTTTCTGTGCGTGCATACTTGTGCCAAATTTGAAGTCGATTGGACTAAAACTGCGACCTAGACTTTGATTACAAAAATGTGTTAACGGACAGACGGACATGGCTACATCGACTCAGGAGCCCACCCTGAGTATTTTTGCCAAAGACACCATGTGTCTATCTCGTCTCCTTCTGGGTGTTGCAAATATATGCACTAACTTATAATACCCTGTTCCACAGTGTGGCGCAGGGTATAATTATGGATATATTTTTTAAATTCTTAATTATTATACCATCCACCTTAGGATGGGGGGGGGGGGTATATTAATTATACCCGCCACCATAGGATGGGGGGTATATTAACTTTGTCATTCCGTTTGTAACACATCGAAATATTGCTCTAAGTCCCCATAAAGTATATATATTCTGGGTCGTGGTGAAATTCTGAATCGATCTGAGCATGTCCGTCCGTCCGTCTGTTGAAATCACGCTAACTTCCGAACGAAACAATCTATCGACTTGCAACTTGGCACAAGTAGTTGCTATTGATGTAGGTAAGATGGTATTGCAAATGGGCCATATAGGGCCACTTTTACGTATAGCCCCCATATAAACGGACCCCCAAATTTGGCTTGCAGAGCCTATAAGAGAAGCATATTTCATCCGATCCGGCAGAAATTTGGTACATGGTGTTGGTATATGGTCTCTAACACTCATGCAAAAATTGGTCCATATCTGTCAATAATTACACTAGGTAACAAATAACAAAATTTTCTCTGTGATTTGTTTCTAGCATATTATTTCTTATTGATTTTGACCTACGAAACACGAAAATGAGTTTTAAAAAATTTTCTGTCGATTGGTTTTCGAGATACAATTTTTTTAATTTTTATTTTTTTTTTTAATTTTTGGAGGTACACCTACAATTTTGAGCATATCTTTCGTCTTATTTGACCTATTTGATCCTAGTGCCACTCAAATTAAAGAAAATTGAGCCGTCTACAACTCGTTTTCAGAAAATTTTCAAATCGGGTAAGTAGTTTGGATGTTGGCGGCTTAAAAAGTTAAAAAACGGCGTTTTTTTAGTAAAAATGTGGCAGAAAAAAAACATCAAAATTCATATAAAAATTCAAACTTCTTACCCGATTTGCAAATTTTCTGAGAATGAGTTGTAGACGGCTCAATTTTCTTTAATTTGAGTAGTATTAGGATCAAAAAAGTCAAAGAAAACGAATGATATGCTCAAAATTGTAGGTGTACCTCTAAAAATTAAAACAAAAATAAAATTAAAATTGTATCTCTAAAACCAATCGACAGAAAATTTTTTAAAACTCATTTTCGTGTTTCGTAGGTCAAAATCAATAAGAAAAAATATGCTAGAAACAAATCACAAAACGACTGTTGGCTATAGCCCCCATATAAACCGATCCCTCGATTTGGCTTGTTGAGCCTCAAAGAGAAGCAAATTTCATCCGATCCGGCTGAAATTTGGCACATGGTGTTGGTATATGATCCTTAACATCCAAGCAAAAATTGTTCCACATCGGTCCATAATTATATATAGCCCCCATATAAACCGATCCCCAGATTTGGCTTGCGAAGCCTCAAAGAAAAGCAAATTTCATCCGATACGGCTGAAATTTGGTAGATGGTATAAGTATATGGTCTCTAACAATCATGCAAAAATTGGTCCATATCGGTCCATAATTATATATATATATACAGCCCCCATATAAACCGATTCCCAGATTTGAACTCCGGAGCCTCTTAGAGGAGCAAAATTCATCCGATCCGGTTGAAATTTGGTACGTGGTGTTAGTATATGGTCTCTAACAACCATGTAAAAATTGGTTCATAATTATATATAGCCCCCATATAAACCGAATCCCAGATTTGGTTTACGGATCCTCTAAGAGAAGCAAATTTCATCCGATCCGGCTGAAATTTGGTACATGGTATTAGTATATAGTCTCTAACAACCATTCAAAAATTTGTCCATATCAGTCCATAATTATATATAGCCCCCATATAAACCAATCCCCAGATTTGAACTCCAGAGCCTCTTGGAGGAGCAAAATTCATCCGATCCGGTTCAAATTTGCAACGTGGTGTTAGTATATGACCGCTAATAACCATGCCAAAATTGGTCCATATCGGTCTATACTTATATATAGCCGATCCTCAATCACACAAAAATTGGTCCATACCGATTCATAATCATGGTTGCCATTCGAGTCAAAAATAATCTAGCAAGATTTTATTTCTATAGAAAATTTTGTCAAATTTTATTTCTATAGAAAATTTTGGCAAGATTTTATTTCTATAGAAAATGTTGTCAAAATTGTAATTCTATAGAGAATGTTGTCAAAATTGTAATTCTATAGAGAATGTTGTCAAAATTTTAAATCTTTTGAAAATTTTGTTAAAATCGTATTTCTATAGAAATTTTTTCCAAATTTTACTTCTATAGAAAATGTTGTCAAAATTTTATTTCTATAGAACATTTTGTCAAAGTTAA
The DNA here is from genome assembly GCF_050003625.1 of Haematobia irritans. Classification (NCBI taxonomy): domain Eukaryota; kingdom Metazoa; phylum Arthropoda; class Insecta; order Diptera; family Muscidae; genus Haematobia; species Haematobia irritans. Next base: position 164,839,443 of record NC_134400.1, read on the forward strand.
TTATATACGTATTTACCCAAGTAATTCGATTGTGGATGACAGTCTTCAGTAGAAGTTTCTACACAATCCATGGTGGAGGGTACATAAGCTTCGGCCTGGCCGTATATACTTGTTTAGTTTAATATATACCACGTATGGACTATGTGGTATATATTACGGTGTTAGGAAGTTTTAAGATACCTTGCCATCGGCAAGTGTTACCTCAACCCAAGTAATTTGATTGTGGATGGCAGTCTTCAGTAGAAGTTTCTACGCAATCTATGGTGGAGGGTACATAAGCTTCGGCCTGTCCGAAATTACGGCCGTATATACTTGTTTTTTGTTTTTTGTTTTTTTTTTTTTTAACTATACATTTTTGAATCAAACTAAAAAGGATTAAAAATAGTTATAGAAAGTGATTAAAATATAGTATAGGAATTACAAATAGTTTAGTTTTTAATTAAAAAATTAATTGAAATTTGCTAATGAAATCAATTAATTTTTTAACCAAGTATTTTTTTTTTTTTTGATGCTCAGTTAAAACGGTGATTGATGCTATCGTTTTCGTGATTGAAAACATTTCAATTAATTAATTAATTTTGTGATTGAATCTGAAAAAAATTGTGTGTTCCTGGGCTTTTATACACCACAATTATTACCCGATTTTCCTAAAATTTCAAATATAGAGGTATTTAGGGTCCATAAACAAGCGTGCGAAGTGTGCAAGGATGGCGTGTATCGGTTCATCTTTCGGCTTCTTGGCACCTACAATTTTCACCCTATTCGCGTGAAATTGAAAAATTTTGAATTTATTTTGAAAGCAAGAATTTATTTTTCTTATAGCGAAAAAACTGGAAATACTCTAGGACTACAATCCCATTGTAATTTGAACTTATCATTAAAGAGAACTTTGCGATTCCGAATATGGGAATATTATTCCAGTAACCCCCTACAACAAATAGTTTTCAAAGAAAGCATTTCTATTTTATTCATGGTGGTATTTAAGATTCGACCGACCGAAGTAGCATCTTTGGTTCGAAATCAATACCAAAATACTTTGGAGAAGGTCAAAATCTGTGAATTGATCTTTTAATGTAGTCTAAAATCTTAGATGTTTGAGTAAATGTAATTGTAGTACTTCTCCAGTTAATTTCATTTATGTTGAAACAAATCGATCTCCTCGTATATCGAAAAATCCATTTTGACACCTTTTGATAATTGTTATTCCTTTTTTTTTACACGACAGCATCCCTTTGCTGCAAGTGTAATTAATTTGGCTTAATACACAAGCACACATTTACCCATAAAAATACGAGATTTGCTGTGATCCTAAACACGTGACCAGAACAGATTTGAATTTTATTGAATGAAAAATCATATACGCCATTTAGTAGAGACGAAGGAAGCAACATCAACATAAACTACGACACGCTTAACTAACAATGACAACAAAACGAGGGCAACATGTGCATTTGTCATCTCGTTTAGAGATGTATGTGAATTTGTGTAACTGCGTGTATCATACCATTGAAGCTTTCCATATGACACAGTTATCTTCATTGTGGCAATTGTGACACAATATTTCACGATATCTCACCCACCCCTTTTGTAGCATAGAAGAAACATTCAAAATAACAAAGTAATGGTAGATTGTGGTTTTCAAATCAATTGTGACCATAAATTAGGAGTGGTGAAATTGAAATTTGTCAGCGTTTTTTATGTGTACATAAAACTTGAGGAATTTTACAGCAGTTTTTTCTATTTTAATTGATCTGAACACATTTGGAATTGAGTGTAAAAGAAGCGAGAAAGGTCCGCGTAATGGAAAGGCCCACCTTACCGGCACACATCCCGAAATATGCACATAGAGAATAAACATGATTGTCACGATCGTATTCGAAGAGCATAATAATATGATAGAAACTATTTTTGCGCCGACCATGTAACATTTCCACCTGCAACCATGTTGGCTCAGTGAACATTGTTCTTAGGAAAAATAAAATTTTCCTCATCTAAAATTATTATATTGATAAAAATAATTTGGTTTGAATCAAAACACAATGGTGACGATCTATAATGTTATGGTATTCGTCAAAAATGTTTTTCTTCCAGTTAAAAGAACATTGTCACAACCTAAAATGTTGTGATCTTTATGAAAAAACTTTTTCCATCGTCGAAAAAGGACGCCACATGAAAAAAGAAAACACAAAATTAACTTTATTTATTTATATATTTTTATTTATTTATAAACTAATTCATTGTTTATATGTATTTATAATGTTGTGCAAGCCAACATCACATATTTTTACACACTCTATTTTGGTACAATTTCAACAGTAAATAATCATTCCATATTTAGATCGTGCCCATCAAATGTACAAACGCAGAATCATGTAACTGCAAATAAATGATACCATATAGAAAAATGCAGAACAAACAAGTATATACGGCCGTAAGTTCGGCCAGGCCGAATCTTATGTACCCTCCACCATGGATTGCATAGAAACTTCTACGACAGACTGCCATCCATAATCGAATTACTTATGTTAGGTTGTGGTAATAAAGGGTGATTCTTTTGAGGTTAGGATTTTCATGCATTAGTATTTGACAGATCACGTGGGATTTCAGACATGGTGTCAAAGAGAAAGATGCTCAGTATGCTTTGACATTTCATCATGAATAGACTTACTAACGAGCAACGCTTGCAAATCATTGAATTTTATTACCAAAATCAGTGTTCGGTTCGAAATGTGTTTCGCGCTTTACGTCCGATTTATGGTCTACATAATCGACCAAGTAAATAAGCAAAATTGCCGCATTTGGAGTGAAGAGCAACCAGAAGCCGTTCAAGAACTGCCCATGCATCCCGAAAAATGCACTGTTTGGTGTGGTTTGTACGCTGGTGGAATCATTGGACCGTATTTTTTCAAAGATGCTGTTGGACGCAACGTTACGGTGAATGGCGATCGCTATCGTTCGATGCTAACAAACTTTTTGTTGCCAAAAATGGAAGAACTGAACTTGGTTGACATGTGGTTTCAACAAGATGGCGCTACATGCCACACAGCTCGCGATTCTATGGCCATTTTGAGGGAAAACTTCGGAGAACAATTCATCTCAAGAAATGGACCGGTAAGTTGGCCACCAAGATCATGCGATTTGACGCCTTTAGACTATTTTTTGTGGGGCTACGTCAAGTCTAAAGTCTACAGAAATAAGCCAGCAACTATTCCAGCTTTGGAAGACAACATTTCCGAAGAAATTCGGGCTATTCCGGCCGAAATGCTCGAAAAAGTTGCCCAAAATTGGACTTTCCGAATGGACCACCTAAGACGCAGCCGCGGTCAACATTTAAATGAAATTATCTTCAAAAAGTAAATGTCATGGACCAATCTAACGTTTCAAATAAAGAACCGATGAGATTTTGCAAATTTTATGCGTTTTTTTTTTTAAAAAAGTTATCAAGCTCTTAACAAATCACCCTTTACTTACCGATGGCAAGGTATCTTAAAACTTCTTAACCCTTTCGACCCCCAATTTTTTAGGTATCGCTAATTTTTTTTTTTTTTTACTTTTAATCGTGTTGAAGTCATTTAAGAAGCGTCTACCCAAAATTTCGGGTCGCCATGCCCATTCGTTAAGGCGGTAGAGAATGTTGCCTGTGTGCAACTTTGGGCAATTGTGACTACAAAATAGTTTGTTTTGTAATGATTACGTATTACGTTTTATTTGATTTTTTGTACTCACGCACGCCACGTGGGTAGGCATTCACTCTCACGCCAATTTACGAAATGAAAAGTCATACTCGCGCACGTCCACACATGAACAACGCTTATGGCTCACGCTTTCGCACGATTCACGACAAATCTCGTGATTCACGAATATTTTCGGAAAACGACAATTTTCGTGGCTCAATAAAATTCTCGTAATTCACGAAATTTCTCGTGACTCTCGCTATTGAAATTTTAAGCGTGATTAAATAAGTAGAGGTGATTGAAATCGGTGAGCTTGAATTTAATCGTGAACGTGAATTTGTTCGTGATTGAGACTTTTTGTGTCTCTGTTTTACCGTGAGTGTGCATTTTTATCGTAAACATGAATTTTATCTTGAGCGTGAGTTGGATCGTTAGAGTGAGTTGGGTCGTGAAAGTGAATTTTTATCGGGAGCGTGATTTCGGAGAAATTTTATTCACTCACAATCACGAACACAATTTGATTTGTACTAACACTCACGCGCCACACATTTTTGTTCAGTCCCGTTCACGCACATTCACGAGATTTCGTTTAAATTTCATTCACGGTTTCGCATGAATCACGCGTGACTCACGAAAATGTTTTTTTGTTTTTTTTTAGTTTGAAGTAAACCAAAGTATACTAATGCGCCAATATTCGTACTAATCCACTAGTATGTTGCCAAGATGGTCGATATCTATGGGTTTCTCGTCACTGGGACATCCCAATTGAAGTTCAAAATTTTTTCGAAATTCATTATTTTTCAAACCTTTTTTCTCTAGGTCTTATGTCCAAAAATATGTAATTTTACTACCACAATTGGTCAATTTTAAAAATTTGTCATCTGTTGTTTTTTTGCAATTCTAAGACTTTCTTCCAGAAATATTTTATTTGGCATGTACTACAACAGATTTAATAAAAACTTTCAACATTTTACTTGTAATTTTTGAAAAAAGTCACATGACTAAAAACCTCTTTTTAAATCCGCAAATATTTTTTTCTTGAGACACATGCGTATTAATGAAATTTTTTGCTAATTGACAACCAAATTAGTTGATTTTTCATTCAACTTGAAGAAAACACTTGTAGCTTTCGATACTGTTACAGTTTTATAAAAAAAAATAAAAACAACGCTCAATAATGAGTCTCAAAACACAAAAAGTTGCCCACAGGTAACTTTAGGGTCGGAAGGGTTAACATCCCAGCAAAAAAAATTTGGAAGTTCTTCCAAAGGCACAACTTTAAAAGCACTTCCAGAAGATGCACTCCCCATGATGTTCTTTATTTTAACTTCCCAGGAAGTTCTTTTAATTCAATTTTTTATATCTTGTTTTTTTTTTTATACTTTTAATGGGTAATTTTAACTTTTTTTGTTTCAAATATGTTAAAAACAGCGTAAAAATTCATAAAATGGTACAAATCATTTAAATTTTGTCGAAAAAAATGCTAAATCCAATCTGAAAAAATTGTGAATTTTTGAAAATATTTAAGGTCAAACGTTTCCGAGAAGCGTTATAATCCATTAAAAATTATGAAAAATAATACAAATTATTTATTTGGCAAAATATCACAGAATATTTTAATTTACATCCAATACATTGAATTCGGATCACATCTAAAGAAGTGATGCAAATTCAGTGCAACGGCTGTTGAAATGGAGGACTTCCGCCCTATGACGAGCCCATGTTAAATTCATCGCTTCTGCGTCAATTTTGCACCACTTCCGGATCCAAAAAGAACATTTTCATTACTTTTTTGGCGTCGCTTTTTTTGCTGGGATCGTTTTCTAAATTGTGAGTTAGTCCATACGTGGTATATATTAGACAAAAAAGGTATATGGATGATATGGATTTTTGCACGGTACGTAGGGAGCCAGAATTGAAATATGGGGGTCGGTTTATGGGGTCTATATACAATTATGAACTTGATGTGGACCAATTTTTGCGTGATTGAGGATCGATTTATCTGAGGGATATGTATAACTATAGACCGATATGGACCTACTTAGGCATGGTTGTTAACGGCCATATACTAGCACAGTGTACCGAATTTCAACTGACTCGGATGAAACTTAATCCTCCACGAGGCTCCAAAACCAAATTTCGGGATCGGTTTAAATGGGAGCTATATATGATTATGGACCGTTATGGACCACTTTTGGCATGGTTGTTAGATACCATATACTGACACCTCGTACTACATTTCAATCAGATCGGATGAATTTTGCTTCTCCAAAAGGCACCAGAGGTCAAATCTGGGGATCGGTTTATATGGGTCGGTTAGATACCATATACTATCATTACGTACCAAATTTCAACCGAATCGGATGAATTTTGCTCTTCCAAGGGGCTCCGGAGGTCAAATCTGGGGACCAATTTTTGCATGGGTATTTGGGGCCACATATTAACACCACGAACCAAATTTCAACTGAATCAGATGAATTTTGGTCTTCCAAGAGGCTCCGGAGGTCAAATCTGAGGATCGGTTTATATGGGGGCAATATTATGATTATGGACCGATGTGGACCAACTTTTGCATGTTTGCTGAAGACCATATACTAACAACATGTACCAAATTTCAGCCGGATCAGATGAAATTTGCTTCTCTTAGAGGTTCTGCAAGCCAAATCTAGGGAACGGTTTATATGGGGGCAATATATAATTATGGACCGATTTGGATCAATATATGATTATATGATGTGGACCAATTTTTGCATGTTTGTTAAAGACCATATACTAACAACATGTCCCAAATTTCAGCCGGATCTGATGAAATTTGCTTCTCCTAGAGGCTCCGCAAGCCAAATCTGGGGATCGGTTTATATGGGAGCTATATATAATTATGGACCGATTTGGACCATTGTTTTTAATGGTTGTGAGAGACCATATACTAACACCATGTACCAAATTTCAACCGGATCGGATGAACTTTGCTCCTCCAAGAGGCTCCGCAAGCCAAATCTGAGCGTCGGTTTATATGGCGGCTATACGTAAACGTAGTCCGATATGGCCCATTTGCAATACCATCCGACCTACGTCAATAACAACTACTTGTGCCAAGTCTCAAGTCGATAGCTTGTTTCGTTTGGAAGTTAGCGTGATTACAACAGACGGACATGCTTAGATCGACTCAGAATTTCACCGCGACCCAGAATACTTTATATGGTCTTAGAACAATATTTCGATGTGTTACAAACGGAATGACAAAGTTAATATACCCCCCATCCTATGGTGGAGGGTATAAAAATAGATACATTTTTTCAATTACACTTCCCTCTTTTGTGTTCACATAACACCACGTGCCGCTTCTGAATAAATAAATTAACACAAAACACAGTAATTCCGTATTCTCCGTCCATTCCCAGCAACAATCAACACGCGACTGACGCGCAAAATGAAAATGTACCTGCTCAATGTTTATATAAAATTCTTGTCACTGCAAAAAAGCTAAAAAAATTAAATGGTTACGAAAAAATGTATATGGTCTTTATGACCATGTAATGGTTCTAGACATGTCTATACGTAACCTATAAAAATACTTTTTCCCTGCAAAAAATTTAAAAAATTTAATGGTCAGGTACATGATATTCCCGACCATTTAATGGTTTCAAATTCTATCATTTAAATAATAGAACATGTTTGCGGAATTTGAGAACCATTTAAATGCTTATTGCCAGCATACATTTTTCTCTGCTCGAAAACTATTTTTACAACGTCAAAGCATTAAATGGATGCGACAACCACACTGAAAAAAAGCATGCTCGGTTCCAAAGATTTTGTCTTTATTTTAACAATTTTGGTATTGATTCCGAGCCAAAGAAGAAGAGAATACAAATAAGGATACTTTTAAGACACAATTCTCTTTTAAATTTGGGTTTTGTGTACTTGCTTCTAGGAACCAAATTTTAATTTTTCGTTTTTTCAGCTTTTTTTTCAGCTTCTTCATATGCTATCAAAATCCTTTAAAAACGAGTTAACGACAAGTTTATTTTCCACATTCAGACTCGACTTCCAGGAGAAGTTATGCTATGTTTCAAGTAAAAAACATCTTTAAAATAAAGTTTTGAAAAACATGTCCTATTTTTGAACGATTTTTTGCTTTGTAGGCAAGATGCAAAACGACATCAAATATAAAGACAATTTCATTAATTTTAAAGAATATTCCTGAATTTTTAAAGTCAAATTGACCTTACACCAAAAAATTTTTCTTTCATGTTATGACACCCATTTTTAAGTGAAATCACTTAATTATAAGGACAATACGACTTCATTGAAAAGTTTATCGACTTTTGGACAAGGAATAAAACTTTATATCAGAGAAATGCGTCTTCTATGCTAAGCGAAATTTGCATTCGTATTTTAAGGACATGAAATTTTTGGTCTCACGACAATATTTTTTCCAGTGCATGTCCAACATTTTTTTTCTGTGCATGTGGTTTGCTTCATGTTAACTGTATTTCCCATCCACACTGAAAAAAAAGCATGCCCTGTTCCAAATTTTTTTTCTTTCAACTAATGATTTTGATATAGATTCCGAGCCAAAGAAGCGGAGAATTGTAGTAAGGATAATTTTAAGATAGAATTGTTTTTTAAATTTAAAGTTTTGCGTACTTGATTTTAGGTAGCAAATTTTATTTTATGTTTCGAGTAAAAATCGTCTTTAAAATAAAGTGCTGAATAACATCTACCATTTTAAACGCTTTTTTACTTTGTTGACAGGAAGCAAAAAGACAACAAATTTAAAGACAATATCAATAATTTTTCACAAAAGACAAGTTGAAGTTAGTCAAACAATTTTTTTTTTAATTTTAAGATTCTCACCTTTAAGTTGTATCACTTAATTATAAGGAAAAAGCGACTTTACAGAAAAGTTTATCGTCTTTTGGATAAGGAAAATAACTTTATATCAGAGAAATGCGGCTTCTTAGAACACAATTTACACAATATTAAGGACAAATTTCTTTAAAATAATGGAATTTCAATAAAAACGAAAGTTTACAATATTTGCTTCAAAAACTTTTATACCCTGCGCCACACCTGTGGAACGGGGAATTATAAGTTAGTGCATATGCTTGAAACACCCAGAAGGGACGAGATAGACACATGGTGTCTTTGGAAATAATGCTCCGGATGGGTCCCTGAGTCGATCTAGCCATGTCCGTGAACACATTTTTGTAATCAATGTCTAGGTCGCAATTTAAGTCCAATCGACTTCAAATTTAGCACAAGTATGTGTTTTGGCTCAGAATAGAACTCTATTGATTTTGGAAGAAATCGGTTCAGATTTAGATATAGCTTCCATATATATCTTTCGCCCGATATGGACTTATATGGCCCAGAAGCCAGAGTTTTAGCCCAATTTGGTTGAAATTTTACACTAGGAGTACAATTAGTACTATAGTCAAGTGTGCTAAATTTTTAGTTGAAATCGGTTCAGATTTAGATATAGCTCCCATAAATATATCTTTCGCCCGATATGGACTTATATGGCACTAGAAGCAAGAGTTTTACTCTAATTTACTTGAAATTTTGCACAAAGAGAACAATTAGTACTATAGTCAAGTGTACCGAATTTAATTGAAATCGATTCAGATTTAGATATAGCTCCCATATATATCTTTCGCCCGATATGGACTTATATGGCCCAGAAGCCAGAGTTTTAGCCCAATATGGTTGAAATTTTGCACTAGGAGTACAATTAGTAGTGTAGTCAAGTGTGCCAAATTTTATTGAAATCGGTTCAGATTTAGATATAGCTCCCATATATATCGTTCGCTCGATTTACACTCATATGACCACAGTGGCCAATTTTTACTCCGATTTATTTGAAATTTTGCACAGAGAGTAGAATTAACATATGCATGCCATGCATGGTTGAAATCGGTTCAGATTTAGATATAGCTCCCATATGTATGTTTTTCTGATTTCGACAAAAATGGTAAAAATACCAACATTTTCCTTGTAAAATCGCCACTGCTTAGTCGAAAAGTTGTAAAAATGACTCTAATTTTCCTAAACTTCTAATACATATATATGAAGCGATAAATCATAATTTCCTAATAAAATCCTAATTTTAATTTTATTGATCCTAAATTTAAAGCCAGATAGGCTGCTAAAAAAATTCTTTATTTTAAAGAAGCCATATCTTTGGCTCGAAATCAATACCAAAAACCTTAGGAGAAGGTCAAAATCTTTGTATCCAAGTAAACTTTTTTTGAGTGTAGTTTCGCTACATGACCACCATGTATGTTCTCTGAAAATTTAAAGTGAATCGGTTCCATATTTAACTCAATGACAAGCGACCTCCGTGTTTATAGCCAAGTCGGAATGGTAAAACCGCTTTGAAACACTCAGAAATGTCACCGAAATATTTGAGGGGGAATAAACCACTACCGAAACATTTTTTGCCGAACTGGGATTGTAATAATTCCAACAATAAAACTAAATGTCACACACTTTTGCGAAATTAATTACTCTGACTGAAAATTGTCTCAACAGAAATTAATTCATAATGTTATGTCCTTGGCATACTTGTATCCTTACATGCATTTTGGGTTTTGACAAACTAGAATGTCAAAGCAATTTAATGTCATCGATGTCTAATTTGTCTACTTTTTGGTGGTGGTAAAAGATGTCTTTGTCGTTTTGTCTATGAAAGAACAACAGCAGATACCCTATGAAAGGGAGTGAGAATTTGAATGAAATAAATTACAACTGATTTACTCCCTTCCTTCCCTTATTTGAACTACTCTATGATTTATTCATGTCATACCCATACTATGATGAATTTCTATTTCCCCATTTATTTATTTATTTTTTTTTTAATTTGCTATTTAGTCATTGACATTGTCCTTGCGAAGGCAAGATTTCTTTAAGATCAAAATCACACACACACACACACACACACACCAACAACACATTAGGATAATAAACCCTGTAGATCAGTTTATGCCACTAAATGCTCTGCAAATATCTACTGTGTAATTTCTTTATTGTAACCTCACAGAATAAGAAAAAATGTTCTTGTTATTTGTTGTCACTTTTCCCTTATTTGAGTTTGAGTTAAATATTTTTTTTCCTATTACCTACCAACATTCGTGTCTGGGTTGTTTGTTGATTCATTTCTTCACAATGATGCTTTATTACTATCTTGAGAAATCAAAATATTAGATTTATTGCTTTTAAAGTTAAAAGGAATCCTTTCTTTGTAGAGGACTTTCCCTTTCAGAATGTCAAAACATGTGTATCAATTAGACAACATCCTTAAATGTGTCCTACCTAACAATGTTTTGGGAAGTAACATGAAATGATCCTTTAATATTTTATAGTTAAAACTGAAAGTGTCACTCAACGGACAATGAAATTTTTGATGATATTTTTGCGATTCCAATCCATAAATACAGATACTGTCTTCAGAACAAGTAGGAAGGGCACAAAGTACGGCCGTGACACAGCTAATATCTCTGCGAAAATTGAATAAGTAGTTGAGGTGAAAAACTGTATCACAAGAGCATTTGTGTCATAAATATCCACAGCATTGCTGTATGCTTGAGAATAATGACTTACCAACACGGTTACCACTCGAGCCAAAAATAATCTACCACAATTTGAAGAAACTTTACAACAAACCTACCAAATCAAAATTTTATTTCTATAGAAAGTTTTGTCCAAATTTTATTTCTATAGAAAATTTTGTCAAAATTTAATTTGTATAGAAAATTTTTTCAAAATTTTCTTTCTATAGAAAATTTTGTCAAAATTTTATTTCTATATAAAATTTTGTCAAAATTTTATTTTTATAGACAATTTTGTCAACATTTCATTTCTATAGAAAATTTTGTCAAAATTTTATTTCTGTAGGAAATTTTGTCAAAATTTTATTTCTATACACAACTCTTCCAAAATTTTATTTCTATAGAAAATGTTTCCAAAATTTCATTTCAATAGAAAATTTTGTCAACATTTTATTTTTATAGACAATTTTATCAACATTTTATTTCCGTAGGAAATTTTGTCAAAATTTTATTTCTATAGAAAATTTTGTCACAATTTTATTTCTATAGAAAATTTTGTTAAAATTTTATTTCTTTTTTTTTCATGTTAGCCTGATACTGAAACAGGCGGTTAACGTTCAAATGCATGATATCTTAACTTACAATTAATTCTTATTCGAGCATTATAGACAAATTAGATTAAGGAACTTGGTCAATACCAGGGATCCGGAGCGGAGCGGAGCAAGCCCTTCTTTGCCGGAGCGGGAGCGGAGCGGGAGCGGCATTTCTAAAATCCGGAGCGGAGCGGTTTCCAAATGAAAAACCGCTCCGCTCCGAATAAAATATTACTTGAATGAAATGTGTAACTTTGAAATTACACTGTGTAGGTAATTTCAAATATAGCTAGTACTTAGCGTAGTGTGAGTAAACGTTTAAAATGTACGATATGTATTTTTGAACGTACGTACATTGGGAAAAACACAACGTGTTTTTTTAGTAATTGTTTTCAAAAACGGCAAATGTCAAAATATATCTCTAGCATGTGTTGTAAAAGTAACAATAGTACTTTCGATCAATTTAATCCCGTATTACTACAAAGATGTTTGTAATGAACGTCAAATAAATGCAATTAAACGATCTTATTTATATTTACTTTTTTAGTTTTCTGAAAAAAAATATTGTCGTGAAGTCAAAGATTTCATGTCCTTAGAATAAGAATGCAAATTTTGCTTAACATGGAAGACGCATTTCTCTAAAATTCTTTCCTTTTTCCTTGTCCAAATGTCAATAAACTTTTGAATGAAGTTGTAATGTCCTTATAATTAAGTGATTTTACTTAAAAATGTGTATCATAACATGAAAGATACAATTTTTGAGGTAAGGTCAACGTGACTTTAAAAATTAAGAAAAATTCTTTAAAATTAATAAAATTGTCTTTAAATTTGTTTCCTTTTTGCATCTTGCCTACAAAGCAAAAAATCGGTAAAAAATAAGACATGTTTTCAACACTTTATTTTAAAGACGCTTTTTACTTGAAACATAGCATAATTTCTACTGGAAGTCGAGTCTCAATATGGAAAAAAATTTTCGTTAACTCGTTTTTAAAGGATTTTGATAACAACTGGCGAAAAAAATCTAAAAAAATGAAAAATTAACATTTGCTTCCTAGAAGCAAGTACATAACCCCCAAATTTAAAAGAGAATTGCGTCTTTAAAGTATCCTTACTTGTATTCTCCGCTTCTTTGGCTCGGAATTAATACCCAAACTGTTAAAGTAAAGACAAAATCTTTGGAACCGGGCATGCTTTTTTTCAGTGTAAGGACATTCATATTTGCTTTACTATTGTATTATATCCTAGCATTCTCTTATTTCTGATATTAGTTATCGAAAATTTAATTAAAATTATGGATAGTTTCAATTTTGGTTGAAAAATGTGCGCATATACATTTATTTTAATTTTTTCTCACATTGAAAACTAATGACTTGATTTGTATTATTGCATGTTATATACTTTTTTTGAGAACGAACATTTCTTAAAAACGCTGTTCGAAAATGTATTTTTACAATAAAGGGAAAAAAGCGAAATTAGGTAACACTAGATCTGAGTAAGAATATTCGTAGGTATACCACGGGCTGATTTCGATGGAGGTTTTTGCAAACATAAACATACACTCACACATTACAAATATAACAAAACCTCTTCTCTACCTCTGTTGCAAAACCAAAAAAAACTTTCGGAGAGTAGTTACTTCTACTCTGTGTATAGACTTTCAATTCCAATCAGCGTTGCCGTTTTGGTCCGATCGGACCAAAATTGGTCCAAAAGATTTCTAATTTTTGAATTTGGTCCATTTTGGTCCATTTTCATAAATTTGGTTTCTATCACATATTAAATAGTAGATGGTGCACCGCAAAGAATATTGTCGGGAGGCCAAATATTTCACATACTTAAAATACGAATACTAATTTTGCTTAGAATAGAAGACGTATTTCTCTGAAATAAAGTTTTTTCCTTGTCTAAAAGTCTCTAAAATTTTCAATGAAGTCTGTTTGTCCTTATAGCTAAGTGATTCGACATAAAAATGTGTATCCTAACATGAATGAAAATTTTGTTTTTATGAAGTCAAAATGGATTTAATATTTCTGAAAAAATCTTCAAAATTAATAAAATGTTTCAACACATTGTTTTAAAGTCATTGTACCCTAAACCACATAGTGGTTAGGGTATAATAAGTTTGATCGGCCAAAAAATGTGCCTACCAGAAATATTGATTTTAGACCCCATAAAATATATACCGATCGACTCAGAATCACCTCCTGAGTCGATCTAGCGCTTGGTGTCCATCCGTCCGTCTGTCCATGTATTTTTTGTTCACAGGATTCCAGTCGCAATTATTAACCGATTATGATGAAATTTGGTACAGGGAGTTTTTTGGGCACAAGGACGAACGCTATTGCATTTGGAAGAAATCGGATCAAATTTAGATACAGCTCCCATATATATGTATCGCCCGATTTCGACAAATTGCGCTTGCGCTTTTTTTTTCAAACGGATCGTCACCAAATTTGGCAAAAGGTAATATTTTCCATCGCCCTTCAAGTCTGCAAAATTTCATCCAAATCGGTTCAGATTTAAATATAGTTCTCATATATAAGTATCGCCCGATTTTCCCAGATTTAGCTATAGCTCCCATATATATGTACCGCCCGATTTTTCTAAATATTGCAATAAAACCCTTATTTATCAACCGATCTTACTCAAAGTTTGCTAAATGTAATCTTCTATAGCAATAACTACCCAGCAAAAAAAGCGTCGCCAAAAAAGTAATGAAAATTTTCTTTTTGGTTCCGGAAGTGGTGCAAAATTGACGCAGAAGCGATGAATTTAACATGGGCTTGTCATAGGACAACAGCCGTTGCACTGAATTTGCATCACTTCTTTAGGTGTGATCCAAATTCAATGTTTTGGATGTAAATTAAAAAATTCTGTGATATATTGTCAAACGAATAATTTTTATAATTTTTTATAATTTTTAATGGATTCTAACGCTTGTCGGAAACGTTTGACCTCAAATATTTTCAAAAATTCACAATTTTTTCAGATTGGATTTAGCATTTTTTTCGACAAAATTTAAATGATTTGTACCATTTTATGAATTCTTACTCTGGTTTTAACCTATTTGAAACAAAAAACTTTAAATTACCTATTAAAAGTATGAAAAAACCAAGATATAAAAAATTGAATTAAAATAACTTCCTGGGTAGTTAAAATAAAGAACATCATTGGGAGTGCATCTTCTGGAAGTGCTTTTAAAGTTGTGCATTTGGAAGAACTTCCAAATTTTTTTGCTGGGTATATGTGCGAAATATCATCGAAATCGGTTCAGATTTAGATATAGCTCTCATATATATGTATAGCCCGATTTTCCCAAATTTGGCCATAGAACCCTTATTTACTAACCGATCTTACTCAAAGTTGGCTAGATCCAGTCCACTATAGTACTAACGGTATGTGCAAAATTTCATCGAAATCGGTTCAGATGTAGATATAGCTCCCATGTATGTATCGCCCGATTTTGAAAAATTCGACCCTAATAACCTTATTTTTGACCGTAGAGGCCTCATTTCTTAAATGATCTTTCTCAAATTGTGCACAAGGTAACCTTTTGTGGTATTAATTAAACCCGCAAAATATTATGCAAATTGGTTCAGATTATATAAATATATAATATACTATAATTTTCTCGAAGAGGAGCGGAGCGTGGAGCGGAGCGGAGCAATTTTTTTTTTCTCGGAGCGGAGCGTGGAGCGGAGCGTTTTTCTTTTCTCCGGAGCGGGAGCGGAGCGGAGCGAAAAAAATGGACCGCTCCGGATCCCTGGTCAATACAACCAGATACAAATCTATACACGCCTAGGTTAGGTTAGGTTATGTGGCAGCCCGATGTATCAGGCTCACTTAGACTATTCAGTCCATTGTGATACCACAGTGGTGAACTTCTCTCTTATCACTGAGTGCTGCCCGATTCCATGTTAAGCTCAATGACAAGGGACCTCCTTTTTATAGCCGAGTCCGAACGGCGTTCCACATTCCAGTGAAACCACTTAGAGAAGCTTTGAAACCCTCAGAAATGTCACCAGCATTACTGAGGTGGGACCTTGTGTATGCAAGGCGGACATGCTAACCATTGCAACACGGTGGCTCCCTATACACACGCCTAGACTGTATATGTTTCAGTTCGGGCGAATTCTATTTCTATAGAAAATTTTGTCAAAATTTTATTTCAAAAGAAAATGTTGTCAACATTTTATTTTTATGGACAATTTTGTCAACATTTTATTTCTACTGAAAACAAAATTCTATTTCTATAGAAAATTTTGTCAACTTTTTATTTCTATAGAAATTTTGTCAAAATTGTATTTCTATACAAATGTTATTAAAATTTTATTTCTGTAGAAAATGTTATTTATTTCTATAGAAAACTTTTCCAAAATTGTATTGCAATAGAAAATTTTGCTAAAATTTAATTTAATAGACAATTTTGTCAACATTTTATTTCTATAGAAAATTTTCTCTAAATATTATTTCTATAGAAAATTTTCTCTAAATTTTATTTCTATAGAAAATTTTTTCAAAATTTTATTTCTATAGCAAATTTTGTCAAAAATTTTATATCAATAAGAAATTTCTTCAAATTTTTATTTCTATAGAAAATTTTGACAAAATTTTATTTCTATAGAAAAATTGGTGAAAATTTTATTTCTATAAAAAAATTGGTCAAAATTTTATTTCTTTAGAAAATTTTCGCAAAATTTTAGTTCTATAGAAAATTTTCTCAAATTTTTATGTTTATAGAATATTTTGTGAAAATTTTATTTCTACAGAAAAAGTTGTTAAAATTTTATTTCTATTGGAAAATTTGTCCAAATTGTATTCTTATAGAAACTTTTGTCAAAATATTATATCTATTGACAACTTTGTCAAAATTTTCTTTCTATAGAAAATTTTGTGAAAATTTTATTTCTATAGAAAATATTTTCAAAATTTTATTTCTATAGCAAATTTTGTCAAAATTATATTTCAATAGAAAATGTTGTCAACATTTTAATTTTATGGACAATTTTGTCAACATTTTATTTCTACTGAACACTTTTTCAAAATTTTATTTCTATAAAAATTTTGTCAAAATTTTATTTCTGTGGGAAATTTTGTCAAAATTTTATTTCACAATGGACTGAATAGTCTAAGTGAGTCTGAATCTTAATCGGGCTGCCACTTTAACCTAACTTTAACCTATTTCTACAGAAAACTTTTCCAAAATGTTATTTCAATAGAAAATTTTGTCATTATTTTATGTTTATAGACAATTCTGACAACATTTTTGGTCTTTTTGAAATTTTGTCAAAATTTTATTTCTATAGAAATTTTTATCGACATAACTTTGATCTGCCAAAAAATATGCCTACCAGAAATATTGATTTTAGACCCCATAAAATATATGCCGATCGACTCAGAATCACCTCCTGAGTCGATCTAGCGCTTTGTGTCCGTCCGTCCATGTATTTGTTGTTCGCAGGATTCCGGTCGCAATTATTAACCGATTTTGATGAAATTTGGTATGTTGCGAGGACGCTATTGCTATTGAATTTGGAAAAATCGGATAAAATTTAGATATAGCTCCCATATATATGTATCGCCCGATTTCGATAAATGGGGTCTGATTGCGTTCATTTACTAACCGTCAAATTTGTCACAAAATAATCCAATAGACCACCCTTTAAGTGTGTAAAATTTCATCGAAATCGGTTCAGAATTAGATATATATGTATCGCCCGATATTAGCAAATTTGGCCATAAGTCCCTTATTTCTCAACCGATCTGACTCAAAGTTGGTCAAATCTACTTTTTTATAGTACTTACTATATGTGCAAAATATCATCGAAATCGGTTCAGATTTAGCTATAACTCCCATATAAAGGGTGATTCTTTTGAGGTTAGGATTTTCATGCATTAGTATTTGACAGATCACGTGGGATTTCAGACATGGTGTCAAAGAGAAAGATGCTCAGTATGCTTTGACATTTCATCATGAATAGACTTACGATCTGCCACAACGTCGAATTTTCAGTGAATGGGCCCTAGAAAAGTTGGCAGAAAATCCGCTTTTTTATCGACAAATTTTGTTCAGCGATGAGGCTCATTTCTGGTTGAATGGCTACGTAAATAAGCAAAATTGCCGCATTTGGAGTGAAGAGCAACCAGAAGCCGTTCAAGAACTGCCCATGCATCCCGAAAAATGCACTGTTTGGTGTGGTTTGTACGCTGGTGCAATCATTGGACCGTATTTTTCCAAAGATGCTGTTGGACGCAACGTTACGGTGAATGGCGATCGCTATCGTTCGATGCTAACAAACTTTTTGTTGCCAAAAATGGAAGAACTGAACTTGGTTGACATGTGGTTTCAACAAGATGGCGCTACATGCCACACAGCTCGCGATTCTATGGCCATTTTGAGGGAAAACTTCGGAGAACAATTCATCTCAAGAAATGGACCGGTAAGTTGGCCACCAAGATCATGCGATTTGACGCCTTTAGACTATTTTTTGTGGGGCTACGTCAAGTCTAAAGTCTACAGAAATAAGCCAGCAACTATTCCAGCTTTGGAAGACAACATTTCCGAAGAAATTCGGGCTATTCCGGCCGAAATGCTCGAAAAAGTTGCCCAAAATTGGACTTTCCGAATGGACCACCTAAGACGCAGCCGCGGTCAACATTTAAATGAAATTATCTTCAAAAAGTAAATGTCATGGACCAATCTAACGTTTCAAATAAAGAACCGATGAGACTTTGCAAATTTTATGCGTTTTTTTTTTTAAAAAGTTATCAAGCTCTTAACAAATCACCCTTTATATATGTATCGCCCGATTTTCAGAAATTTGGCCATAAAACCCTTATTTATCAACCGATCTTACTCAAATTTGGCTTACTATAATGTTCTATAGAACTGACTATATGCAAAATATCATCCAAATCGGTTCAGATTTAGATATAACTCCCATATGTATGTAGCGCCCAATTTTGAAAAATTTGACCCTTATAACCCTATTTTTGACCGTAGTGGCCTCATTCATAAACCGATTTTACTCAAATTGAGCACAAGGTAATATCTTGTAATATCAACAAAACATCTATCTATCTATATATATAAAATTCAATCTATGTTTGTTTATTTGTTTGTTTGTATGTTCCGAGTTGGCTCTGAAACGGCTGAACCGATTTACTTGAAACTTTCAGAGATCGTAGGGGGCGTTCATGTAGTGAAAATAGGGTACCTCATTTTTTGACACCTGGTCGCGGAAGGGGACCTCCCCTTTGTCGGACTTTTTGAAAATTGGACCAAAGTTGACCGATTCGCTTGAAATTTTCATTGAAGGTTGGGGTTGGCATCTAGACAAAGATCCGCTACTTTATATTTCGATATTTGGTGGCGGAGGGGCCTCCCCTTTGTTTGACTTTTTTTAGAGTACAGTGAAAAAACTAAAATTCTCTAAATTATCTGAGATTTACAGAGAACATGCGGTGAGGTTATGGAATTAATATGGGGTACCCGATGATTTCATATGTGGAAGGGGAGGGACCTCCCCCTTGCCCTACTTTTTGAAACTTGGAACAAAATTATGCGATTTGCTTCAAAATTTTCATTGAATATTGGGGTTGGCATCTAGACAAAAATTCGCAACATTATTTTTCGATATTTGGTCGGGGAGGGGGACCACCCCTTTGCCCGACTTTTTTTAAGTACAGTGAAAACAAAACTAAATTCCCCCGACTGAAATTTTACGGAAAAAATGGGTATGAAATTTATATCAGGTTCCTGATTTTTTAATAAAAATAAAAGGGCATAGGGAGCATCCGCTTCTCTTAAGTACATACAGAGAAACAATTAAACTTTACCGAGTTACTTGAAATTTACAGAGAACTGGGGAGAGGTTACGATATTAATAGTTGATACCTGATTTTGTGATATATGGACGGAAGAGAGGCCGCCCTTTAGGCTTATAATTTGCTTGACATTTTCTGGGACATTTACAAAAGATACGCTACATCACTTTTCGATATTTGGTCGGGGAGGAGATCCTCCTCTAAAACTGCAAAAAAAACAAAAATTCTTCAGTTTTCTTGAAATTTACAAAGGCAGTGGGGGAAGGTTATGAACGAAGAGGCAACCTTCCTTGCCCTACACTTGAAGGAAAGTTTCAAGAATTTTCAGGGAAGGTTAGGGGTGCTATTCACTACGGTGTTTGTTGATATTGCGTCGGGGAAAGTGACGTCCCTTTAAAACAATAGAGCAAAATTTAAACATCTCCGATATACTTGAAATTTACAGGGAAGGTGGGAGGAGGTGATTAAATTTATACATGATTTTTAAATTAGTATATGATTTTTCGATATCTGGTTGGGGAAGGGGAAAAGTGAAATAAACTTTGTCGATTTACTTCGATAGAATCTATAGGGACCATTGAGTAGATGTGAAATTAATATTGGGTACGTGATAGTCCGATATCAGGTCGGAGTGGAGCGAAGGTGGGGAGGAGGTTCCCTTCTGTCCGTTTGTAAGTAGAGGGTTGTCCGTAAATGGGAACTCGGTACATAATTTTATGATTTTTGCACAGGCTTCTGCCAGACTTCTTTTTAGTAAAGAACTTAAATTTACATGAAATTGGCAACCAACGTAGAGGGTGCATAATTTTCCAACATTTTAGCAAATGTTAATGTGGTAAAAATTTTTTACTACTTTTGCTTTTTCCGATTTATTGGATGGGAAACAGTAATTCTTTGTATGTTATTATAATATAGTGCTTAATTTTCAGATATGTTGAGGAGAAGGATACCTTTCTTTGAGAAACCACACTTAAAATTCACAAGAAATATAGAAGATTGTCCAACTACTTGAATACAGAACATTATTTAAAAAATCTGGAGGAAAGGGTACACACTCTCCCCGACATTTTTTAAGACGAACCGTTTTACATATGCATATCCGCCGTATTTGTACCTATAAACGAAAAAGCAAGTAGTCCGATTTGTTTGGAAGAACTCAAATCTCTTCGAATTTGTTTTCAGCACGAAGGATATGGTTGACAAAGCTAACGCAAATTTTTCCTACAAATACGCTTCGGATGGCGCAGCGAAGCGGGCAGGGTTACGCTAGTGCAAAATATAATCCAAATCGGTTCAGATTTAGATCGATTTTCCCAAATTTGGCCATAATACTCTTATTTATTAACCAATGTTGCTCAAATTTCAAATGTACATGTATGAAGTGATCGTATTTAGACTTAAATGTAAATCTATTATCATATTTGCAGAAATTTGGCTTTATTACCCACACTAATTGAGCGATTTCATCTTTTTTTAATAATGGTCTCAATATTAGCGGCATATTACTAACTCTGTAGGTTCAGAATCAACTATAGCTCCTAATATCTGTCATTTCTGTTCAGATTGTGATAAAACTCCCATGTACCCCTTAATGTTCTTAAATGAGGAAATGCGGTTTTTCCCCAAACCTATACCATTGATACCCCACAAACAATGTTTGCTAATTCAGTAGCGGTGGTTAAGGGTATGATATAGTCGGCCCCGCCCGACTTTCTGCTTTACTCACTTGTTTTTCTATAGAAAATTTTGTCATTTGTTTTTGTTTTCTTTATTTTGTCAAGATTTTACTGTTACAGAAAATGTTTCCAAAATTTTATTTCTATAAAAAATAGCGTAACCCGGCCCGCTTCGCTGCGCCTTCCGAAGCGTATTTGGAGAAACATTTTGCATTAACTTAGTCAACTATATCCTGCATGCTGAAAACAAATTCGAAAAGATTTGAATTCTTTTAAACAAATCGGACTACTTGATTTTTTTTTTAGGGAAGAAAGTGTCCTCTTCGTTCATAACCTTCCCCACTGCCTATTTAAATTTCAAGAAAACTTTGTTTTTTTTTTTTTGTTTTTTTCCCAGTTTTAGAGGAGGACCTCCTCCCCGACTATATATCGAAAAGTGATGTAGCGTATCTTTTGTAAACGTCCCAGAAAATGTCAAGCAAATTATAAGCCAAAAAGG
Organism: Haematobia irritans; assembly: GCF_050003625.1. NCBI lineage: Eukaryota > Metazoa > Arthropoda > Insecta > Diptera > Muscidae > Haematobia > Haematobia irritans. The sequence continues at coordinate 164,861,262 of NC_134400.1, forward strand.
GCGGCCTCTCTTCCGTCCAAATATCACAAAATCAGGTATCAACTATTAATATCGTAACCTCTCCCCAGTCCTCTGTAAATTTCAAGTAACTCGGTAAAAGTTTAATTGTTTCTGTATGTACTTAAGAGAAGCGGATGTCTCCCTATGCCCTTTTATTTTTATTAAAAAATCAAGAACCTGATATAAATTTCATAACCCATTTTTCAGTAAAATTTCAGTCGGGGGAGTTTAGTTTTGTTTGTACTTTCAAACAAAAAAATTCGGTCAAAGGGGTGGTCCCCCTCCCCGACCAAATATCGAAAAATAATGTAGCGGATCTTTGTCTAGATGCCAACCTCAACATTCAATGAAAATTTCAAGCAAATCGCATAATTTTGTTCCAAGTTTCAAAAAGTAGGGCAAGGGGGAGGTCCCCCTCCCCATCCACATATGAAATAATCAGGTACCCCATATTAATTCCATGATCTCACCACATGTTCTCTGTAAATCTCGGATAATTTAGAGAATTTTAGTTTTTTCACTGTACTTAAAAAAAAGTCGAACAAAGGGGAGGCCCCCCTCCGCCACCAAATATCGAAATAAAAAGTAGCGGATCTTTGTCTAGATACCAACCCCAATCTTCAATGAAAATTTCAAGCAAATCGGTCAACTTTGGTCCAATTTTCAAAAAGTCCGACGAAGGGGAGGTCCCCCTCCGCGACCAGGTGTCAAAAAATGAGGTACCCTATTTTCACCACATGAACGCCCCCTACGATCTCTGAAAGTTTCAAGTAAATCGGTCCAGCCGTTTCGGAGCCAACTCGGAACATACAAACAAACAAATAAACAAACATAGATTGAATTTTATATATAGATAGAAGATAGAAGATAGATTTAAATTAAAATTTAAAATTTTGTCAACATTTTAGTTCTATTTCATAATTCAATAATTCTGAAAAATCGTCTTTAAATTTGTCATACGCCCATTGGTCATCAAAATCTCCGGATTTCAAACCGTGAACTTTTGCACCTGGGGCATTTTGGTTGGTATTAAAAAATTTAAAGTGTCGATCATCTCAAGACGACGATTTGTCACGAATGAGCCAAAATACCTTGGAGCTACTTTCGTGGAATGTGTTATGCCTTTGTTGGCCTTTTGAAAGCCATAATTCAAGCCAAAAATAGCCAATTCGAAAAAATCTAAACTAATTTAAATTTGATGTTAAATCGACCCACTGTAGAGGCTATTGGGGTCAATGGAACCACATTTCACACCAAATTTACAATGTTGGACATTAAACCCCCAACACGCTTACATAGAGTGCAAACTGAAGAAAATATTGCATCAGTATCAGCTAGTGATAATGATGACCATCAATGAATGCTATTCGGAAAACAAAAGAGTGTGTGGTTAAACCACTGTCAAATTCCCGGAAGTAAAAATAAACTCCACTTGAAAATGAAGCACAATCCCAGAAAGGAAATTGGGTTGTATTAGAAGTATTGGGTCCATTAGGTTTTCGTTTTCAAGGAGCCCCTATTCATAGCGCCAATTTTTGAGATATACTTGGAATAGGAGAAATCGCTTTGGTCTGTGGAAAGTTTCGAAAAAATAATAACAAAATTAAACAAATTATTTTGCAATCAACAAAAGTTAAATTTAGCAACAGCTTAACGATGGGCTGTTTTTATGTATTTTACCAAAATTGCTATGGAAATCTATCTGTATTTGCAAATTGCTGAAAATGTTATATGCATAATACAGAAAACCCCAAAATAATAAACATATTATGATTACTACCAAAACCAAAAAACAAAATTGCAAAACAAACAAAAAATGCGTCTATTTACTTATCCGCCACATGCAATTAAAATAACACCGAATTTGTTATGCAAATAGAATTAACCGTTGAATTAATTTCGTAACGATATTATAGAAAAACCATATCCAACCCTTTCGCCATTGGCTGGCAAACGTAACAATGTGTTCTGGTCACCACAACAACTGATAAAACATAAAAATGTCAATCACTTTACATGAGAGGAAAAAACAAAATCGAGCAATCGTAAACAATGTCATCCTTTTTCAGGGGAGGGATTCGATGGCATTCAATGGTAATTGCAAACCAAAAAATATGAATGTCAAAATTGTGTAAACATGAATTGAGGAGAGCCAATTAAATATTGCAACCTATTCAGTAGTGGTAGCTAAATGATGAGTGTGAATCCGTGAGCGTGTATGTAAAATAATAGCGTAAAAAAATATTTAAATTTTGTTATTCAATTTAATATGGGTTATCTGCATGGGAAGGGAAGTTATAGAATTTCTGGGAAATTAGGGAATGCAATAGGAACCAAAATGACGAGTTTTCGAGCTTTTCACTTTTTCAAAATTTGAATATTTCGAGTTTTGTAAATACACAGAAAAAAAATTTCTCGAAAATTTTTTCAATTAAAATTTTAATTGAGTTTTAAAAAATATTCAATTAAAAATTTAATTGATTTAACAAATTTTGTAATTGAAACAAAAATCAATCACAAAAATTAATAGTATTTTTTAATTGACCTTCAATTAATTTTTTAATTGATACTATCATTTCTGTGATTGAAGACATTTCAATTAAAAAATTAATTGGATCAATTAATTTCGTGATTGAACCAGAAAAAAAAATTTTTTTGTGTGTATGTACACTAAAAAAAATCGCCCAAAAATTTTTTTCCGGTTCTAAAGATTTTGTTTTTACACTAATGATTTTGGCATTGATTCCGAGCGGAGAATTGAAGTAAGGACGCATTTAAGATACAATTCTCTTGTAAATTTGAGTTTTATGTACTTGACTCTAGAAACAATTTTTTTAATTTTTTAGTTTTTCACATCTTTTTTTCATGTGCTATCAAAGTCCTTTAAACATCTGTTAATGACAACTTAAATTTCCAAATTTAGACTTGACTTCAAGTAGAAATTAAGCTAGGTTTTATATCAAGTAGTCTTTAAAATATAGTTAGTTTTAAATAATTTTTCAGAATTATTAAAACCAAGTTTAGTCAAACAAAATTTTCTGACATGCAAAGATACCAAGTTCTAAGTCGAACCACTTAACTATAAGGCAAAATTTTCACAAAATCATTGAAAAGTTTTTCGACTTTTGGGCAAGGAAAAAACTTTATATCAAAGAAATGAGTCTTCTATGCTAAGCAGAATTTGGAGAAAATTTTCAAAAAAAAAAAAACAAACAAAACTAAAATGTTATTTTGCAAAATTTTATTTTTACATATTTATTTTATTTCTACACAAAATGTTGCCAACATTTTTTTATTTTTTTATTTCTATAGAATTTAATTTTTTTTTAATTTTATTTCTATAGAAAATTTTGTCAAAATTCTATTTCTATAAAAAATGTTGTCAAAATTTTATTTCTATCGAAAATTTTGTTAAAATTTTATTTCTATAGAAAAATTTTTCAACATTTTATGTCTATAGAAAATTTTGTCCAAATTTTATTTTATAGAAAATTTTGTCAAAATTCTATTTCTATAGAAAATTTTGTAAAAATTTTATTCTTATAGAATATTTTGTCAAGATTTTATTTCTATAGAAAATTTTGTCAAAGTTTTATGTCTATAGAAAATTTTTTTAAAATTTTATTTCTACAGAAAATTTTGTTAAAATTGTATTCGATAGAAAATTTGGCAAAAAATTGTCTCTATAAAAAATTTTATAAAAATGTTATTTCTATTGAAATTCTTTATCAAAATGTTATTTCTATAGAAAATGTTACCAATATTTTATGTCTATAGAAAATTTTGTCCAAATTTTATTTTATAGAAAATTTTATCAAAATTTTATATCTATAGATAATTTTGTCAAAACTGTATTTTTATAGAATATTTTGTCAAGATTTTATTTCTATAGAAAATTTTGTCAAAATTTTATTTCTATAGAAAATTTTGTCAAAATTTTGTTTTTATAGAAAATTTTGTCAAAATTTTGTTTCTATAGAACATTTTGTTAAAATTTTATTTCTTCAGAAAATTTTGTTAAAATTGTATTCGATAGAAAATTTGGCAGAATTTGTCTCTATAAAAAATTTTGTAAAAATTTTTTTTCTATTGAAATTTTTTATCAAAATGTTATTTCTATAGAAAATGTTGTCAATATTTTATTTCTATAGACAATTTGGCAAAAATTTTATTTCTATAGAAAATTTTGTCAAAATGTTATATCTATAGACAATTTTGTCAAAATTTTATTTCTATAGAATATTTTATTGACTAAGACTATAAGACTATATTTTATTGATAAGACTTGATTTCTATAGAAAATTTTGTCAAAATTTTTTTCTATAGAAAAATTTTTCGCTATTTTATTTCTATAGAACATTTTGTCAAAGTTTTATTTCTATAGAACATTTTGTCAACATTTTATTTCTATAGAAAATTTTGCAAAAATTTTATTTTTACAGAAAATTTTGTCAAAAATTATTTCTACAGAAAATTTTGTCAAATATTTATTCCTATAGAAAATTTTGTCAAAATTTTATTTCTATAGAAAATTTTGTTACAATTTTATTTCTATAGAATATTTTGTCAAAATTTTATTTCTATAGAATATTTTGTCAAAATTTTATTTCTATAGAAAATTTTGCCAAATTTTTATTTCTACAGAAAATTTTGTCAAAATTTTATTTCTATCGAAAATTTTGTCAAAATTTTATTTCTATGGAATTCAAAATTTTATTTCTATCGAAAATTTTGTTAACATTTATTTCTGTAGAAAATTTTGTCAACATTTTATTTCTATCGAAAATTTTGTCAAAATTTTATTTCTATAGAAAATTTTGTCAAAATTTTATTTCTATCGAAAATGTTGTCAAATTTTTATTTCTATAGAAAATTTGATTAACATTTTATTTCTATAGAAAATTTGTTGTGCCAAGTTTCAGATCGTTCGGAAGTTAGGGTGATTTCACCCGCACGTCCTATTGGCAGGGTGTAACCCATCGCAAGACCAAAAGTGTAACGCATTTTGCACTGTAGATAGTCTATGGTGCAGACGGTTCCACATTGAAACAGTTGTTCAATATGCTTTTATTCTTCGTCCTAAATAATAGCGCGGCTAAAAATATAAAACAAAATTTATGACGCGTGCATTATGGTCGCTTTTCAATTTCATCACCACTGCTGATTAATTTACCAATAGGAAGCATTTCACTTGTTTAGTTCCGCGACAACAAATTCAAAATTAAATTACGAAAAAAATAAATGCTTTTTTAACAATCGAAATATTTCCATGAATTTTCTTTTGTGTACAAACTACTTGTTTCGGCCACATTGTTTTACCACCAAAAAAATTTACCATTTGAATATAACACGTTTTTTTTCCAAACGAAATCACCACAAGGTTCATGAGTTCTATTCCTAGCTCAGACGGAAACTAAAATGTTTGGTCTCCTAATAGTTTAAATTAAAAAATATTTCTCTATATACAAAAATATCCATCAAGATATCCCGTAAATAAGAATTCTGCCATCCCAGTTGATATTCTAACTATTTTGCCTTAGAGCAAAATGAAGCTATTTTGTACTCAATTAGCAGATTTCTCTACAATTTTACATTTCATTTAATTCGATTTCATTTTATTTCTTCTCTTCTCTTACAGATATGGAATGTCAGCAAAGCGAAGAAGAATAAATGAACTCGTCATGTTTAAATTGCTTGTTTACATTTGCAAAAAAACAAAAATCATTCTATAAAATGCCTCAAGGTTGAAAGTCATTTTTAATTAAACTAAAAATTCTAATGCCTGTTTTTGGCACTTGCAAGCCAAGTCATAAACTGAAATGTGAAATTTGCACCGGGCAGCTAACAAACCAACATCCTGTCCAAAACTACCACTTTGTACACCATCAACTGGTATATGCAGGAAAATTTATTAATGAAGGCTGAACACTTTAGCATGGGTTTTGTAGAAATTTTCAAAGAAGAATACAGCCAAAGAAAAAAAGCATTTCCACTGAATCGAAATTTCGGACAAACTAAATTATCTTTTGTCATAAAGTATTTTCTTTAAGATGCAAATAAACGAATCAAAACGAATATATTACATTCGACGGATTATCTCTAATCTTTTTTTAAAGACAATTTTATAGCGGCTAAAGAAAACTCCGTTTATTTAAATTTCCCTTCTCACAAAAGAAAACTTTTCTTTCGGTGTAATCACCATAATCATTATCACTTGAAATAAGTGAAATATAATTAAATGAAAACAAGTAAGAAAGTATAAAGTCGGGCGGGGCCGACTATATTATACCCTGCACCACTTTGTAAATCTAAATTTTCGATACCATATCACATCCGTCAAATGTGTTGGGGGCTATATATAAAGGTTTGTCCCAAATACATACATTTAAATATCATTCGATCTGGACAGAATTTGATAGACTTCTACAAAATCTATAGACTCAAAATTTAAGTCGGCTAATGCACTAGGGTGGATCACAATGTTAGTAAAAAAATATGGGAAACATTTAAATCTGAAGCAATTTTTAGGAAACTTCGCAAAAGTTTATTTATGATTTATCGCTCGATATATATGTATTAGAAATTTAGGAAAATTAGAGTCATTTTTACAACTTTTCGATTAAGCAGATGCGATTTTACAAGGAAAATGTTGGTATTTTGACCATTTTTGTCGAAATCAGAAAAACATATATATAGGAGCTATATCTAAATCTAAATCGATTTCAACCAAATTTGCCACACATAGCTACAATGCTAATTCTACTCCCTGTGCTAAATTTCAACTAAATCGGAGATAAAAATTGGCCTCTGTGGTCATATGAGTGTAAATCGGGCGAAACTATATATGGGAGCTATATCTAAATCTGAACCGATTTCAATCAAATTTGGCACGCATAGCTACAATGCTAAATCTACTCCCTGTGCAATATTTCAACCAAATTGGGCCAAAACTCTGGGTATTAGAACCATATTAGTCCATATCGGGCGAAAGATATATATGGGAGCTATATCTAAATCTGAACCGATTTCAATCAAATTTGGCACACATGACTATACTACCAATTGCACTCCTTGTGCAAAATTTCAAGCTAATCGGGATAAAACTCTGGCTTCTGGGTCCATATAAGATCATATCGGACGAAAGATATATATGGGAGCTATATCTAAATCTGAATCGATTTCAACCAAATTTGGCACACATAGCCATAATGCTTAATCTACTCCCTGTGCAAAATTTTAACCAAATTGGGCCAAAACTCTGGCTTTTAGGGCCATATTAGTCCTTATCGGGCGAAAGATATATATGTGAGCTGTATCTAAATCTGAACCTATTTTAATCAAATTTTGCACACTTGACTGTGCTGCTAATTGTACTCCTAGGTCAAAATTTCAACCAAATTCGGCAAAAAATCTGGCTTTTGGGGCCATATAAGTCCATATCGGGCGAAAGATATATATGGGAGCTATATCTAAATCTGAACCGATTTCAATAAAATTTTGCACACTTTACTATACGACTAAGTGCTATGTTTGTACAAAATTCGGTATAAAACTCTGGCTGCTGGGTCCATATTAGTGCATATCGGGCGAAAGATATATATGGGAGCTATATCTAAATCTGATTTCTTCCAAAATCAATAGGGTTCTATTCTGGCCTACATTAGGAACATGTGCCAAATTTGAAGGCGATTGGACTTAAATTGCGAGCTAGACTTTGATCACAACAGACGGACGGACGGACGGACGGACGGACGGATTAAAAAATTAATTGATTTCATTAGCAAATTTCAATTAATTTTTTAATAGGCTCAATTAAAAATCAAAACTTTATTATTTTTTTTAATTGAAATGTAACTATTTTCAATTAATTATACCCTGCGCCACACTGTGGAACAGGGTATTATAAGTTAGTGCATATGTTTGTAACAACCAGAAGGAGACGAGATAGACACATGGTGTCTTTGGCAATAATGCTTAGGGTGGGTCCCTGAGTCGATATAACCATGTCCGTCTGTCCGTCCGTCTGTCTGTGAACACATTTTTGTGATCAAAGTCTAGGTCGCAATTTAAGTCCAATCGCCTTCAAATTTGGCACATGTTCCTAATTTGGGTCAGAATAAAACCCTATTGATTTTGGAAGAAATCGGTTCAAATTTAGATATAGCTCCCATATATATCTTTCGCCCGATATGGACTTATATGGCCCCAGAAGCCAGATTTATGGCCGAATTTGTTTGAAATTTTGCACAGGGAGTAGAATTAGCATTGCAGCTATGCGTGCCAAATTTGGTTGAAATCGGTTCAGATTTAGATACAGCTCCCATATATATCTTTCGCCCGATATGGACTTATATGGCCCCAGAAGCCAGATTTATGGCCGAATTTCTTTGAAATTTTGCACAGGGAGTAGAATTAGCATTGCAGCTATGCGTGCCAAATTTGGTTGAAATCGGTTCAGATTTAGATATAGCTCCCATATATAGCTTTCGCCCGATATGGACTAATATGGTCCTACAAGCCAGAATTTTGGCCCAATTTGAATGAAATTTTGCACAGGGAGTAGATTTAGCATTGTAGCTATGCGTGCCAAATTTGGTTGAAATCGGTTCAGATTTAGATATAGCTTCCATATATATTTTTCGTCCGATATGGACTTATATGGCCCCAGAAGCCATAGTTTTGGCCCAATTTGGTTGAAATTTTGCACTAGGAGTACAATTAGTAATATAGTCATACATGCCAAATGTGATTGAAATCGGTTCGGATTTAGATATAGCTCCCATATATATGTTTTTCTTATTTCGTCAAAAATGGTCAAAATACCAACATTTTCCTTGTTAAATCGCCACTGCTTAGTCGAAATGTTGTAAAAATGACTCTAATTTTCCGCAACTTCTAATACATATATATCGATCGATAAATCATAAATAAACTTTTGCGAAGTTTCCTTAAAATTGCTTCAGATTTAAATGTTTCCCATATTTTTTGACTAAAATTGTGTTCCACCATAGTGCATTAGCCGACTTAAATTTTGTTTCTATAGATTTTGTAGAAGTCTATCACATTCTGTCCAGATCGAATGATATGTAAATGTATGTATTTGGGACAAACCTTTATATATAGCCCCCAACACATTTGACGGATATGATATGGTATCAAAAATTTAGATCTACAAAGTGGTGCAGGGTATAATATAGTCGGCCCCGACCGACTTTAAACTTTCCTTACTTGTTTCTCACTGACTTTGTGTTTTTTGTTTAATTAAATAATTGATTGTTTGAAATAAAATTCCATCACTTATTTTAACTGACGTAGTCTTCCGAGTTTGATTAAAAAGCTTATTGTATCAATTATTTTTTTAAATAAACATTTCAAAATGTAAATTAATTAAATTAATGTTTCTATTTTAATCAAAAATTTAATTTTATCAATTATAATATTAATTGAAAATTGTTTTAAATTTCAATGCATTTTTTATTTGAAAATATTTTGGTGATATTTTTTTCTTTGTACATTTCATATACGGATAAGTTCCCTAAACATGTAGGCGTATTGGTCAAAACTAATTTTTTTTGCAATTTTTTCTCATCATCAAAAAAAGACAATTTTTCGATACAATCACAAGTTTAATTGATCCATTTAAGTTTTAGTTGAAATATATTTACAGAAATTTTTTCCAATTAACATTTTAATTGAATTTAAAAAAAGTATTCAATTAAAAATTTAACAAATTTTTTAATTGAAACAAAAATCAAGCACAACAATTAATTGTATAAATTAATATTTTAAATGGAACAATTATTTTTATATCCTCCAACATAGGATGGGGCTATATTAACTTTGTCATTCCGTTTGTAACATATCGAAATATTGGTCTAAGACCCCATAATGTATATATATTCTGGGTTGTGGTGAAATTCTGAGTCGATCTAGCGATGTCCGTCTGTCAGTCCGTCTGTTTTGCTGTCCGTCCGTCTGTGGAAATCACGCTAACTTCCGAACGAAATAAGCTATCGACGTGAAACTTGGCACATGTAGTTGTTATTGATGTAGGTCGGATGGTATTGCAAATGGACCCTATCGGACCACTTTTACATATTGTCCCCATATAAATGTACCCCAGATTTGCCTTGCGGTGCCTCTTAGAGATCCAGTTGAAATTTGCTACGTGGTATTAGTATATGGTCTCTAATATTCACGCTTAAATTGGTCCTTCTAGATCCATATTTATATACAGCCCCCATATAAAGCGATCCCCATATTTTGCTTGCGGATCCTCTTGGAAGAGAAAATTTCATCCTATCCGGTTGAAATTCGGTACGTGGTGTTTGTATAAAGCCTCTAACGTCCATGCAAAAATTTGTCCATATAGGCGCATAATTATATATATAGGCCTCATAAAAACCAATACCCGAAGCCTCTTGGAGGAGCAAATTTCAACCGATCAGATAGAAATTTGGTACGTGGTCTCTAATAACCATGCAAAAATTGCTTCATATCGGTCCATAATTATATATAGCCACCATATAAACCGATCCTCAGATTTGACCACCGAAGCTTCTGCGAGGAGCAAATTTCATCCGATTCAGTTGAAATTTTGTATGTTGTGTTAGTATATGGGCACAAACAAACGTGCAAAATTTAGTCCATGTCGGCCCAAATTCAATTTAGACCCCATATAAACCGATCCCCAGATTTGACCTCCGGAGCCTCTTGGAGGAGTAAATTTCATCCGATTCGGTTGAAATTTGGCCGTTAACTACCATACCAAAATTGTTCCATATCGGTCTATAGTGATATACGTAGCCCCCAGATAAACATACCGCGCGATCAAACAAAAATTGGTCCATATCAGTTCATAATTGTATATAGCCCCCATATAAACCGATCCCCAGATTTTTCTCTTGGAGAGCCAAACTTGGTTCGTATCGATCCAATCACACAAAAATTGGTCCATATCGGTTCATAATTGTATATAGTCCCCATATTTCACTTCTTCAACGCAACAGTTCATATCGGTTCGTAATTATTTATAGACCGTTCAAGAACTGAATCATATACGTATTTAATTGGCCTTTTTTGTCTATATATACCCCGTATGGACTAACTTACAATTAAGACATTTTAAGATACCTTGCCATCGGTAAGTATTACCACAACCCAAGTAATTAGATTGTGGATGACAGTCTTTAGTAGAACTTTCTACGCAATCTATGATGGAGGGTACATAGGATTCGGCCTGGACGAACTTACGGTCGTATAAACTTGTTTTTAATTGACTTTGGTGATTGATACTATCATTTCTGTGATTGAAGACATGTTAATTAAAAATTAATTGGAACAATTAATTTAGTGCTTGAAAACAAAAAAATATTTTCCAGAACTCAAGCTGCTTCCCTGTAAGAGAAATGGATCGGTACACCTTTCATAATTTCGTTTATTTTATTTGTCGTTACTATGCCGGTAAAATTCTGTATTTTTTATACATCACTGAAAGAAATTCTCGGCAAAAGTCCATCTCTAGAAGAATATTTTTGGATGTAAATTAAAAATAATGACTTGGGAAGAGCTTCCAATGTTTTTGCTGGAGGTATACTTGTTGCAAATTAAATTAAGTTAAATTGTATTAATAATAAAAATTCTGCTTGAATGTCCCCATGTCATTCGATAGTTTATGAAATGATAATCACATTCATTCAATAATAAAATAATATGGGCAAGAACAATCATCATCCGCGACAATGAACTGACATCAATAACAAGATAAATTTACGAGCATTTTATGAATAATTATGTTTACATTACGTCGTAGTATTACATTACATAGTAGTATGTACGAGTACATGCTTTCATGGTAGCTTAAATATTCGAAAATGCAACATAAATATTTATAAGTCCCGATTTTCATAGTCATATACATTTATAAAAAATATGTAATGTAACCGGCAATTTAAAATAGAGTGATATGTGTGTAATATCCGCCAGAATTAAATGAAAAGAAAATATTTATACGATAAATTATACAATGGATACTGGGGAGGATTTTACAATATTTGCTGTCTGTCTTCTTTGTATGTTAATTAGGCTGCAATCTGACCTAATGGAACGATCAATCTGTGACATACGATGCATTCGTTTTATCATCAGAAAATTGTTCCACCATTATACTGATACTAATTATAAAATATTTTTATTGCAAACAAATTATTTGGAGTTAGCTTAGTTTTATTAATTTTGTATGGAATTTTTCACAGTCCAATGTAATTTTTCTTACCCCAAGTATATCTCAAAAATTGTATTAACTACATTTTTTATGAACATAAATTTTCAACGAAATTTTGTATAAATCTCAAGTTTCTACAAATTATCTATAATAATGAAATTTTGATGAAATTTTCTATAAGAATAAAATAAACAAAGTTTTCTATAAAAATAAAACAATTTGGACAAAATCTTTTATAAAAAAAAATCGAAAACATTTTCTATACAAATAAAATGTTGACGCATTTTTCTATAAAAATAAAATTTCAACGAAATTTTCTATAAAATACAAATAATTTGGACAAAATTTGTTATTAAAATAAAATTTTTACACAAAATTTCTATAATAGTAAATATTCGATGCAATTGTGAAACAAAACAAATTTCGACGGAATTTTCTATAAAAATTAACTATTTTCTATAAAATTAAAATTTCGACAAAAATTTTTTATACGAATAAAATTTAATTTTTTTATAAAAAATTAACAGCTTTCTATAAATTTTAAATTTCGACACAATTTCCACAAAATTAAATTTCGACGACTTTTCTATGAAGCTAAAATTATGGCGCAATTTTTTATAAAACAAATTTCTACGATATTTTCTATAAATGTGAAATTAAAATTTCGATGAAAAATTCCAATAAAATACCGACAAAATTGTTTATAAAATCAAATGGCGACATATTTTACTACAAAAATTATATTTGAGAGAATTTTCTATAAATAAAAGAACTAAAACAAAATATCGAAAAAAAAACTTCAAAAACACAGACCTCTCGAGTTCGTTTTTATCAATAATTCATTAATTGGAAAAATCAAATACAGGTCCAATACAATAAAAACAAGTTTGTAACAAAATTTTTTATAAAAACCAAATTTTTACGATATTTTCTATATAAATAAAATTTCGACGAAGTTTACAATAAATATGAAATTTTATCAAATTTATGTATACAAATAAAATTCCGACGAAGTTTTTTAAATAAAAGAACAAAACAATTTATTTGAAAATAAAAATTGATTAAATTTTCCATAGAAATAAAATTCCGAAAATTTTCATAAAAAATAAATAATTTGGACAAAATTTCCCCCTAAATAAAATTTCAGCGAATGTTTCTATGAATATAAAATAAATAATTTGGACAAAATTATTAAAAATACACAATATTATAAAACAATATTATTATTAAAAAAAATTAAATTTCAGCGAATGTTTCTATGAATATAAAATTTCAACCATATTTTGTATGAAAATATAGACAAAATCTTCTATAAAAATTAAATTTCAACAAAATTTTCTAACAAAAATTAAATTTTGAAAAAATTTTCTATGAAAATTTCGTTCTGACGAAATTGTCAATGAAAATAATATTTCTACGAAATTTTCTAATAAAATAAAATTTAGATGAAATTTTCTATGACAATTAAATTCTGACGAAATTTCCTATAAAAGTAAAATTTCGACAAAATTTTTTATGAAAAAAAATTTCGAAGAAACTTTCGATAACAATAAACTTACGATGAAATATTTCGACAAAACTTTCTATAAACATAAAATGTCTACAAAATTTTCTATAAAAATTAAATTTTTATCAAATTTCCTATAAAATTGAACTTTCGATAAAAAATGTCTATACTTTCGATTAAATATTTCTATAAAAATGAAGTTACGTGAAATCTTCTACAAACAAAATGAAATTTTCTATAAAAATTTTCTTAAAAATCAAATGACAGCGAAATTAAAAAAAATTAAATTTGACATATTCTACAAAAATAAAATTTGGTCAGAATTTTGTATTAAAAATTAAATGTTGGTTTATTCTTCAATCATTATTGTTGTTATACCCTCCACCATAGGATGGGGGGTATATTAAAATTGTCATCCCGTTTGTAACACATCGAAATATTGCTCTAAGACCCCATAAAGTATATATATTCTGGGTGGTGGTGAAATTCTGAGTCATGTCCGTCCATTCGACTGTTGAAATCACGCAAACTTCCCGACGAAACAAGCTATCGACTTGAAACTTGGCACAAGTAGTTGTTATTGATGTATTACTATAGAAATTTTTTTCAAAATTTTATTACTATAGAAAATTTTGTCAAAATTTTATTTATATAGAAAATGTTGTCAAAATTTTATTTCTATAAAAAAACTTTTTCAAAATTTTATTACTATACAAAATTTTGTTAAGATTTTATTTCTATAGAAAATTTTGTCAAAATTTTATTTCTATAGAAATTTTTTTCAAAATTTTATTACTATAGAAAATTTTGTCAAAATTTTATTTATATAGAAAATTTTGTCAAAATTTTATTTCTATAAAAAACTTTTTCAAAATTTTATTACTATACAAAATTTTGTTAAGATTTTATTTCTATAGAAAATTTTGTCAAATTTTATTGCTATAGAAAATTTTGTCAAAATTTTATTTCTATAGAAAATTTTGTCAAAATTTTATTTCTATATTTTTTTTTTTTAATTTTATTACTATACAAAATTTTGTTAAGATTTTATTTCTATATAAAATGTTGTCAAAATTTTATTTCTATAGAAAATTTTGTCAAAATTTTATTTCTATAGAAACTTTTGTCAAAATTTTATTTCTATATTTTTTTTTCAACATTTTATTACTATACAAAATTTTGTTAAGATTTTATTGCTATATAAAATTTTGTCAAAATTGTATTTCTATAGAAAATTTTGTCAAATTGAATTATTTACGTATTTAATCTGCCTTTTTTATACCCTAAACCTAATAGTGGTCAGGGTATAATAAGTGTGATCGGCCAAAAAATGTGCCTACCAGAAATATTGATTTTAGACCCCATAAAATATATACCGATCGACTCAGAATCACCTCCTGAGTCGATCTAGCGCTTGGTGTTCGTCCGTCCGTCCGTCTGTCCATGTATTTGTTGTTCACAGGATTTCGGTCGCAATTATTAACCGATTTTGATGAAATTTGGTACAGGGAGTTTTTGGGCACAAGAACGAACGCTATTGAATTTGGAAGAAATCGGATCAATTTTAGATATAGCTCCCATATATATGTATCGCCCGATTTCGACAAATGGGGTCACGTTGCGCGTTTTTTCAAACAGATCGTCACCAAATTTGGCAAAAGGTAATCTTTTCCATCGCTCTTCAAGTCTGCAAAATTTCATTCAAATCGGTTCAGATTTAGATATAGCTCTCATATATATGTATCGCCCGATTTTCCCAAATTTGGCCACAAGACCTTTATTTATCAACCGATCTTACTCAAAGTTGGCTAAATATAATCTCCTATATCACTTACTATATATGCAAAAAATCATCGAAATCGGTTCAGATTTACCTATAGCTCCCATATATATGTACCGCCCGATTTTTCTAAATTTGGCCATAAAACCCTTATTTATCAACCGATCTTACCCAAATTTGGCTACATGTAGTCTTCTATACCACTAACTATATGTGCAAAAAATCATCGAAATCGGTTCAGATTTAGATATAGCTCCCATATATATGTATAGCCCGATTATCCCAAATTTGGCCATAGAACCCTTATTTATTAACCGATCTTACTAAAAGTTGGCTAGGTCCAGTCCTCTATAGTACTAAGTATATGTGCAAAATTTCATCGAAATCGGTTCATATGTAGATATAGCTCCCATATATGTATCACCCGATTTTGCAAAATTCGCCCCTAATAACCTTATGTTTGACCATACAGGCTTCATTTTTTAACTGATCTTACTCAAATCTTGCACAAGGTAACTTTTTGTGGTATTAATCAAACCCGAAAAATATTATGCAAATTGGTTCAGATTTAGATATAGCTTCCATATATATGCATCGCTCGATTTTCCCAAATTTGGCCATAGTACTCTTATTTATTAACCAATGTTACTCAAATTTCAAATTTTGATGTTCTAGTCGATCGTACTTATACGTACTTGTAGCTCTTACATAAGAATATTGCTCGATTTTTACAAATTCGTATTTATTACCCACACTAATTTAACGATTTTCTCTTTTTTAATAATGGGCCCAATATTAGTGGCATACTAACTCTGTAGGCGCAATATCAACACAGCCAGTGTTGCGAGAAGTAGGGGAAATTCCCTATATTTTTACAAATTTGTATTTATTACCCACACTAATTTAACGATTTTCTCTTTTTTAATAATGGGCTCAATATTAGTGGCATACTAACTCCGTAGGCGCAATATCAACACAGCCAGTGTTGCTAGAAGTAGGGGAAATTCCCTATATGTAGGGTTTTTCTAATATTTAGCGTCTTGTAGGGACGTAGGGCCACAATGTAGGGCATTTTCACTCAACACAATTTGTAATAATTTTTACATTTTGGTGGCTCTAGAGGAGGAAATTAGAAGCCGGCAAGGCTTGATCTTTAACAATGTGTGGTAAACTTTATTCCTGTAGA
Organism: Haematobia irritans; assembly: GCF_050003625.1. Classification (NCBI taxonomy): domain Eukaryota; kingdom Metazoa; phylum Arthropoda; class Insecta; order Diptera; family Muscidae; genus Haematobia; species Haematobia irritans. The sequence goes on from NC_134400.1 coordinate 164,877,958, forward strand.
GAATTTTGTCAACATTTTATTTCTATAGAACATTTTGTCAAAATTGTACTTCTATAGAAATTTTTTTCAAAATATTATTTCTATAAAAAATTTTCTCAAAATTTTATTTCTGTGGAATTTTTTCTCAAAATTTTATTTCTCTAGAATTTATTGTCAAAATGTTATTTCTATAGAAAAATTTCTCACTTTTTTAAATTTAACGAAAAATATAGTAGGGAAAATTGTTTGGGAATGTATGGGAAAGTAGGCAACTTTTTTGGTCCTTGTAGGGTAAACCGAACATTTTCCCTGGCAACATTGACTATGAGCAATAGTCATATTGACACAAAGCACCCATAGACGTGTACTCCTTAATTTTCTTAAATATGCAACTGCGGTTTATCTCCCAGACCTATATGTTACCCCACAAATGCTTATGATTACTAATTCTGTAATGGTGGTTTAGGGTATGATATAGTCGGCCCCGCCCGACTTTCTACTTTACTTACTTGTTTTAATATATACCCTGTATGGACTAACTTACAATTGAGAACACGGTGTTAAGAAGTTTTAAGATACCTTGCCATCGGCAAATTTTAGCGCAACACAAGTAATTCTATTGTGGATGACAGTCTTTAGTACAAGTTTCTATGCAATTCATGGTGGAGGGTACATAAGATTCGGCCTGGCCGAACTTACGGCAGTATATACTTGTTTTGATTTCAGCTTAAAACCATGGGTTGACTAAACTACAAAAGTACCAAACAGAGGAAAAGTATGCTTGTCAAATTTATTTGGGCAAAACCCTCTAGACTGCAAGATGGTTGGATGGACAGCCATTTCGGAATTAACACATTCCTCATCAGCATCATCTACTTGCAGCAAGACTATCAACCAATTATCAGAATAAATAGGAGTAATTCACTATACCAAAAGTAAATTACATTTGAACCTCCCGAAAAAAGTTTTTTGACAGTCGGCTTTGCCTAAACAAATTTACAAACATATCTCGTTTCCTTTGCCAAAGTCAAACCATCGATTTGAATGCAGTTGTCCTGAAACTCTCGCAAAAAAGCCCAGCCAACTGCACTCAAATTGATGATATGACAAAATATTCTATAAAAAATAATTTTCTACAAAATTTGCAGTAAAAATAAATTTTACACAATTTTTTTTTGTAAACTAAAATTTTCGACAAAAATTTTTTGTAAACTAAAATTTGACAAAATGTTCCATGAAAATAAAATTTTGGCGAAATTTTTTATAACAAAAATCAATGAAATTTCTATTGAAAAAATTCGAAGAAAGAAATCAAAAAATCCACGAAATTTACTATAAAAACCAAAGAAATTGTAGAAATTTAATATATGACATTTTCAATAAAATTAAAATTTCGATGAAATTTTCTATAAAAAAAATTATCTATTAAAAACAAAATTTCGATGAAATTTTCTATAACTCTCCGATGTCATCTTTTTGATTATGGCGGCATTGGTCGATTTTGGTCCACACAAGAAGTCAATAAAACTTTTTTTCCATGTGCAAAAAACGCATTTTGACAAATATAAAAAATCAATTAGAAGTTTTTACAATTAGTCGATTTTCATCTTTTGTTTCCCCAATTCGAATAGCAGACCTTGCACAAAACTCCAACTTTGCTGTTTTAACCATCATTTAATGTCAACCCCAGTTCATGGGACAGATAAAAACTTCCTTATCGCCCAATTTATAATTCATTCATACCACATCATGATGATGTTGATGATCCATATTAAATTATAATAATATAACATTTTAATTACTTCCTTTGGACCGCCCGTTGGCGTCGTCGTGCGACGTCATTGCCACTTACAGGGAATTCTCATTTTGGCCAAATTATTGTTAACACTTAAAAGCCAACTTAACTTTTGCCATATAAAATAATGAAATCATCTTTGCACCCACCATTTGATTGGATAAGAAGTGTGTGGGGGTGGTGGTGAAAGTATGGAGCTGGATTATTTCAAATCAAACTTGGCCATAGAAAGTTATTTGCTGCCTATGTGAAGTTGAATGGTTGGTTGATTGCTTGACTCCAGCCACCTAACTACAATTGGGTGGCATTTTCTCTATGGGCCTTCCTAAGCGAAGACATGCATTGCAAATCACCCACGCACGCAGACACACACATCCACAGCTCAGAGCCTTATACATCCCCCATTCCGTATTGGCACACCACACACACACACATTCACACAAATCCATACATAAAACAATTGTTTTGTAATAAAGATGAAATTTTTATTAAAAGATGTCTAAAACAGATGTTGCACACCCTCTCGCTTTCGCATTTGATCCTTTTGAGCTACATTTTGGCTTCCGTTTCTGCGACTAAATCATTTGCTACCATTTATTTATTTTTATTTTTTTCCCTCAGATATGATAGAGTACAGTGTTTTAGTGTGGGAAAAAATATGCAGTATTTAAGAAGATATGATTTACGTCGTTAACCTCATTACATGGGAAGCAAAATCCTGATACAAAAACTGAGTTAAAAGATCGAAAATTGGGCGGTAATCGATTTTCGCATACAGTGTGACATGTTACAAGCGTTTTTATCTTAAATCCATAGATTCAAAATATCAGTTAATTTTTTTTTTTCAGTACTTTAAGGAAAATTTTCCCTAGACCAGAACTGTGTTCTAAATTTAACGAACAAAAAATTTTCAAAACAAAAATTATAAATTTTCTTTTAATTAAAATGTAATTATTTTAAAGAAATTTGTCCTTCATATTATGTATATCGCGTAATCAAAAATTTAGACTGCATAATCTGCTAATAAATTTAAACTGCATAATCAGCAAAATATTTACACTTTCAATTGCCCACCAGAACTTATGCGCTGGCGATGACAATGGTTTGGGCCAACATAAACGCCTATGCACTCAAAAAAAAGTTTATTTGGATCCAAAGATTTTGACTTTCCTTTAAGGATTTTGTTATTGATTCTGAGCCCAAGAGGCGGGTTCTTTAAAATAGGAAAATTTTTTTGCCGACCTATCTGGCTTTAAATCTAGGATCTATAAAATTAAAATTAGAATACAGATCTCATTTATCGAATTTTAATTCTATTTTTCCGGCATCCAGTTTAAAAATCCAAATAATGACTGATACTTCGAAGTAAAAAATATTTTCTTAATTCCAAAAAGAACTTTTAAACCAAAGATGATAAATCCTCAAAATAAGTCTTAGCCTGTATTTGAAGCGTTTTTATCTTAAATCTAAAGATTCAATATTTCAGTTAATTTAAGAACGATTTTTTTAAATCAAAAAAATGTATCTTTACTTTAAGGAAAATTTACCTTAGTTTCAAGACATGTAGCTTTAACGAAGGGTGCGTCCCTTCAAAATGTGTTTCCTAATTTTAATGAAAAAACTTTTGAAGCAAAGATTATAAACTTTCTTTTAATAAAATTATTATTATTTTAAAGAAATTTGTCTTTTATAATGTGTAAATTGCGCACCCTAAACTTTAGATCTTTAATATCACGTAAATATTATTTTCAGTGTGGTCGCATTCAACGACCGTGGAGCACGGTTGCCAACTGAGCCAAAAATAATCTACCAAAATTTCGAGAAAATTTTACCAAAAAAAAAAAACTATCAAACAAAAAATCTTATTTTGCAACAAAAAAATTCTATAAGAAATTTTGTCAAAATTTTATTTCTATAGGAAATTTTGTCAAATTAAATTTTTATAGAAAATTTTGTCAAACAATTTTTCTTTAGGTCAGCTAAATATTTACACTTTCAATTGACCATCAGATCTTATACGCTGCCCAATCAATGGTTTGCCCAACATAAAGGCCGATGGTCGCAACCCACTCGTATTTATCGACCGTGGGGCACGGTTGCCACCTGAGCTAAAAATAATCTACCAAAACTTGGAAAAAATTTAACACAAAACTACCAAACAAGAAAATCTTATTTTCCAGAATTTTTTTTTTATGTAGTATATTTTATCAAAATTTTATTTCTATAGGAAATTTTGTCAAATTTTTATTTTTATAGAAAATTTTGTCAAATTTTTATACCCTTCACCACTACTGTGGTACAGGGTATAATAAGTTTGTGCATTTGTATGTAACGCCAAGAAATAATTGTCATAGACCTATCTTTTAGTATACCGATCGGCTTAGAATTAAATTCTGAGTCGATTTAGCGATGTCCGTCTGTCTGTCTGTATATGTAATTTTGTGCACAAAGTACAGGTCGCAGTTTAAGTCCGATCGTTCTCAAATTTGACACAACGTCTTTCTTCGGGTAGAAAACAATCGCTATTGATTTTGGAAAAAATCGGTTCAGATTTAGATATAGCTGCCATATATAGTTATCACCGATTTGATCATAATTCACGTGTTTATGAACCGACGGTCTTCAAATTTTGTACATCTGAATGTTTTGTCAGTCCCGTAAAAACTGTCAAATATCAGCTAAATCGGTTCAGATTTATATATAGCTCCCATATATATCTTTCGTCCGATTTGGACTTATATGGCCCCAAAAGCGAGAGTTTTGCCCTGATTTGCTTCAAATTTTACACAACGAGTACGTTTGATGGTATCGTTAATTGTGCCAAATTTAGTTGAAATCGGTTCAGATTTACATATACCTCCCCTATATATCTTTCGTCTGATTTTGACTTATATGGCTTCAAAAGCCAGAGTTTTGCCCTGATTTGATTAAAATTTTGTACAAGGAGTATGTTTAATAGTATCGTTAATTGTGCCAGATTTAGTTGAAATCGGTTCAGATTTAGATATAGCTCCCATATATATCATTCGCCCGATTTGGTCTAATATGCCCACAGAGGCAAAAGTGCTACTCTGATTTACGCGAAATTTTGCAGAGAGAGTAGAATTGAACTTGAAACTTTGCACGGGCAGTAGAATTAAGGTTCTGCATATGCGTGTTTATTTTGGTTGAAATTGGTTCAGATTTTGATATAGCTCCCATATATATCTTTCGCCCGTTTTTCCGTCATATGACCACAGAGGTCAAAGTTGTTATCCGATTTACGTGAAATTTTGCACAGGGAGTAGATTCAACATAGTACCTATGCATGTGAAATTTGATTGCAATCGGTTCAGATTTCGATATAGATTCCATATATATGTTTTTCCTATTTAGGGAAAACTGGCCGAAATACCTACATTTTCCTTATCAAATCGCCACTGCTAAGTCGAAAACTTATCAAAATGACTCAAATTTTCCTATTACTCTATTACACATCTATCGACCGATAAATCATAAATACACTTTTGCGAAGTTGCCTCAAAATTGGTTCATATTTAAATGTTTCCCCTATTTTTTATACCCACCACCATAGAATGGTGATGGGGGTATAATAAGTTTGTCATTCCGTTTGTAACACATCGAAATATCGATTTCCGACTATATAAAGTATATATATTCTTGATCAGGGAGAAATTCTAAGACGATATAACGATGTCCGTCTGTCCGTCTGTCTGTCTGTCTGTCTGTCTGTCTGTCTGTTGTAATCACGCTACAGTCTTCAATAATGAAGCAATCGTGCTGAAATTTTGCACAAACTCGTCTTTTGTCTGCAGGCAGATTAAGTTCGAAGATGGGCTACATCGGTCCAGGTTTTGATATAGTCCCCATATAAACCGACCTCCCGATTTGGGGTCTTGGGCTTATAGAAATCGTATTTTTTATCCAATTTGCCTGAAATTTGAAATCTAGAGGTATTTTATGACCATAAAGAGGTGTGCCAAAAATGGTGAGTATCGGCCCATGTTTTGGTATAGCCCCCATATAGACCGATCTCCCGATTTTACTTCTTGGGCTTATAGAAACCGCAGTTTTTATTCAATTTACTTGAAATTGGAAATTTAGAGGTATTGTAGGACCACAAATACGTCTGCCGAAAATTGTGAGTATCGGTCCATATTTTGGTATAGCCCCCATATAGACCGATCTCCCGATTTTACTTCTTGGGCTTATAGAAACCGCAGTTTTTATTCAATTTACCTGAAATTGGAAATCTTGAGGTATTGTAGGACCACAAATACGTGTGCCAAAAATTGTGAGTATCGGTCCATGTTTTGGTATGGTCCCCATATAAAACGACCTCCCGATTTGGGGTCTTGGGCTTATAGAAACCGTAGTTTTTATCCAATTTGTCTGAAATTGGAAATCTAGAGGTATTGTAGGACCACAAATATGTGTGCCAAAAATTGTGAGTATCGGTCCATGTTTTGGTATAGCCCCCATATAGACCGATTTCCCGATTTTACTTCTTGGGCTTCTAGAATACGTAGTTTATATACAATTTGCCTGAAATTGGAAATTTATAGGTATTTTAGGACTATAAAGAGGTGTGCCACAAATGGTGAGTATCGGTCCATGTTTTGGTTTAACCCCCATATAGACCGATATCCCGATTTTACTTCTTGGGCTTCTAGAATCTGAAGTTTTTATCCAATTTGCCTGAAATTGGAAATCTAGAGGTATTTTCGGGCCATAAAGAAGTGTACCGAAAACGGTGAGTATCGGTCCATATTTTAGTATAGCCCCCATAAGAAAGATCTCCCGATTAACTCCTTGGGTTTGTAGAAACCGTAGTTTTTATCCGATTTGCCTGAAATTGTAAATATTCTGGTATTTTAGACTCACAAAAACGTGTATCGGATTAAGTTTCTATCGGTCCATTTGGTAATGCCTCCATATAAACCGACTTCACTTCTTGAGGATGTAGAAGGCGCACTGATCATGAAAATTTCTTAAAAGTCAATGTAAAATTTCCAGATTTTACTTCTCAAGATTTAAGATTTCAAATCAAGACGTTATTTTATAATTTTCTTGCACACTTATTTTCTTGTTAATGATTCCTCTAAAACTCAAGCAAAAATGGTTCTTATAAATCCAGAATCTGATATAGTCCTCATAAGTGAAATCTTTAAATTTATCTTCGGGAAGTATCCCCAAGTCCTCAAGCCCTCCTGAAATTTCAAAGGAAACCCTAATATTTGGTTCATGGTGGTGGGTGTTTAAGGTTCGGCCCGGCCGAACTTACTGCTGTATATACTTGTTTTTTACTAACATTGTGTTTCACCTCAGCGCATTAACCGACTTAAATGTAAAATCTATAAGTATTGCAGAACTCTGTACAGATCTGCTCAGATATACAGAATATATGCGTATGGATTCATATAGCATCCAACACATTGGACGGATTTGATATGGTATCGAAAATGTGGACTTACAAAGTGGTGAAGGGTATAATATAGTCGGTCCCGCCCGACTTTAGACTTTCCTTACTTGTTAGTTTTATAAAATGCTGTCAAAATTTTATTTCTATAGAAAACTTTGTCAAAAATTATTTTCTCTATAGAAAATTTTGACAAAATTTTATTTCTTTAGGAAATTTTTATAGCAAATATTGTCAAAATTTTATTTCTATAGAAAGTTTTTCAAAATGTTATTTCGTTAAAAATTATCAAACTTTTATTTCTATAGGAAATTTTCATAGAAAATTTTGTCAAAATTTTTATTTCTATATATATTTTTTCTAAAAAATTTTTTCTATTTATTATTTTTAATCATAGATAATTTTGTCAAAATTTTATTTCTATAGAAATTTTTTCAAAATGTTATTTCGTTAAATATTGTCAAACTTTTATTTCTATAGGAAATTTTCATAGAAAATTTTGTCAAAATTTTATTTCTATAGATTTTTTTTTTCAAAATTTTATATCTACACAATTTTTTCTATATATTATTTTTACTCATAGAAAATGTTGTCAAAATTTTATTTCTATAGAAATGTTTTCAAAATGTTATTTCGTTAAATATTGTCAAACTTTTATTTCTACACCCAGATAAGGAATATGATCACCTCAAACATGTTTTAAGAGCAAAATGTTATTTTTGGGTGGTGACCATGTAACATGGTTTTCGCAACCATGTTATTTTCTCGAAAATCATGTATCTGATTTCGGCAAGCAAGTTATATTTGACGAGAAAATAACATTTTAGTGACAAACATGTTACATGGTCACCATACAAAAATAACATTTTGCTCTTGAAACATGTTTGAGGTGATCATATTCCTTTTCTGCGTGTATAGGAAATTTTAATAGAAAATTTTGTCAAAATTTTATTTCTATATTTCTAAACAAATTTTTCTATATATGTATATTTCTTATACATTTTTTTATACAAAGTTTTTTTTTCAAAATTTCATTTCCATAGAAAATTTTGTCAATTTTTTTTCTATAAAAAATTTTGGGAAATTTTTAGTTTTATGCACCTCTTAGTTGAAGAGGAATATTTTGCAAAATCTACCAAAACATCAAGAATTCTACCAATCTTCCATTTTTGGTAGAATTCTACCAACTGTAACAACAGTGCCGTGGGCTCAACAAAAATCCATAATATTATCAGGAAAATGTCCTAAAGCAAATATTGAAACCTTGGGCAGACAAACATTTCAGATGAAGACCATGGACTTTCCAGCAGGATTCAGCACTATGGTACTTAGTACGCGTTAACTAAGAATTGCTTAAAAAGCAAATTAATCGCTTTATTTATACTACACAATGGTCCCCAAATTCTGCGGATATCAATTCGTTGGACTTGTGCGCCTTGGCCATTTTTTTACCCACCACCGTAGAACGGTGATGGGGGTATAATAAGTTTGTCATTCCGTTTGTAACACATCGAAATATCGATTTCCGACTATATAAAGTATATATATTCTTGATCAGGGAGAAATTCTATGACGATATAATTTCTCTGTCTGACTGTCTGTCTGTTGTAATCACGCTAAAGTCTTCAATAATGAAGCAATCGTGCTGAAACAAACTTGTCTTTTGTCTGCAGGCAGGTCAAGGCGAGATATCGGTAAAGGTTTTGATATAGTCCCCATATAAAAACGACCTCCCGATTTGGGGTCTTGGGCTTATAGAAATCGTAGTTTTTATCCAATTCGCCTGAAATTATAAATCTAGAGGTATTTTAGGACTATACAGAGGCGAGTATCGGTCCATGTTTTGGTATAGCCCCCATATAGACCGATCTTCCGATTTTACTTCTTGGGCTTATAGAAACCGTAGTTTTTATCCTATTTGCCTGAAATTGGAAAACTAGAGGTATTTTCGGACCGTAAAGAGGTGTGCCAAAAATTGTGAGCATCGGTCCATGATGTGGTATGGTCCCCATATAGACCGAACTCCCGATTTTACTTCTTGGGCTTCTAGAATCTGAAGTTTGTATCCAATTTGCCTGAAATTGGAAACCTATAGAGTTATTTTCGGACCGTAAAGAGGTGTGCCGAAAACTGTGAGTATCGGTCCATGTTTTAGTATAGCTCCCATAAGAACGATCATACGATTTAACTCCTTGGGTTTCTAGAAACCGTAGTGTTTATCCGATTTGCCAGAAATTGTAAATTTTCTGGTATTTTAGGCTCACAAAAACGGGTATCGGATTTAGTTTTAATCGGTCTATTTGGTAAGGCCTCCATATAGACCGATTTCATTTCTTGGAGGTATAGAAGGCGCACTGATCATGAAAATTGCTTGAAACTCAATGTAAACTTTCAAGATTTTACTTCTCGTGTGAAAATCTACAGATTTAAGATCAAGACGTTATTTTATAATTTTCTTGCACCCTTCCAAGAGATGTTAATGATTCCTCTAAAACTCAAACAAAAATGGTTCTTATAAATCCAGAATCTGATATAGTCTTCACAGGTAAAATCTTTAAATTTAAAGTGCACTGGTTGATCTGTCATCAAACCCCCCTGAAATTTCAAGGAAACCCTAATATTTGATTCATGGTGGTGGGTATTTAATATTCGGTCCGGCCGAACTTACTGCTGTATATACTTGTTAGTAGTAAGGTTGGCATTATATAAAACCAAATACCAATACTCCTGGAATGGGTCAAAATATATGAAAGCTACTTTCGTACCGCATGAGATGGTCTGAAGACCATAACTAGTGCCAAAGGTAGCCGATTCGAACAGATCTAAACACAGATGTTATAATGTAGAGAATAAGGAATAAACAATAAATATATTTCCTATTACAAAATTAATTGAAGTTGACAAGTTTTTGAATTATTAAATTATTTGATAAAATTAACTTCTTAATTATGATAGAAGCATTATTTTAATTAAGTCAATGATTGAAAATTTAATTGATACAATTAATTTTTTAATCAAACTCGAAAGACTAAGACAGCTAAAAAATGTGATAATTTTTTGTTTAATTTTTAAATAAAAATTTATTTTGAACAATCAATTTTTTAATCAAACTAAAAACACAAAATCAAATAAGAAAGTAATTGAAAGTAGCTACGGTCTTAATTCAAGAAATTAATTGAGTTTTGCAAATCAACATCAATTAAATTTTTAATTGAATCAATTAAAACATTAATTGAAATTTTCAAATCAATTAATTTTTTAATCAAGTATTTTTATACCCTCCATCATAGGATGGGGGTATATTAACTTTGTCATTCCGTTTGTAACACATCGAAATATTGCTCTAAGACCCCATAAAGTATATATATTCTGGGTCGTGGTGAAATTCTGAGTCGATCTAAGCATGTCCGTCCGTCCGTCCGTCTGTTGAAATCACGCTAACTTCCGAACGAAACAAGCTATCGACTTGAAACTTGGCACAAGTAGTTGGTATCGATGTAGGTCGGATGGTATTGAAAATGGGCCATATCGGTCCACTTTTACGTATAGCTCCCATATAAAGGGACCCTCGTATTTGGCTTGTGGAGCCTCTAACAGAAGTATATTTCATCCGATCCGGCTGAAATTTGGTACATGGTGTTGGTATATGGTCTCTAACAATCATGCTAAAATTGGTTCACATCGGTTCATAATTATATATAGCCCCCATATAAACCGATCCCCAGATTTGGATTGCGGAGCCTCAAAGAGAAGAAAATTTCATCCGATCCGGCTGAAATATGGTACATGATGTTGGTATATGGTCTCTAACAACCATGCAAAAATTGGTCCACATCGGTCCATAATTATATATAGACCCCATATAAACCGATCTTGCGAAGCCTCAAGGAGAAGCAAATTGCATCCGATCCGGCTGAAATTTGGTACATGGTATTGGTATATGGTCTCTAACAACCGTGCAAAACTTGGTCCACATCGGTCCATAATTATATATAGCGCCCATATAAACCGATCCCCAGATTTGGGTTGCGGAGCCTCAAAGAGCAGCAAATTTCATCCGATCCGCCTGAAATTTGGTACATGATATTGGTATATGGTCTTTAACAACCATGCAAAAATTGGTCCACATCGGTTCACAATTATATATAGCCCCCATATAAACCGATCCCCAGATTTGGCTTGCGAAGTCTCCTAGAGAAGCAAATTTCATCCAATCCGGTTTTAATTTGGAACATGGTGTTAGTATATGATCTTTAACAACCGTGCCAGAATTGGTCCATATCGGTCCATAAGTATATATAGTCCCCATATAAAACGTTCTCCAGATTTGACCTCCGGAGCCTCTTGGAGGAGCAAAATTCATCCGATCCGCTTCAAATTAGGAACGTGGTGTTAGTGTATGGTCGCTAACAACCATACCAAAATTGGTCCAATCGCACAAAAATTGATCCATATCGGTTCATAATCATGGTTGCCACTAGAGCCAAAAATAATCTACCAAAATTTTATTTCTATAGAAAATTTTGTCAAAAGTTTATTTCTATAGGAAATTTTGTTAAAATTTTATTTCTGTAGAAATGTTTGTGAAAATTTTCTTTCTATAGAAAATTTTGTCAAAATTTTTATTTCTATAGAAAATTTTATGAAAATTTTATTTCTATAGAAAATTTTGTTAAAATTTTATTTCTGTAGAAAATTTTGTCAAAATTTTATGTCTACTTTGTCAAACTGAATTATACACGTATTGGATCGATCTTTTTTGATTTAATATATACCACGTATGGAATTACATACAATTTAGAAGATGGTGTTAGGAGGTTTTAAGATACCTTGCCATCGGCAAGCGTTACCGCAACTTAAGTAATTCGATTGTGGATGGCAGTGTTTAGAAGAAGTTTCTACGTAATCCATGATGGAGGGTACATAAGCTTCGGCCTGGCCGAACTTACGGCCGTATATACTTGTTTTATTTCCAATTAAAAGTGGAATTGATACTATCATTTTCGTGATTGAAGACATTTCAGATAAAAAAAATAATTAGAACAATTAATTTCGTAATTGAATCAGAAAAATTTTGTCTATGTGTAGTACTCATGAAAGTTTAATGTGTGGTAAGCAAAACTATACGGTGATGGTAAGTCATTATTAACAAACATGCAGTATTGCTAAAGGTATAGCACAAATGACAAATGCCCAGGTATTACTGGGTCTGCTCATGCGGTCAAATCGGGTAATTGGTAATTGGGACTATCTCAAAACGTTCACTATCACGTGAAGTGTGAAATTTTTTTTTTTATAAAAAATGTCAAACTTTCTTTAAATTAATATTTCTTGACTTTAAGGAAATTTCTCCTAAATAGTGTGTAAATTACATGGCTTAAAAATTTGGTTTCATAACAGGCAAGTTTTTATTTTCAGTCTAATAGTTATTTTAAGTACTGTGCAGTCACAGAATTTTTACTTTATTTGATTTGACGATACTGTAAAAATCATGAGGTTTGTCCCGTTTGGCTTAGATGCAATCAAGATGACGACAGTGATGATGTTTATGTCAGTGTTGGTACAGCACACATACACCCACGTCCATATACATTTCCACACTCACTTAAAATCCTGTTTTTTCTTTGTTTCCTAAGAAATCCTTATTTTTTATAATCTTTTATCGCCGTTTTTTTATATGAAACATACCCCAGTTTGACAAAGAAAGAAAAAAACCGACAAATCCAAGTTATTTGGAAATATTGGAGTTAGACCAAGACTCTATACTATGCTCAAATTTTCTCTTTCCTGCACAAAGGATAAGTATACTACTCTGTGTAACTTTATTAATGGGAATATGGTGGCCTTTGATGGCAGCTTATCGCTTGTTCCTGAATGTACTCCGTCCATATAATAAAAGAACCATAATTCGTTTTATTTGTTTATTTTCCTCTTGAGTTGAAATGAATCGCTTTTAAATAATGGGAACTTAATGACTATGAAACAAAATGGTCAAAATATGTGAAAAAAGTAACCTAGACTAAGGGACTGTTTTATTGAATATTTTTACTAATGCAAAAAATAAATAAAAAAAATATTTTATGTCTTTAATTATAAAATTAATTTTTAATTAACATAACTTCTATCATATCAACGACAATAATAATTTATTACAACAAAATTAATTCGTTGAAAAAAAGTAGTTTGGATCCCCAGTTTGTGATCTGGAAGTAGTGCAACCTTCACTAAAAAAATATTGTCATAAGACCAAAGATTTCATGTCCTTAAAATACGAATGGAATTTTTGCTTAGCATAGAAGAGCATTTCTCTAATACAAAGTTGTTTTCCTTGTCCAGAAGTCGATAAACTTTTCAACGAAGTCACTTTGTCCTTATCGTTAAGAGATTCGATTTAAAAATTGGTATCTTAACATGATGGCTCGGAATCAATACCAAAATCATTGGGACCTATTTTTCTTCTTTTCTGTATTGCTTTTGGTAATATTTTACTAAAACCACTTACCCAGTTTTTAAACATTTTATTGTATTAAGAGTTTTCAGTTTCATTCTAAGCCAGAGTTTTTAACAATTTGCCCATCATTTAACCGTCATTGCCACCCCTTATTGGTAATAAGATGAAAATAAAAGTATACAGCAATAATCAAATATTGTTGCAATAATGTCAGATTATTGAATTGAAATTGAGAATGTTATTGGAAAATTAAGATGACATAAACAGAGCAACAAATGATTTTTATCGTCAAGAGGGCCCAATTTTTTGGCCCATGAAACGAAAGAGGAAACAGGAAAATAATTGAAGCACTGCCATTGACAGTTAATCATAACGATATGTTGCAAGTTTGAATGATTTGTTACTCCAGATGCCACATCGTTTTCGTCAGTTTATATGCTCGTAAAATTGGCGTTTACTTGCACATGTGTGGAACGAACAAAAGGTAACAATTCTATGCGTCAACATAAGGGTGACACGTTGGTTCTTACACAGAAAAACACATCCCCAAACTATTTGCAATAAAAAAATTGTTTAAAAGTTGAAAATGTAGTCAACACTTATAATAATAAAAATTAATTAATTGTATCAGTTAATTTAAATAAAAACTAAAAAAAAATAAAGTCAATTAAGACAAGTATATACGGCAGTAAGTTCTGCCAGGCCGAATCTTATGTACCCTCCACCATGGATTGCGTGGAAACTTCTACCTACTAAAAAAGTTTCTACGCAATACTTCTACGAGTATAGAAATAAAATTTTGGTAGATTATTTTTGGCGATATGGATCAATTTTTGTGTGATTGTCGATCGGCTATATATAACTATAGACCGATATGGACCAATTTTTGCATGGCTGTTAGTGGCCATATATTACTAGCGCAATGTACCAAATTTCAACCAAATGGGATGAATTCTGCTCCTCCAAGAGGTTCCGGAGGTCAAATCTGGGGATCGATTTATATGAGGGCTATAATTATGGACCGATATGGACCAATTTTTGCATGATTATTAGAGACCATATACTAATACCACGTATCTAATTCGAACCGGATCTGAGGAAATTTGCTCTTCCAAGAAGCTTCGGAGGTCTCATCTGGAGATCGGTTTATATGGGAGCTATATATAATTGTGGACCAATTTTACATGGTTGTTAGAGACCATATACTAACACCACGTACCAAATTTCAACCGGTTTATATGAGGGCTATATATAATTATGGACCGATATGGACCAGTTTTTGCATGGTCGTTAGAGACCATATACTAACATCACGTACCACATTTCAACCGGATCGGATGAATTTTGCTTCTCCAAGAGGCTCCGGAGATGACATCTGGAGATCGGTTTATATGGGGGCTATATATATATTTATGGACCAATTTTTGGATGGTTGTTAGAGACCATATACTAACATCACGTACCACATTTCAACCGGATCGGATAAATTTTGCTGCTCCAAGAGGCTCCAGGAGTCATATTTGAGGATCGGTTTATATGGGGGCTATATATAATAATGGACCAATATGGACCAATTTTTACATGGTTGTTAGAGACCATATCAACCGGATCGGATGAATTTTGCTTCTCCAAGAGGCTCCGGAGGTCACATCTCGAGATCGGTTTATATGGGGGCTATATATAATAATGGACCGATATGGACCAATTTTCGCATGGTTGTTAGAGACCATATACTAACATCACGTACCAAATTTCAACAGGATCGGATGAATTTTGCTCTTCCAAGAGCTCCGGAGGACACATCTGGAGATCGGTTTATATGGGCGTTATATATAATTATAGACAGATAGGGACCAATTTTTGGATGGTTGTTAGAGACCATATACTAACATCACGTACCACATTTCAACCGGATCGGATGAATTTTGCTTCTCCAAGAGGCTCCGGAGATGACATCTGGAGATCGGTTTATATGGGGGCTATATATAATTATGGACCGATATGGACCAATTTTTGCATGGTTGTTAGAGACCATATACTAACATCACGTACCACATTTCAACCGGATCGGATGAATTTTGCTTCTCCAAGAGGCTCCGGAGATGACATCTGGAGATCGGTTTATATGGGGGCTATATATATATTTATGGACCAATTTTTGGATGGTTGTTAGAGACCATATACTAACATCACGTACCACATTTCAACCGGATCGGATAAATTTTGCTGCTCCAAGAGGCTCCAGGAGTCATATTTGAGGATCGGTTTATATGGGGGCTATATATAATAATGGACCGATATGGACCAATTTTTACATGGTTGTTAGAGACCATATACTAACATCACGTACCACATTTCAACCGGATCGGATGAATTTTGCTGCTCCAAGAGGCTCCAGGAGTCATATTTTAGGATCGGTTTATATGGGGGCTATATAATAATTGACCGATATGGACCAATTTTTACATGGTTGTTAGAGACCATATACTAACTTCACATACCAAATTTCAACCGGATCGGATGAATTTTGCTTCTCCAAGAGGCTCCGGAGGTCACATCTGGAGATCGGTTTATATGGGGGCTATATATAATAATGGACCGATATGGACCAATTTTCGCATGGTTGTTAGAGACCATATACTAACATCACGTACCAAATTTCAACTGGATCGGATGAATTTTGCTTCTCTAAGAGGCTCCGGAGGTCACATCTGGAGATCGGTTTATATGGGGGCTATATATAATAATGGACCGATATGGACCAATTTTCGCATGGTTGTTAGAGACCATATACTAACATCACGTAACAAATTTCAACTGGATCGGATGAATTTTGCTCCTCCAAGAGGCTCCGGAGGTCACATCTGGCGTAAAAGTGGTCCAATACTCGTATGGCCCATTTACAATACCATCCGACCTACATCAATAACAACTACTTATGTCAAGTTTCAAGTCGATAGCTTGTTTCGTTCGGAAGTTAACGTGATTTCAACAGACGGACGGACATGCGTAGATCGACTCAGAATTACACCACGACCCAGAATATATATTTACTTTATGGGGTCTTGGAACAATATTTCGATGTGTTACAAACGGAATGACAAAGTTAATATACCCCCATCCTATGGTGGAGGGTATAAAAATGATGGAACATTTTTAAGGTGTTAATTGAAAATATCAATTAATAAATTAGTATCCTTTCTGTACAGAAAAAAATCACCAAAATATTTCCACGTAAGCATTTGATTGAAGTTGAAAACAATTAAATTTAACAACCAAATAATTTAAAAAATATCAGTTATTTTTTATTATTTTCCATAATTATTAGGGGGCATAACTAACTTCACGCACCAAATTTTTACCGGCTCCGATGAGAATTGCTCCTTCAGAGGGCTCCGAACGGCAAATCTGTGAGTCGGTTTAAATGACTATACCTAAAGTGATCGTATGTGTCCCACTTACAATATATATATATATATATATATATATATATATATATATATATATATATATATATATATATATATATATATATATATATATATATATATATATATATATATATATATATATATATATATATATATATATATATATATATATATATATATATATATATATATATATATATATATATATATATATATATATATATATATATATATATATATATATATATATATATATATATATATATCCTATGGTGAAGGATATAAAACACTTTTTTCTGTGTGACATAATCGTTAAGTGAAGGGCTGTAGTACTTTACGCACTAGTACAAAAAGATTGGTAATATTAATAAAATCTCTCATTAAAATTAGGCCAATGCAATAGTTTCATAAATACGACGAAACTATTATAATTTTGTTTTTGTTTTTTTTTTTTGTTTTAAGTAATATTTCATATTATTAACAATCGTTTTTGTTGTCTTTAGGAAGAAATAACGTTCAATCAGTTATAAGTTTTCGTTGGTCAATTTTATTTCTGCATGATTTCTGTGTGTATGAGTAAAATCAAATGGATGAGGTATCAAGAAAATCCGCTTTGATTTTACGCCTTACGATCCATCCTAATGTATCCAAAAGCAAATGGTTTTGGATTTCAATCAATAAACGAAAGCAATATTATCAAGGATGTTACCACATTGACTTTTATATTGTGTACTCACACACACACGCATTCACATACACTCACAATGCTAGTGATGTCAAAATGTTAAATAGAAATTCTTGTTTTAGCAACCTAAAGGATATGTGATGCAAGTAGAATGGGTAAAGCTACACAGCAAAAAAAGCGTCGCTAAAAACGCAGTGAAAATGTTTTGGATCCGGAAGTGGTGCAAAATTGGCGCAGAAATGATAAATTTAACATGGGCTTGTCATAGGGCGTTTGGATGTGGATTAAAAAAATTTTGTTGTATTTTGATATATAAATAATTTTTAAATATCGATTTCCGACTATATAAAGTATATATATTCTTGATCAGGGAGACATTTTAGGACGATATAAGCATGCCCGTCTGTCTGTCTGTTGTAATCACGCTGTAGCCTTCAATGGCGCTATCGTCCTGAAATTTGGCACAGATTCGTCTTTTGTTTGCAGGCAGGTCAAGTCGAAGATGGGCTATATCGGTCCAAGTTTTGATATAGTACCCATATAAACCGACCTCCCGATTTGGGGTCTTGGGCTTATAAAAACTGTAGCTTTTATCCAATTTGCCTGAAATTGCAAATCTAGAGGTATTTTACGACCATCAAAAAGTGTACCGAAAATGGTGCCTATCGGTCCATATTTTGGTATAGCGCCCATATGGACCGATTTCCCGATTTTGCTTCTTGGGCGTCTAGAAAATGTATTTTCTATCCGATTTGCCTGAAATTTGAAATCTAGAGGTATCCTAGGACCATAAAGACGTGTGTCGAAAATGGTGTGTACCGGTCCATGTTTTGATATAGCCCCCATATTGACCGATCTCCCGATTTTACATGTTACCCAATTTGTCTGAAATTGGAAATCTAGAGGTATTCTAGGAAAATAAAGAGATGTGCCGAAAATTGTGATTATCGGTCCATATTTTGATATAGCCCTCACATAGACCGATCTCCTGATTTCACTTCTTGGGCTTCTAGAATCCGTAGTTGTTACCCATTTTGCCTGAAATTGGAAATCTAAAGGTATTCTAGAACCATAAAGGGGTGTGCCGAATATATTGAGTATCGGTACAGTTTTTGATAAACCGACCCTCCGATTTGGGGTCTAGATTCTAGAACTACACTTAAATGTGCTGAATACTGTGTGTATCCTTCCATGTTTTGGTATAGCCCCCATTACACCGAACTCCCGATTTAACTCCTAGGGTTTCTAGAAATTGCAGTATTTATCCGATTTGCCACAAATTGAAAATATACTGGCATTTTAGACCCATAACAAAGTGCATATGATTTAGTTTTATCGGTCCATTTGGTAAGGCCTCCATATTGACCGAGTTCACTTATTGAGGGTATAGAAGGCGCACTGATCATGAAAATTGTTTGAAACTGAATGCAAAATTTCCAGATTTTACTTCTCATAGTCATTTAAATAATTGGGATGAAAATCCACAAATTTTAGGTTTCAAATCAAGGCGTAATTCCATCATTTTCTTGCACACTTACAGGAGATGTTTATGATTCCTCTAAAACTCAAACAAAAAATGGTTCTTATAAATTCAGAATCTGATCTAGTCTTCATAGGTAAAATCTTTACATTTATCTATGGCAAGCGTACTGGTTGAACTGATCTGGGTAGTTCTCGATATTTTCTCGATATTTTCCCAAATAAATAATTTTTATAATTTCTTATGATTTTTAATGCATTCTAACGCTTATCTGAAAC
This sequence comes from Haematobia irritans, assembly GCF_050003625.1. NCBI lineage: Eukaryota > Metazoa > Arthropoda > Insecta > Diptera > Muscidae > Haematobia > Haematobia irritans. The sequence goes on from NC_134400.1 coordinate 164,897,476, forward strand.
GTTTGACCCCAAAAATCACTATTTTCCCAGAATTAATGTAGCGTTGTTTACTACAAAATTTAAATAATTTGTACGCTTTTATTAATTTTTACTATGTTTTTAACCTATTCCAAATATTTCAAAAAGTCAAAATTACCCATTAAAAAATTTAAAAAAACAAGTACGAGGGCAGTTCGGAAACTTCTTAGCCTAGCACAAAAGGCGCGGTATAAACAGAAAAAAGTTAAGTGTTTTGGAAACTTCCATCTCTGTTATGAACACATGTTAAATTTTGTTTAGATCTGGCAACTCCATCATATAGATATAGGTGTTCAAAAAAGACGCATCCTCTATTTTTTTACAATAAATTCAGAGTACTATTGCAACCAATAGGATCAATTAAATGTACAAATTCGACAAAAAACGTCCTGGCTACAACACAAAAAAATAAATTTTCATCAAGACAACTCACCAGCGCACAAGAGTGTTTTAACAATGGCTAAAATCAACGAATTAAAGTACGAGTTACTTGACCACCCACCTTATTCTCATGGTTTAGCTCCCAGTGACTTTTACTTGTTCCCAAATCTAAACAAATTCTTTGCTGGCAAGCGTTTTACCTCAAATGAAGATGCAATTACAGTTGTAAACCACTATTTTGAAGACCTTGAGGAAAACTATTTTAATCAAGGGATCGAATTGCTACAAAAGCGTTGGACTAAGTGTATTGAAGTTTTAGGAGATTATATTGAAAAATAAAAATATATTTGAAAAACTAGATATTCACTTTCATTGATAGGCTAAGAAGTTTCCGAACCGCCCTCGTATATTCGGCCAGGCCGAATCTCATGTACCCTCCACCATGGAGTGCATAGAAAGTGTACTAAAAACTGTCATCCACATTCGAATTACTTGGGTTGCGGTAATACTGGCAAGGTATCTTAAAATTTCTTAACACCGTCTTCTCAATTGTAAGTTAGTCCATACGGGGTATATATTAAACAAAAAAAGGCCGATTAAATACGTATATAATTCAGTTCGACAAAATTTTCTATAAAACCAAAATTTTGACAACATTTTCTATAGAAATAAAATTTGGACAAAATTTTTTTATAGAAATAATATTTTGACAAAATCTTCAATAGAAATAAAATTTTGATAAAATTTTTTATATAAATACAATTTTGACGAAATATTCTACAGAAATAAAATTTTGACAAAATTTTCTATAGAAATAAAATCTTGACAAAATTTTGTATAGTAATAAAATTTTGACAAAATTTTCTATAGAAATAAAATCTTGACAAAATTTTGTATAGTAATAAAATTTTGACAAAATTTTCTAAAGTAATAAAATTTTGACAAAATTTTGTATAGTAATAAAATTTTGACAAAATTTTCTATAGTAATAAAATTTTGACAAAATTGTCTATAGTAATACAATTTTGACAAAATTTTCTATAGTAATAAAATTTTGACAACATTTTCTATAGAAATAAAATTTTGGTAGATTATTTTTGGGGATCGGATATATATAACTATAGACCGATATGGACCACTTTTGGCATGGTTGTTAGCGGCCATATACTAGCGCAATGTACCAAAGTTCAACACGTACCAAATTTCAACCGGATCTGATGAATTTTGTTCCTCCAAGAGCTCCGGAGGTCAAATCTGGGGATCGGTTTAAATGGGGGTTATATATAATTATGGACCGATGTGGACCAATTTTTGCAAGGTTGTTAGATACCATATAGTAACACCATGTACCAAATTTCAGCTGGATCGGATGAATTTTGCTAGTCCATGAGGCTCCGGATGTCAAATCTGGGGATCGCTTTATATGGGGGCTATACGTAAAAGTGATCCGATAAGGGCCTTTTGCAATACCATCCGACCTACATCAATAACAACTACTGGCGCCAAGTTTCAAGTCGATAGCTTGTTTCGTTCGGAAGTTAGCGTGATTTCAACAGACGGATATATATATATATATATATATATATATATATATATATATATATATATATATATATATATATATATATATATATATATATATATATATATATATATATATATATATATATATATATATATATATATATATATATATATATATATATATATATATATATATATATATATATAACCCGACCCCCAGATTTGAGGACCCCTTGAAGGAGTTTCATCCAGACAAATTGCACAACCGTGCAAAAATTGTTCCATACCGGTCCATAATTATATATCGTCCCTATAAAAAACCGAACCCCAATATTTCACTTCTGAAGCCTTATGGAGGAACAAATTTAGTCCGACAAGTAATTCCATTGTGGATAACAGTTTTTTTGTACAATCAATACCAAAATGTGGACCTAATATGCTTTTCTTTTTGAGTATATATTCCTTTCCATAAGCTATCCAAACACTTTGTATAAAATTCAATATAAATTACTTAACCTCTCCAATTTATCAAAATCAAAATAAAAAAAACAGCAACAAAACAAATAAACCAGAATTTATATGGATGGTAACAGAGAAGTTTAGTCATGGTTATCACATATTTATACGCTTATATGAGCATGTTTTATGTACTCAAAGCAATTATCATCATTATCGATGAAATCGTCATCATCATTGCCAACATCGATGGTAACATCGTTGAAGGAATTTTTATTGTCGTCATCTGGTTGATATCTAATAGCATAGCAACCCCTTGAACTTCTAACATTACCACAGATGCTAGCAATATCTCAACGTCTGTGGGCATATGGGGTATCCATTTTGAGTTGTTTACTCAGATCCCGTATTCCACTTCCAATACTCTTCTTTCCCAACGCCCACCCTAAACAAATTGAGGATATTCACCATTTTCATGATAGGAAATATAATCAAATAAAAGGACATAAAGGCAAATTAAGACAAAAACGTTATATGGTCAAATGGTAACTAGGGAGTGGGGGAAATACACAACCAACTCCAAATACACACAAAAAATTATCACCAACATTTTTTCAATTAAACACTTAATTGAATTTGGAAACGGATTCAATTAATATGTTAATTGATTCAATTAATTATTTAATCAAATCCGAATAAAACCCAATTAAAAAAATGATTGACATTTGTTACGTTTCCAATTAAAATATTAATTGATTCAATCAATGTGTTAATCAATTCGGAAATAATTTTCAATTACAAACGTGATTGAAATTTTTTCCGTTTCCAATTACACATGTGATTGATCCAATCACCTTTGTGATTGAAATTTAATAATTTTGAGCAATGGAAAGAGCGAAAAGAGAACAAGAGAATGGGTATTTATTCAACAATGTATGATGGAGAGATCAGTCTGTAGAAGTAACTTGTAACGAACGGTTGGGTTTTTGTTTTTCACGTAAATTGAAAACATGATTGGCGACATTCTGTCTGCTGCATTCAAAATGTGTGCATAAATATTTTGAACGCAACAACAAATCATAGCAAAGGGTTGAAATAAATAAAGTGTGCAACAACAAATGGCCACGTGGTAAAGGTTTGAAAAAATATATGAGAGAACGCATTTGAAATTACCTGTGTTGGTGTTTTGTGGTATTGTAAAAATAGAAAACAATCTACGTTTATTGAAGGTAAGAAATTGTGAAATGTGAATACCGTTTTCCATTGAAGCCTGTTTACATTAAACGGACTAAAATAATATATTTTTTATTCATTTCTTTTAGTAACCAATTTTATTTCGTGAAATTGACCAATCAATCCCGTCAACTCCATCATTTTATCAAATATGTAAGAATATGTTTGCAACAAAAAAGTGGGTACCGTATTGATCTTTTAAAATTATAATTTTTTTCACTCCTAGTTTTTTAAAACCAAGAGCGGTAAAAAAGTTCTTTCTTTTGGATTTAAAAATATGAAAAATATCCGAAAATAATAAAAATATGTATTTCCCATTTATATATTTTTTCTATTTTTAGAATTTGCAAAGTACCATCAATATAATACCAAATATTACATTGGTTTCCCATTATTTTTGTCTATGATTGGACGATTTCAATGTGCGGAAATTTTGGAAAGGAATTGTTACTAAAATTAAATTACCGAGCTCCTTAATACACCTTTTTATGCTAAAAGACTACAACTGCAAAAGAAGATTATAAATCTGCAACCTGGAACTAAGAATTGAACTTGATATTCTATGCAGGTAATGTTTAACAAAATTAACTTTTAATTGAACAAAATTAAATTCGAATTATTCTGTTTACTTTCAGAAAAACTAATTTAGCTTACAGGCTGCTGATTTATTGGAAATCTAGGCGCATCTACATATTAGAAGGACCATGCTAACATGGTTATTATTATAAGGAAGATAATGATTTATATAATTTATGTAATTGTATTTGTAAGTTATGTTAGAACAAACCACAAATGACAGGAACCAAATTTATTTGTCTATTGCATAATTCAAAAAATAATAAAATGTTAAATATGTTTTATAAGAAACACATATTTTCTTTTATTTCAAATAAAATTAAATACGATTTTGGGGTCGCAATATATAAATTTTTTGATTGAAATTTATAGCCAATTTCAATTAATTATTTAATTGAACGAATCAAATAGTTGATTGATTTTTGTCGCGAAATTAATTAAAATTTTAATTGATTCAATTGAAACTGTGATTGAATTTTATTTTAAAAATCAATCACGTTTTTAATTGATTCAATCACACAGTTAATTGATTCCGTGACAAAAGTCAATTAAATTTTTAATTGAAAATCGTGTTGGTTTTCAATCAAAATGGGTGATTGATACTATCATTTTCGTGATTGAAGACATTTCAATTAAAAAAATGATTGAATCCGCGATTTTCGTGATTGAAATCAAAAATTTTTTTTTTGTGTGTAGCGTTCATTTCCAACCACTATAGATTCATATTTACTCCAAAGTTTTGGAAACTGCCCATGTGAATGCTGGATTGAGTGCAAGACAATTGCAAAAGTACACTGCAATATATTTTGATAGTGACACATTAAAATGACAGTGGCGAACACTTGTAGATACATATATACACAGAAAAAAGCACGCCTTGTTGAAAAATATTTCCTAAGAAAATTTTTCAAAATTTTGAAAAAGTTGTGCGTTAATACTTTGAATTTCTTTGGACATCATGTATTTAATAAAAAAAAATTGGGATATCAACGGTGAAATGTTCGGGTATTTTATCAATAATATTTGAAAAGAGTTTCTGGTAAAAAAAGTTGAAATATTAACGATCAAATGTCCGAGGATTTTATTAATAAGGTTTGTAAATACTTCTGTTAAAAAATATCCTTCTTTTGACAAAGACATTATTATGATTTTATCAATATAAAAATGTGTTTTATCAGTTTTATTTCAGATGTTGCACACATACGGGTACATACACACATCTGCTTATTAATTTTTAGCCTACAGAGAGAGAACAGAAACAAAGGCCATTGATATTCTCACTTTTCGTATGAGAATGTGCAAAAGAATTTAGAAACTGTTAGATTTGGGAAGCGTCGAGATATGTTCTATTATGCCCATGGATTTTTCATGTCACTTTTTATACCCACCAAACCACATAGTGGTCAGGCTATAATAACATTGGTCTGCCAAACAATGTGCCTGCCAGAAATATTTATTTCAGACCCCATAAATTATATACCGATCGACTCAGAATCACCCCCGGAGTCGATCTAGCCCTTGGAGTCCGTCCTTCCGTCTGTCCATGTATTTGTTGTTCGCAGGACACCGGTCGCAAATATTAACTGATTTTGATGAAATTTGATACTTGTTTGTTTTTTGGGCACAAGAACGCCATTGAATTTGGAAGAAATCGGATCAAATTTAGATATACGAGGGCAGTTCGGAAACTTCTTAGCCTAGCACAAAAAGCGAGGTATAAACAGAAAAAAGTTAAGTGTTTTGGAAACTTCCATCTCTGTTATGAACACATGTTAAATTTTGTTTCGATCTGGCAACTCCTTCATATAGAAACAGGTGTTCAAAAAGACGCATCCGCAATTTTTATACCCTTCACCGCTACTGTGGTACAGGGTATAATAAGTTTGTGCATTTGTATGTAACGCCAAGAAGGAGTAATCATAGACCAACCTTTTAGTATACGGATCGGCTTAGAATTAAATTCTGAGTCGATTTAGCGATGTCCGTCTGTCTGTCTGTTGATGTATTTTTGTGTGCAAAGTACAGCTCGCAGTTTTAGTCCGATTGTCCTAAAATTTGGTATAGGGTCCTGTTTCGGCTCAAAGACGATCCCTATTGATTTTGGAAAAAATCGGTTCAGATTTAGATATAGCTGCCATATATATTTTTCACCGATCTGGTCATAATTGGCGTGTATATCAACCGATCTTCCTCAAATTCCGTACATCCGAATATTTTATGAGTCTCGAAAAACTTGCAAAATATCAGCCAAATCGGTTCAGATTTGGATATATCTCCCATATATAGCTTTCGCCCGATTTACACTCATATGACCACAGCGGCCAATTTTTAACTCCGATTTAGTTGAAATTTTGCACAGGGAGTAGAATTAGCATTGTAGCTATGCGTGCCAAATTTGGTTGACATCGGTTCAGATTTAGATATAGCTCCCATATATATGTTTTTCTGATTTCGAAAAAATGGTCAAAATACGAACATTTTCCTTGTAAAATCGCCACTGCTTAGTCGTAAAGTTGTAAAAATGACTCTAATTTTCCTAAACTTCTAATACATATATATCGAGCGATAAATCATAAATAAACTTTTGCGAAGTTTCTTTAAAATTGCTTCAGATTTAAATGTTTCCCATATTTTTATACCCTTCACCACTACTGTGGTACAGGGTGTAATAAGTTTGTGCATTTGTATGTAACGCCAAGAAGGAAAAGTCTGAGACCCATCGTTTAGTATACCAATCGTCTTAGAATTGAATTCTGAGTCGATTTAGCGATGTCCGTCTGTCTGTCTGTTGATGTATTTTTGTGTGCAAAGTACAGCTCGCAGTTTTAGTCCGATTGTCCTAAAATTTGGTATAGGGTCCTGTTTCGGCTCAAAGACGATCCCTATTGATTTTGGAAAAAATCGGTTCAGATTTAGATATAGCTGCCATATATATTTTTCACCGATCTAGTCATAATTGGCGTGTATATAACCGATCTTCCTCAAATTCCGTACATCCGAATATTTTATGAGTCTCGAAAAACTTGCAAAATATTAGCCAAATTGGTTCAGATTTAGATATAGCTCCCATATATAGCTTTCGCCCGATTTACACTCATTTGCCCACAGAGGCCAATTTTTTGCTCCCATTTAGTTGAAATTTTGCACAGGGAGTAGAGTTAGCTATGCGTGTCAAATTTGGTTGAAATCGGTTCAGATTTAGATATAGCTCCCATATATAACTTTCGCCCGATTTACACTCAAATGACCACAGAGGCCAATTTTTTGCTCCGATTTAGTTGAAATTTTGCACAGGGAGTAGAATTAGCATTGTGCCAAATTTGGTTGAAATCGGTTCAGATTTAGATATAGCTCCCATATATAGCTTTCGCCCGATTTACACTCATATGACCACAGAGGCCAATTTATTGCTACGATTTAATTGAAATTTTGCACAGGGAGTAGAATTAGCATTGTAGGTATGCGTGCCAAATTTGGTTGAAATCGGTTCAGATTTAGATATATCTCCCATATATAGCTTTCGCCCGATTTACACTCATATGACCACCGAGGCCAATTTTTAACTCCGATTTAGTTGAAATTTTGCACAGGGAGTAGAATTAGCATTGTAGCTATGCGTGCCAAATTTGGTTGACATCGGTTCAGATTTAGATGTAGCTCCCATATATATGATTTTTCCGATTTCGACAAAAATGGTCAAAATACCAACATTTTCCTTGTTAAATCGCCACTGCTTAGTCAAAAAGTTGTAAAAATGACTCTAATTTTCCTAAACTTCTAATACATATATATCGAGCGATAATCATAAATTAACTTTTGCGAAGTTTCCTTAAAATTGCTTCAGATTTAAATGTTTCCCATATTTATACCCTTCACCACTACTGTGGTACAGGGTATAATTCTCTACTAACATTGTGTTCCACCCTAGTGCATTAGCCGACTTAAATTTAGAGTCTATAGATTTTAGAGAAGTCTATCAAATTCTGTCCAGATCGAATGATATTTAAATGTATGTATTTGGGACAAACCTTTATATATAGAACCCAACACATTTGACGGATGTGATATGGTATCGAAAAGTTAGATCTACAAAGTGGTGCAGGGTATAATATAGTCGGCCCCGCCCGACTTTAGACTTTCCTTACTTGTTTGATATAGGTTAGGTTAGGTGGCAGCCCAATGTATCAGGCTCACGTAGACAATTCAGTCCATTGTGATACCACATTGGTGAACTTTTCTCTTATCACTGAGTGCTGCCCGATTCCATGTTAAGCTCAATGACAAGGGACCTCCTTTTTATAGCCGAGTCCGAACGGCGTTCCACATTGCAGTGAAACCACTTAGAGAAGCTTTGAAACCCTCAGAAATGTCACCAGCATTACTGAGGTGGGATAATCCACCGCTGAAAAACTTTTTGGTGCAGGAATCGAATCCACGACCTTGTGTATGCAAGATGGGCATGCTAACCATTGCACCACGGTGGTTTTGATATATCCCCCATATAAATCGACCACCCGATTTGGGGTCTTGGGCTTACTTCTTAAAAAATAACGTTACTTTTCAAAATTAGCAAAATTTGTTTTTTTTTTTGTTTAATTGAAAGGTAACAACAGATAAATTTATTTAACAAAACGAGTACAAATTGTAAAAAATTTAAAAGTTGATAAACTGTTCCCATAGCCGATGCACTATAGGTCAAATGACATAATATCAATTTTTGCATTTGTGAAAATGTTAAATCTGGTGATACGAAAAAGTTGCCAATACATTACCAAAAAAAATCCAAAACGGTAAGACAATTGGGCGAATCAGTCCAAAATTTTGTTCATATTTTTTATCCCCTGTGTTATATGTACAAAATTTCAGGGCTCTATCATTTGGCCTATATTGCGATGGGACCCATTTTAGAGGCCTGTCAGTAGGGTCCACCTAGGGTCTCAAAATTCGACTCATTACTTGATCAATATTTCCACTCTAACCATACACAATATCAAAGAGTGATCTATAACCGTTCCCTTTTGCTATTTGTGTTATCTTACCCTTTTATGCTATCAGATATTATTGATACCTTTGTATGGGAGGTACGTGAAAGAGTGGTCCGATCAGAACCAAACTTCGCAGTTTTGGCCATCCTACGATGCCTCTTTCTATTTTTGTCCATTCGATGTATGGGATCGAAGCACTGTGCGGCGGCACTTGTGCCACAAATCCACCTACAATCCACCCATATCCGACGAGCTAGTTCGCGCTAAAACGAAAACCTTCATCGGATGTGGAGTTGATAATTGATGTAGAATCCCGGGTTCATCTTAAAAAGAAATGTTTGTGGAACAACTTCCATTTTTTTTTTTGTTTGCTGGGATACTATCATTTTTACTCCGAAACCAAAGAATTTATCTTATTTATGATATACAGTCAGAAAATAACAGTGTTTGGTATAAAGAAAGTGGACTGCGATTTTAGAATAAAAAAGTAATTATTTTATTGGTAAAATAAAAACTTTGTAATACATTTTTTTTGTGATAAAGGTTTAAAGTTTTTGATGAATTAAAAAAAAATGTAACAATATCGGTTTACCAAACCTTTTTATTTCTTTGCGTGTACACCTTTTTGTTACGATACCTATCGAAAAATATCACAGTGTAAGCAGCTAGTTCTACAACTTTTGTTCCATAATAAAAACAACATTTCTATATACAATGAGAGAATTTTCGTGTAACTAAAAGTGGCAATAACAATGAATGAAGTCAATTTGTTTTAACTCATTGTCGTCTGTGTAGTCCATATCTCCTCGTGTCTGTACAAGCAATATCCATACATACGTATATCTTTTGGGCCATTGTGTGACCTGTTATTATTCTTTCTTATTCTTAGTCATACAATGGCTGAGTATTATACTTGTCCTGTTTTTGCTCATAAACCACGCCTTCCATAAAATACATGCACACCACGCCAATACATACTGGCCAAGAGCAGAGAGAAATACTCACCACACTTAACACGCACATTGTTCGACAATAACAACAAGAAGAGTATCAACCACTTGTGCTTTGCGTCAAAATTTTCTTTACGTTATACCCAACACACATACACACACATACAAGGGTTGTTACTTTCATTGGCATAGTACACTCAAACCAAACCGTTACTCTCAAAAGTTCTAGTAGTTGAGTTGAATATTTCTCCACCAGACTAATATTGACACTTATACACCAATAACATCTAACGAGAAATGTTAGTATGTCTGATGTGCGTGAGTAAAGCAACTAGGTAACACCAATCTCTAAATGTACTCCCAGTGAAGACTACAGAATTTGTACATTTTCCAAAAACGGAGAACTTACAACAACAACAAACTAATAATGCAAACAAATGAAAAGTCAAAGGACATGCCTTTATGAGAGAACCATACATACCTACATACATAACTCCACTTGACATGTGATACCATATCGGAATGTCTATGGTCGTGCCTTTTGTATTTGCAATATGTATATGGGTAATAACGTCTGAATGTCTGCTCCACTTGCCATTCCGATGTTTGTCTCATCCAAAAGGAACTTTTTTCTCTTTTATTGCGACATTCTTGAGATTGGTGGAGTACATTATGATATGGTGCCATGAAATCTTTGGAGTATGTGATCAAGCTCATGTGTACGTATGTGTGTGAACGCATTCAATCAACACTATAATATGGATTGTAATCTATCAAACAATTTCTATCGAATGTGTATCTATTTGAGCACAAAGTTTTTTCTTTTTTTTTTCTACACAAAAATATTTTCTTTAACCACAACTGAAAATGTTCAGATATCGTTTGTCATCAATACCGATTTATTTGCTCTTAAAAGAAAGTGTACGGCGCCATTGTCGTTGCTCGTATTTTACGTGGGGACTAGGACTGTCTGCCGCGATAAATTCCGTTCCGAAATACCGGGATTTTCGGGACTGGATTAATCCCGAATCCCCGTATTTTTTATTTTGAATCCCGGTATTTTTCGGGATCTCGAAAAACTAAATACAATTTGTTACATTTTAGCTTTATTTATGAATAAATTAGCGTCTTCATTTAGTTCAAACGGTCCTTAGATTTCATACCCGACAAATTGAGTTGATAAACATTTATGGTACACCTTTAGTAAGAATTTTGTTTTACTATATTTCATGTTAGCCTGATACCGAAACAAGCAATAGACGTCCAAATGCATTATATCTAATTATACAATTATTTTTCGAGCTTTATGGACAGATATAGATTAAGGAACATGGTCAATAGAGCCATTGAAAAGAAAACGCCAGATACAAATCTATACACGCCTGGACTGTACATGTTTCGGTTCGGGCGAATGAATCTTTCCACAGCCTTTCGTATAGATCTGGCATTCGTTATACTATAAAAACCACAATTTCATCAATAGACATCAAAGTAAACGATAAGGTCCTCCTTTGAATAATGAGTTCATGAGAAATTGAATTCGTGTCACATAAAACAAACATCAATGATAAAAGGTCCGTCGTCAATATAACACGTTCGCGTTTATCTGATAAAAATTTGGATGTCTTGAAATTTTTAAGAAGTTATATAAAACGATGAAGTACAAAAGGATTAATACAAGTGTACGAAATTATACCTAATCTAATAAAAATCCTTAAAATGTTTTGCAGAGTAAGTTAACGATATGAAATTGCTTTTTAATTTACTCTTATGTTTTTTTTTTTAATAAAAAACTGAATTAAACTAAATTGGTTTAATATACAACAATTTTTGGCGCTGTAGATTGTTATTACTTAAAATATTTAAAGAATCCCAACAATTTCAGGATCTCGAAAACAAAATCCAGGAAAATCTCGGGATCACTAGATTCTATATTTTGCTATTCCGAATACCGGGATTTATAAAAATTATGTGACACTGGCATATGCACCGTAAACAATGCCTTTTGTCCTAATCATATGTGGGGAGCCACCGTGGTGCTATAGTTAGCATGCCCGCCTTGCATACACAAGGTTTTTCAGCGTGGAGATGCTGCCGTAGGCACCCTACCACATAGTGTCCAACCTTGTCCGTCGTAGGTGACATTCGTCATGTCATACGCATTACGTGTGTCACTGCCGAGCCTAGTTTAGTCGTACCACGTATCCCGAACTGGACAGAACTGTCGGCCAGACGGACTCGTGCAAACTACTGCCACCACTCTCCGTTCAAGAGCCCAAAGAACGGATTGCCGTCCCAGGCTACGTTCAGTCCTACATTAGTGAATCCGGGTACAAGGAGCTTGTGTCGTAACAGGCCACTCCAGGCCACGTTTGCCACAGTTGGTAGAAATCTATCAAGAATGGTAGATTTTTTACTGTTTGGTAGATTGGTTAAATTCTTGATGATTTGGTTGATTTTGCAAAATATTCCTCTCCAACTAAGAGGTACTTCAATGTTCTATAAAAATAAAATTTCGAGAATATTTCTATGAATTTTTACAACATTTTCTATAGAAATAAAATTTCGACAAAATTTTCTATAGAAATTAAAAATTTTCTATAGAAATAAAATTTTGAAAAAATTTCTATAGAAATAAAACTTCGACAAAATTTTCGACTGAAATAAAATGTTGACAAAATTTTCGACTGAAATAAAATTATAACAAAATTTTCTATAGAAATAAATTTTTTAAAAAATTTTCTATAGAAATAAAATTTCGACAAAATTTTCGACTGAAATAAAATTTTAACAAAATTTTCTATAGAAATAAAATTTTGACAAATGTTTCTGTAGAAATAAAATTTCGACAAAATTTTCGACAGATATAAAATTTTAACAAAATTTTCTATAGAAATAAAATTTTGACAAAATTTTCTATAGAAATAAAATTTTGACAAAATTTTCTATAGGAATAAAATTTTGACAAAATTCTCTATAGAAATAAAATTTTTTATAGAAATAAAATTTTGACAAAATTTTCTATAAAAATAAAATTTTGACAAAATTTTCTATACAAATAAAATTGAGACAAAATTTTCTATAGAAATAAAATTTCGATAAAATTTTCTATAGAAATTAAATTTTGGAAAAATTTTCGATAGAAATAAAATTTTGAGAAAATTTTCTATGAAAAAAAAGTTTTAAAAAAATTTTCTATAGAAATAAAATGTTGACAAAATTTTCTATAGAACTAAAATTTTGACAAAATTTTCTATAGAAATAAAATTGTGACAAAAGTTTCTGTAGTAATAAAATTTCAACAGAAAAAAAATGTTGACAAAATTTTCTATAGAAATATATTTTTTTTCGTTTTGTTATTGTTGGTTTTGTTCTTTAATCATTGTTGCTGTTTTTTGATTTCAGCTTAAAACACACGCAGAGAAGGAATATGATCACCTCAACCATGTTTCAAGAGCAAAATGTTATTTTTGTATAGTGACCATGTAACATGTTTGTCACTAAAATATTATTTTCTCGTCAAATATAACCTGCTTGCCGAAATCAGATACATGATTTCCGCGAAAATAACATGGTTGCGAAAACCATGTTACATGGTCACCACCCAAAAATAACATTTTGCTCTTAAAACATGTTTGAGGTAATGCATTGCATTGACTAAACTACAAGTGTAGCTTATATAAATAATGTTTGTCAAATTTATTTGGGCAAAGCCCTATAGACTGCAAGATGGTTGGATGGACGCACGTTTCGGAATTACCACATTCGTTATCAGCATCCCATACTTACAGAAAAACTATCAACCAATTATCAGAATAAATTCAGGCAGTTCACTAAACCCATGGTGAACCACACTTGCAAGATGGTTGGAAGGACGCACGTTTCGCAATTACCACATTCCCCATTCTATCATTAAACCCAACAACGACCACACTTGAACCTTCCGAAAAAAAAGGTTTATGATAGCCGGCTTATGCCGAAGTAAATTCGTACAAACATATTTGACGGTGGCAAAGGAAAAGAAAAGATGATGTACAGTGGGAGAAAAGATGATTCAATTTGTAAGAGGAAATTTCCCAAATGTTTTCTCCATAAGGAGTTAGCATAAAGGTCCCAAAATTGAGTTATCTCGCCCAGCCAGATCTATACTAAAGGCTGTGGAAAGGTTCATTCGCCCGAAGCGAAACATGTACATTCCAGGCGTGTATAGATTTGTATCTGGCGTTTTCTTTTCAATGGCTCTATTAACCATATTCCTTAATCTATATCTGTCCATAAAGCTCGAAAAATAATTGTATAATTAGATATAATGCATTTGGACGTCAATTGCCTGTTTCGGTATCAGGCTAACATGAAATATGAAAAGAGATATGTTTGTAGGAATTTATTTCGGCATAAGCCGGTTATCATGCAAAACCTTTTTTCGGAAGGTTCAAGTGTGGTTCATTGTTGGGTTTAATGAACTGGCTGAATTTATTCTGATAATTGGTTGATAGTTTTGCTGCAAGTAGAGGATGCTGATGAGGAATGTGGTAATTGCGAAACGTGCGTCCATCCAACCATCTTGCAGTCTATAGGGCTTTGCCCAAATAAATTTGACAAACATTATTTTCCTCTGTTGGTTAAGCTAAATTTGTAGTTTAGTCAATGCATGGTTTTAAGCTGAAATCAAAAACACCAACAATGATTAAAGGACACAACAAACAATAACAAAACGAATGAAATAAAATGTTGACAAAATTTTCTATAGAAATAAAATTTCGACAAAATTTTCTATAGAAATAAAATTTCGACAACATTTTCTATAGAAATAAAATTTTGACCAAATATTCTATAGAAATAAAATTTTGACAAAATTCTCTATAGAAATAAAATTTCGACAAAATTTTCTATAGAAATAAAATTTTGGAAAAGTGTTCTAAGAAATAAAATTTTGATTAAATTTTCTATAGTAATAAAATTTTCACAAAATTTTCTATAATAATAAAATTTCACAAAATTTTCTATACAAATACAATTGTGAAAAAAATTTTTATACAAATAAAATTTTGACAAATTTTCTATAGAAATAAAATTTTGACAAAAAAAAACAAAAAAATTCAAATTACAAAAATATGATCGGAAAATTCAAGCGAAGATATTTTTAAATATGGTAGATTTGAAGTAAAATTTTCTTAAAATTTTGGAAGTGCAGTAAACCCGTCATTACATTCTAGAAAAGATCAAGATTTTGGTTGTACATAAAAAAATAATGACGTGAGAATAACCTCCAAAGTTTTTGCAGAGATTTTCGTTTAACTCGGAAAAAAAACATTTTTGTCGATAACAACAACTTATTAGAATGTTACCATATTATTTTAAATCCACCAAAATCATAGCATTTTTAGGTATTTCCCAAAAATGTATATTCTTATTTCTTCCAATATATAATATGTTTGAAAGCATATTGATCTAAACAATAAAATATGTTTGAGTAGTTAAAGTTTCAAACATTTTGTAGTTTTCCATCCAAATGCAATAATGTTGTTTTCCCAAAAACTATATATTTGTCCATAATAATAAAATAAATCTATGATCTAAGTCTCAAAAATATTTGTTTTATCATCCAATTATAATGATTTGTGTCATTAGTTATAAAATAAACAATAACACATTTCTATATAAGAATGTACGTCTTTGGATCATATTTTCTCTCAAGCATATTATTTTATGTGTTAGCGTATAAATTCTTAAGGATAAATAAATTTTGTTTCTATTTGAATAATATTTTGCTTTAGCTTAAAAATAATTATTTTCACATAAAACAAACTCTCAAATGTTTGCAGGGATGTGAGTACATGTGCAAGGATATTTTTATTAGAGTTACTTATGTACTTGACTGACTAGGATATTATATATATATATATATATAAGCGTGAACATGTATGTATATGTATTACGTTCATATACAACTAATATATTTTATTGAAGCTTTTTTTTCCACTATTTTGTGTGTAATTGAAACTTTATAAGAAAGTACACTGATGATTAAGCGCAAGTGGACGTTAAGGATGGACAGAACGTGGCCCACTGCGTTGACGATGATGATGATGGCAATGACACACAACTAATTTGTGGTCATAAAATAAGTTAATAATACAATCATTGTCATAATGTCCATTAAGAATTCTCTGCTCTTATAAACGATACAATGATGGTCATACAGTGGGATGAACTCAAAGCGGAAACTACCAAGCAAAATCTCTCATTATCAAAAATCTTAATGGTAACTTATTTCAAAAATTCTGTCAATACTTTTTACACTAAAGAAAATATTGTCGTGAGATTAAAATGCGAATTTGTTGTTTTGGTCATCTGGACTACAAAAAAAACCCCGTTTGTTTCTTATAACATAGCATAATTTCTACTTAAGTCGAGACTGAATTCGGAAATTTAAATTTTCATTAACATGTTTTTAAAAGGCTTCAAAAGCACATAGGTTAGGTTAGGTGTCAGCCCGATGTATCAAGCTCACTTAGACTATTCAGTCCATTGTGATACCACATTGGTGAACTTCTCTCTTATTTCACAAGCACATAAGAAAAACTCTGAAAAAAAAATACAATTTGTTTCCCAAAATGAAGTACGCAAAACTCAAATTTAAAAGAGAATTGTGTCATAAATTTATCCTTACTTCAATTTTCCGCTTCCTTGGCTCAGAATCAATACCAAAATTTTTAGTGTACAGACCAAATCTTTGGAATCAGGCATGTTTTTTTCAGTGCATGGACTTAAGTTCAGCCGGCCCGAATCTTAAATACCCACCACCATGAATAAAATATAATTGTTTCCTTTGAAAACTCTTCGTCGTACACTCAAAAAACGGAGAAAGCAACAGAATTATTTTAGAAACAAGTATATACGGCCGTAAGTTCGGCCAGGCCGAAGCTTATGTACCCTCCACCATGGATTGTGTAGAAACTTCTACTGAAGACTGTCATCCACAATCGAATTACTTGGATTGCGGTAACACTTGCCGATGGCAAGGTATCTTAAAACTTCGTAACACCGTAATATATACCACATAGTCCATACGTGGTATATATTAAACCACAGAAATAAAATTTTGACAACATTTTCTATAGAAATAAAATTTGGAAAATATTTTCCATAGAAATAAAATTTGGAAACAATTTTCTATAGAAATAAAATTTTGACAAAATTTTCTATAGAAATAAGATTTTGACAAAATTTTCTATAGAAATAAAATTTTGACAAAATTTTCTATAGAAATAAAATTTTGACAAAATTTTCAATAGAAATAACATTTTGACAATGTTTTCTATAAAAATAAAATTTAGGTAGATTTTTTTTGGCTCGAGTGGCAACCATGATTATGAACCGATATGGACCAATTTTTGTGTGATTGGGGATCGGCTATATATAACTATATAACTATAGCCTTATACTAACATCACGTTGCAAATTTCAACCGGATCGGATGAATTTTGCTCCTCCAAGAGGCTCCGGAGATCAAATCTGGGGATCGGTTTATATGGGGGCTATATATAATTATGAACCGAACCAATTCTTGTGTGTTTGTTAGAGACCACATTCTAACACCATGTTCCAAATTTCAACCGGATCGGATGAATTTTGCTCCTCCAAGAGGCTCCGGAGGACAAATCTGGGGATCGATTTATATGGGGGCTATATATAATTATGGACCGATATGGACCAATTCTTGCATAGTTGTTAGAGACCATATACTAACACCACGTACCAAATTTCAACCGGATAGGATGAATTTTGCTCCTCTAAGAGGCTCCGGAAGTTAAATCTGGGGATCGGCTTATATGGGGGCTGTATATAATTATGGACCGATATGGACCAATTTTGGCATAGTTGTTAGAGACCATATAGTAATATCACGTACCAAATTTCAATCGGATCGGATGACTTTTGCTCCTCTAAGAGGCTCCGGATGTCAAATCCGGGGATCGGTTTATATGGGGGCTATATATAATTATGGGCCGATGTGGACCAATTTTTGCATGGTCATTAGAGAACATATACCAACACCATGTACCAAATTTCAGCGGGATCGGATGAAATTTGCTTCTCTTAGAGGCTCCGCAAGCCAAATCGGGGGATCGGTTTATATTGGGGCTATATATAATTATGGACCGATGTAGACCAATTTTTGCACGGTTTTTAGAGACCATATACTAACACCATGTACCAAATTTCAGCCGGATCGGATGAAATTTGGTTCTCTTAGAGGATCCGCAAGCCAAATCGGGGGATCGGTTTATATGGGGGCTATATGTAATTATGGACCGATATGGACCAATTTCTGCATGGTTGTTAGAGACCATATACTAACACCATGTACCAAATTTCAGCCGGATCAGATGGAATTTGCTTCTCTTAGAGGGTCTGCAAGCCAAATTTGGGGGTCCGTTTATATGGGGGCTATACGTAAAAGTGGACCGATGTGGCCCATTTGCAATACCATCTGACCTACATCAATAACAACTGCTTGTGCCAAGTTTCAAGTCGATAGCTTGTTTCGTTCGGAAGTTAGCGTGATTTCAACAGACGGACGGACATGCTCAGATCGACTCAGAATTTCACCACGACCCAGAATATATATACTTTATGGGGTCTTAGAGCAATATTTCGATGTGTTACAAACGGAATGACAAAGTTAATATACCCCCATCCTATGGTGGAGGGTATAAAAATCGCAACCGTATAGTCTTCTGCCTGCAGACAAAAGACGAGTTTTTGCAAAATTTCAGCAGGATAGCTTCATTATAGAAGACTGTAGACTGTAATTGGAACAGACAGACGGACATCGTTATACCGTCTTAAAACTTCTCCCTGCACACAAAAATATTTTTTTTTGATTCAATCACAAAACTTATTAACCCATTTTATTTTTTAATGTCTTCGATCACGAAAATTATAGTATCAATCACCAAAGTCAATTACAAAATTAATTGATCCAACTAAAATATTAATTAATACAATCAATTTTGTGATTGTTTTTTGTTTCAATTAAAAAAAACTCTTGATTCAATTAAATTTGTAATTGATAATTTTTTAAAACACAATTAAAATTTTACTTGAAAACATGGTAGTGATATTTTTTTTATGTGTACACACAAGATTTTTTTCTGATTCAATAACGAAACTAATTGATCCAATTAATTTTTTAATTGAAATATCTTCGATCACGAAAATAGTATATATAGTCCCAGCAAAAAAAGAGTCGCCAAAAAAGTAATGAAAATGTTCTTTTTGGATCCCGAAGTGGTGCAAAATTTACGCAGAAGCGATAAATTTAACATGGGCTTGTCATAGAACGTAAGTCCTCCATTTCAACAGCCGTTGCAATGAATTTGCATCACTTCTTTAGGTGTGATCCGAATTCAATGGTTTGGATGTAAATTAAAAAATTCTGTGATATTTTGTCAAATAAATTTTTTTTTAATTGTTTATAATTTTTAATGGATTCTAACGCTTGTCGGAAACGTTTAACTTCAAATATTTTCAAAAATTCACAATTTTTTCAGATTGGATTTAGTATTTTTTTCGACAAAATTTAAATGATTTGTACCATTTTATGAATTCTTACTCTGTTTTTAAGCTATTTGAAACAAAAAAAGTTAAAATTACCCATTACAAGTATGAAAAAACAAGTTATAAAAAATGGAATAAAAATAACTTTCTGGGTAGTTAAAATAAAGAACATCATTGGGAGTGCATCTTCTGGAAGTGCTTTTAAAGTTGTGCCTTTGGAAGAACTTCCAAATTTTTTTGCTGGGGTATTGTATCAATCACAGTTTGATTAGGCATAAAAAAATATTTGATTACAAAATTAATTGATTTGATTTGAAAATTTCAATTAATTTTTTTATTGGTTTAATAAAAAATGTAATTGATGTTAAGTGCAAAAATCAATAAATTTTGTGTTCTTTAATCGATTCTATTAATTATACCCTAAACCACATAGTGGTCAGGGTATAATAACTTTGATCTGCCAAAAAATGTGCCTACCAGAAATATTGATTTTAGACCCAATAAAATATATACCGATCGACTCGGAATCACCTCCTGAGTCGCTTGGTGTCCGCTCATCCGTCCGTGTATTTGTTGTTCGCAGGATTCCGGTCGCAATTATTAACCGATTTTGATGAAATTTGGTGCGTTTTTTTTTGGTACAGGGACGAACTGAATTTGGAAGACGCTACTGAATTTAGAAGAAATTGGATAAAATTTAGATATAGCTCCCATACACTATAAAAAGTGAACTCTCTATTTCACTAAAGCCAATTTTATTTTATTTTAGTTCATGGAATTATTACGTTTGGAGGAAGTTTGCTTTACTCTAATAATTTTTTTGCAGACTTTAGTTAAATGAAAAACGGAAAAAATTATACACAAATTAAGCATAACGATTTACTAAATTCGTATATCTCACAAAATAGTTTATTTAAATGCGTCCATCATGAACTTCCTATGTCACTCTGTCTGGCAATTTTTAACTCCAATTTTGTCCTTCAAACTACAAAATGTCCTTTAACAAGTGAAAATAAGTAAGGAAAATCTAAAGTCGGGCGGGGCCGACTATATTATACCCTGCACCACTTTGTAGATCTAAATTTTCGATACCATATCACATCCGTGAAATGTGTTGGGTGCTATATATAAAGGTTTGTCCCAAATACATACATTTAAATATCACTCGATTTGGACAGAATTTGATAGACTTTTACAAAATCTATAGATTTAAAATTTAAATTGGCTAATGCACTAGGGTGGAACACAATTTAAGTAAAAAAATTTAAATCTGAAACAATTTTAAGGAAACTTCGCAAAAGTTTATTTATGATTTATCGCTCTATATATATGTATTAGAAGTTTAGGAAAATTAGAGTCATTTTTACAACATTTCGACTAAGCAGTGGCGATTTAACAAGGAAAATGTTGGTATTTTGACTATATTTGTCGAAATCAGAAAAACATATATATGGGAGCTATATCTAAATCTGAAACGATTTCAATCAAATTTGGCACATATAACTATATTACTAATTGTACTCCTAGTGCAAAATTTCAACCAAATTGGCCAAAACTCTGGCTTCTGGGGCCATATAAGTCCATATCGGGCGAAAAATATATATGGAAGCTATATCTAAATCTGAATCGATTTCAACCAAATTTGGCACGCATAACTACAATGCTAAATCTCCTTCCTGTGCAAAAATTCAACCAAATTGGGCCAAAACTCTGGCTTTTAGGACCATATTAGTCCACATCGATCAAATTTGGCACACATGACTATACTACCAATTGTACTCCTTATGCTCTGGCTTCTGGGTCCATATAAGTGCATATCGGGCGAAAGATATATATGGAAGCTATATCTAAATCTGAATCGATTTCAACCATATTTGGCACGCATAACTACATTGCTAAATCTACTCCCTGTGCAAAATTTCAACCAAATTGGGCAAAAACTCTGGCTTTTAGGACCATATTAGTCCATATCGGGCGAAAGATATATATGGGAGCTATATCTAAATCTGAACCGATTTCAATCAAATTTTGCACACTTGACTATAATACTAATTGTACTCCTAGTGCAAAATTTCAACCAAATTAGGGTAAAACTCTGGCTTCTGGGGCCATATAAGTCCATATCGGGCGAAAGATATATATGGGAGCTATATCTAAATCTGAACCGATTTCAATCAAATTCAATCACTTGACTATACGACTAAGTGTTATGTTTGTACAAAATTTCAAGCAAATCGGTATAAAACTCTGGCTGCTGGGTCCATATTAGTGCATATCGGGCGAAAGATATATATGGGGGCTATTTCTAAATCTGAACCGATTTCTTCCAAAATCAATAGGGTTCTATTCTGACATGTGCCAAATTTGAAGGGGATTGGACCTTAATTGCGACCTAGACTTTGATCACAAAAATGTGTTCACAGACAGACGGACGGACGGACGAACGGACGGACAGGCGGACATGGTTATATCGACTCAGGGACCCACCCTGGGCATTATTGCCAAAGACACCATGTGTCTATCTCGTCTCCTTCTGGGTGTTACAAACATATGCACAAACTTATAATACCCTGTTCCACAGTGTGGCGCAGGGTATAAAAATTATTTATGTCTAATAAATTTTCTTGAATTTGTCGAAAAAAAAAAATAATTATTTTTGTGATATCGACGTGATGTCAGTATTAGTAATACTGGTTGTTAAAATTTTCTAAAAATATTCAAAATTTTCTAAAATCAACCAAAAGTTTTCTTCCTGGTGGGTTCCATGTTTTTTTCAGTGTATATTTGTATTGCCCGATTTCGACAAATGGTGTTACGTTGGGCTTTTGTACTAACCGTAAAATTTGGCACAAAGTAATCTTTTTCATCACTTTTCAAGTGTGCAAAATTTCATCGAAATCGGTTCATAGCCCCCATATATATGTATCGCCCGATTTTCCCAAATTTGGCCATAAAACCCTTATTTATTACCCGATCTTACTCAAATTTTGCAAAAGGTAACCTTCTATATTACCAACCAAACCTGCCAAATATCATCTAAATGGGTTCAGAATTAGATATAGCTCCCATATATATGTATCGCCCGATTTTCAAAAATTTGCCCTAATAACCCTATTTTAACCAAAATAGCCTTATTTATTACCCGATCTCACTCAACTTTAGCACAAGATAACCTTCTATTGCATCAATCAAACCTGCCAGATATTATCAAAATCGGTTCAGATTTATATATAGCTCTCATATATATGTATCGCTCGATTTTCCAAAATTGGGCCATAAATCTCTTATTTATCAACCGATCTTACTCAAAGTTGGCTAAATGTAATCTTCTTTAGCACTAACTATATGTGCAAAAAATCATCGAAAGCGGCTCAGATTTAGCTATAGCTCCCATATATATGTATAGCCCGATTTTGAAAATTCGCCCCCTAATAACCTTATGTTTGACCATAGAGGCCTCATTTCTTAACTGATCTTACTCAAATTTTGCACAACCTTTTGTGGTATTAATCAAACCCGCAAATTGGTTCAGATTTAGACATAGCTTCCATATATATGCATCGCTGGATTTTCACAAATTTGGCCATAATACTCTTATTTATTAACCAATGTTACTCAAATTTCAAATTTTGATGTACTACACGCAAAGAAAAAAAACGTTTGGAAAACGTGTACCGAAAACGTTTTTCTTTTGTTAGAGTTTTTTGAATTGCTTCGAAAATTTTAAACTTTTATCACCAAAAAAATTCGTTTGTTACAAAGTTTTTATTTTTTCAATAAAAAAAGTTATTTTTGAAACAACAACAGAGTCCATTTCGTTTATATCAAACACTGTTCTTTTCTGACTTTTGGTCTTTAATAAAACACATTTTACAGTTCAAAATTTAATATAGTACAATGTAATGTTGAACATTTTTTTCGGAATCTTCCGAACATATGTAGAATGTATGTAAAAAAAAAAAAAAAAAAAAAAAAAACTTTGGTCGAAGCAGGGATCGAACCCACGACCCTTGGCATGAGAGTCAGACGTAGCAACCACTGCTCCACGGTGCCAAACTAAATGTTTGTTTCTGTTAAATAAACTTTGTTTATTCGGTTCGTGGGCGCCGCAAGCTATGCTATATAAATATAACTTATATGGATATTTATCTATTGATGACCATAACAGGTATGGTCCGCGGTTCGATTCTCCGTCCAGGCGAAAGGTAAAAAAATTTTAAAAATTTATAAAATCGTATAATTTCTTCTACATTGTTTGTATTACAGAAAAAGGTGCTAAGAACTAAAAATCTTCGTGGAAGTGAGAAAGATGTGAGGGAAAATGCAATTAGCCAGAAAAAATTTTTTTTTGAGTTAGTCTTTATGAAATGGTTTTTACATCCTGGAAAAGAATAAACGGTTATCACAAAAAGTATATACTTTTCTTCCAAATACACTTCCTTACAGCGAAAAGCAAATGAGAAACGAACTTTGTTTGTCTAAAATTTCGTTTGGGAGGAAAGAATTATTTTTTTGCGTGTAGCCGATCGTATTTAACATATACGTACTTGTAGCTCTTATATAAGAATATTGCTCGATTTTTACAAATTGATTTTCTCTTTTGTAATAATGGGCTCAATATTAGTGGCATACTAACTGCGTAGGTGCAATATCAACTACAGCCAGTGTTGCTAGAGGAAGGGGAAATTCCCTATATGTAGGGTTTTTTTAATATTTAGCGTCTTGTAGGGACGTAGGGCCACAATGTAGGGACATTTTCACTCAACACAATTTGTAATAATTTTTACATTTTGGTGGTTCTAGAGGAGGAAATTAGAAGCCGACAAGGCTTGATCTTTAACAATGTGTGGTAACAACAGTTACCACTAGTGCAAAAAAAAAATCTAACAAAATTTGAAGATTACCATAAATTACCACAAATCTACCAAACAAATATTTCTATAGAAATTTTTGTCAAAACTTTATTTCTGTAGAAAATTTTGTCAACATTTTATTTCTATAGAAAATGTTGTCAAAATTTTATTTATTAGAAAATTTTCTCAAAATTTTATTTCTATAGAAAATTTTGTCAAAATTTTATTTCTATAGAAAATTTTGTCAAAATTTTATTTCTATAGAAAATTTTGTCAAAATTTTATTTCTATAGAAAATTTTGTCAAAATTTTATTTCTATAGAAAATTTTGTCAAAATTTTATTTCTATAGAAAATTTTGTCAAAATTTTATTTCTATAGAAAATTTTGTCAAAATTTTATTTCTATAGAAAATTTTGTCAAAATTTTATTTCTATAGAAAATTTTGTCAAAATTTTATTTCTATAGAAAATTTTGTCAAAATTTTATTTCTATAAAAAATTTTGTCAAAAATTTATTTCTATAGAAAATTTTGTCAAAATTTTATTTCTATAGAAAATTTTGTTAAAATTTTATTTCTGTAGAAAATTTTGTCTCAATTTTATTTCTATCGAAAATTTTGTCACAATTTTATTTCTATAGAAAATTTTGTCAAAATTTTATTTCTATAGAAAATTTTGTCAAAACTTTATTTCTATAGAAAATTTTGTCAAAATTTTATTTCTATAGAATTTTTTTCAAAATATAATTTCTTTAAAAAAATTTCTCACAATTTTATTTCTATAGAATTTTTTATCAAAATGTTATTTCTATAGAAAAATTTCTAACAAAAATTTGTTTAGAAGAAACTTTTTCCAAAATTTTATTTTTATAGAGATTTAACAAAAAAATACTATTTTTGGTAGAATTCTATCGTGGTGGTAATACAAATTTATTTTCTAGGTTACATACGTTGCATATTCATGTTTTAAGTTAATAAAGTACTTAGAACCATTTTTGTTTTGTAAAGTAGGGAAAGTAGGGAACATTTTTTTCCTTGTAGGGTAAACCGAACATTTTCCCTGGCAACACTGACTATGAGCTATAGCCACACTGAAAAAAATATTGTCGTGAGATCAAAGATTTCGTGTCTTTAAAATACGAATGCAAATTTTGCTTAGCATAGAAGGCGCATTTCTCTAATATAAAGTTTTTTTCCTTGTCCAAAAGTCGATAAACTTTTCAATGAAGTCGTATTGTCCTTATGATTAAGTGATTTGGCTTAAAAATTGGTATCATAACATGAAAGAAAAAATGTTTGGGCTAAGGTCAACTTGACTTTAATAATTCAGAAAAATTCTTTAAATTTAATGAAATTGTCTTTAAATTTGTTGTCTTTTTGCATCTTGACTACAAAGCAAAAAATCGTTCAGATATAGGACATGTTTTTCAACACTTTATTTTAAAGAAGCTTTTTACTTGAAACATAGCATAATTTCTACTGGAAGTCGAGTCTTAACTTGGAAAATAAAGTTGTCGTTAACTCGTTTTTAAAGGACTTTGATAGCATATGAAGAAAAAAGCTGAGAAAGCGAAAAATTAAAATTTGCTTCCTAGAAGCAAGAACACAAAACCCAAATTTAAAAGAGAATTGTGTCTTAAAAGTATCCTTATTTGTATTCTCCGCTTCTTTGGCTCGGAATCAATACCAAATTTTTTAAAGTAAAGACAAAATCTTTGGAACCGGGCATGCTTTTTTTTCAGTGCAGATTGAGACAAAGCACCCATAAACATGTAGCCCTTAATTTTCTTAAATATGCAACTGCGGTTTATCTCCCACACCTATATCAATGTTACCCCACAAATGCTTATGATTACTAAGTCAGTAAGAGTGGTTTAGGGTATGATATAGTCGGCTCCGCCCGATTTTCTACTTTAACTTTTTAATTCAATCAATCAATTCGTAGTTAAATTTTTAATTGGAACAATTGACTTTTTAACAAAAACCGCGAAAATTTTCTAATTTTCTAACTAACTTTGTGTTCTTAGTTTGATTTAAAAAAAATAAATATTGTATCTTAATTGACTTTGTGTTTTTATTTTGATTACAAAATCGATTGTATATAGTCGAAAATCGAAAATTTGATGTGTTACAAACGGAATAATAAACTTATTATACCCCCATCACCATTCTATGGTGGTGGGTATAAAAAAAAAAAAAAAAAAAAAAAACAAGTATATACAGTAGTAAGTTCGGCTGGGCCGAATCTTATATACCCACCACCATGCATCAAATATAATAGTTTCGTTTGAAAATTTCAGGGGGTTTGATGACAGATATTTTCCCAAGCAGATCAGTTCAACCAGTACGCTTCCCACAAATAAATGTAAAGATTTTACCTATAAAGACTAGATCAGATTCTGAATTTATAAGAACCATTTTTTGTTTGAGTTTTAGAGGAATCATAAACATCTCTTGTAAGTGTGCAAGAAAATGATGAAATTACGCCTTGATTTGAAATCTAAAATCTGTGGATTTTCATCCAAATTATTTAAATGACTACGAGAAGTAAAATCTGGAAATTTTGCATACAGTTTCAAGCCATTTTCATGATCAGTGCGTCTTCTATACCCTCAATAAGTGAAATCGGTCTATATGGAGCCCTTACCAAATGGACCGATAAAACTAAATCATATACACTTTGTTATGGGTCTAAAATGCCAGTATATTTTCAATTTGAGGCAAATCGGATAAAAACTACAATTTCTAGAAACCCTACACTGAAAAAAAATATTGTCCTGCGGTCAAAGATTTCATGCCTTTAAAATACGAATGCAAATTTTGCTTAGCATAAACGACGCATTTCTCTAATGTAAAGTTTTTGCCTTATCCAAAAGTCGATAAACTTTTCAACGAAGTAGTATTGTCCTTATAATTAAGTGATTTGACTTAAAAATGGGTATCATAACATGAAAGAAAATATATTTGGGCTAATGTCAACTTGACTTTAATAATTTAGAAAAAATCTTCAAATTTAATGAAATTGTCTTTAAATTTGTTGTCGTTTTGCATCTTGACTACAAAGCAAAAAATCGTTCAAATTGAGGACAACTTTTTCAACACTTTATTTTTAAGACGTTTTTTACTTGAAACATAGCATAATTTCTACTGGAAGTCGATTCTTAATTTTGAAAATAAATTTGTTGTTAACTCGTTTTTAAAGGACTTTATGAAGAAAAAAATCTGAAAAGCGAAAAACTAAAATTTGCTTCCTAGAAGCAAGTACACAACACCCAACTTTTAAAGGAGAATTGGGTCTTACAAATATCCTTACTTGTATTCTCCGCTTCTTTGGCTCAGAATCAATACCAAAATTTTTAAAGTAAAGACAAAATCTTTGGAACCGGGTATGCTTTTTGTTCAGTGTAGGAGTTAAGTCGTGAGTTCGGTGTAATGGGGGCTATACCAAAACATGGAAAGATACACACAGCATTCTTTAATCTCGACCCCAAATCGGAGGGCCGGTTTATAAGGGGGCTATATCAAAAACTGTACCGATACTCAATATATTCGGCACACCCCTTTATGGTCCTAGAATACCTCTAGATTTCTAATTTCAGGCAAATTGGGTAAAAACTACGGATTCTAGAAGCCCAAGAAGTAAATCTGTAGATCGGTCTATATGGGGGCTATATCGAAACATGGTCCGATAATCACCATTAGCGGCACATCTCTTTATGTTCCTAGAATACCTCTAGATTTCCAATTTCAGGTAAATTGGGTAAAAACTACGGATTCTAGAAGCCCAAGAAGTAAAAGTGGGAGATCGGTTTATATGGGGGCTATATCGAAACATGGTCCGATAATCACCATTATCGGCACATCTCGTTATTTTCCTAGAATACCTCTAGATTTCCAATTTCAGGCAAATTGGGTAAAAACTACGGATTCAAAACATGTACCAGTACTCACCATTTTCGACACACGTCTTTATGGTCCTAGAATACCTCTAGATTTCAAATTTCAGGCATATTGGATAAAAACTACGGATTCTATAAGCCCAAGAAGTAAAATCGGAAGATCGGTCTATATGGTGGCTATATCAAAACATGGACCGGTACTCACCATTTTCGGC
The DNA here is from genome assembly GCF_050003625.1 of Haematobia irritans. NCBI lineage: Eukaryota > Metazoa > Arthropoda > Insecta > Diptera > Muscidae > Haematobia > Haematobia irritans. The sequence continues at coordinate 164,926,133 of NC_134400.1, forward strand.
ACACGTCTTTAGGGTCCTAGAGTATCCCTAGATTTCAAATTTCAGGTAAATTGGATTAAAACTACGGATTCTAGAAGCCAAAGAAGCAAAATCGGGAAATCGGTCCATATGGGGGCTATACCAAAGCATGGACCGATAGGCACCATTTTCGATACACTTTTTGATGGACCTAAAATACCTCTTGATTTCCAATTTTAGGCAAATTGGATAAAAACTACAGTTTTTATAATCCCAAGACCCTAAATCGGGAGGTTGGTTTATATGGGGAGTATATCAAAACTTGGACCGATATAGCCCATCTTCGAACTTGACAAAAGTTCTGTGCCAAATTTCAGGACGATAGCGCCATTATTGAAGGCTGTAGCGTGATTACAACAGACAGACAGACAGACGGATGGACGGACGGACGGACATGCTTATATCGTCTTAGAATTTCTCCCTGATCAAGAATATATATATACTTTATATAGTCGGAAATCGATATTTCGATGTGTTACAAACGGAATGACAAACTTATTATACCTCCATCAGCATTCTATGGTGGTGGGTATTAAAAAAAAACAACAATGGTTTATACAAATTTGCCCACTGTACCATTATCACTTAATCCAATAAGAAAACTTAAACAATCCATTCAACCAAATCCACTTTAAACGAAGTTTGTGTGTGTGTGAGAGAGAGAGAGAGAGAGAGAGAGAAAGTTCATACACAAATTCACACAAACAAAACGAAAACTCCCACTTTAAAATACTGAAGACCACAACAAATATAAATTAAATAAAACAAGTATAATTTAATTCTAGCAGAAATACAATAAAATACCAAATACGTCTGGACTTTCCTACAAATACAATATGAGAAAAACAAAAAACTGAAAAAAATCCCATTATCCTGGGCGAAAGGAACACGAAAATTAAAATTTTATTGTTTTAGCCAGTATCACACATATAAAAGCTTCACAACAAAGGAAAAATATGCAAATAAAATCAAATAAAATAATTGAAAAAGAAAAACAGAAAATACCCAACGAAGGCCAGATGTTCCAAAGAAGGGGAGAGGACAACAACAAATACAACCTAATAGCGAATAATATTAAGTTGTCAAAAAAACGAGTGAAAGAAAATGCGATAAAGGAAATAATAGAAAACAATGAATGCATTACCGACATACTCAAAATTATACCACGACGACGAGGACGACGAGCAATAGAATTCTGGGGCCAAAGTTATGTGGGTAAGATATAATAATAATAAAAGATCATCACGTGTCGCTTACACATATACTCACACACATACACGCGCACCAACATTACATGCCATTACCCACAGTAGTAGAAAATAAATAATAAAAAAAATTGTGGAATATATGGGCAGGAGAAATAGACCAACCACCGTTAAGCAACCCTTAAAAGAGTCTCTACTAACTCACACATACTTTGAAATTAACAAAAGTGCGCAGCCCCTTTACACACACACATATACACACGCACGCACACATAATTTCGGATAGCATATCCTTCAGGGAGATTATTTGCACAGAGTAATTGTGTATCAGGGTTTCTATATTCAGTTCGATTTTTGAACGAAACGTGGCCACAAGTCACGCTATACGGTCTCAACTCAATATAGGTTCCCCCGTTAAAAACAACAAAAAAACAAAAAGGATAACGCGTACATAGAAATGTGTGTGGAGTGTACAGATTACATTTCAAAAGGATTATTTTAAGTGGATTTATTATATATATACTCTTCAAAACTGTGATTAATTTATTATTGTAAAAAAAAGCAAATAAAACGCGAAAACACACAAAAAAATAGATTAAATCCATGAATCAGAATGCTTTTAAGCCGTAATTCTTCAATGACTTCCCTTGAAGATACGGCCAGTGCTTTTGCCAATACAGTAGCAGCAGCGGGTTCAAATCCCTGCAATACGGATCAGCAACATTTAACCTACGATAATCATTCACAGTCCTTGCATCATCATCATCACAATCTCAGCCATCATCTACAACATCATCATCATCACCATATGAATTTAGCAGAGCGTTTAAATGATCAACAGCAACATCAATCTATGAAAATGTGTTGCCAACAATGTGGTAATTTTGTGCAAATTCTATACAATGATGGTAAAAGAAAATTCCATCGTGAATCGAACTTTAAGTGTGATAAGTGCAAGAAAATGAGGAATCATAAAACCGGCATAGTGAAAAATAAAAATCGAAATAATTTAAAAAATGCTGACGGTAATAATGAGGTTAATCATTGTGACGATATGGCCAATGAAGCCGTAAATAATGGTCAAGATGATGATGGTGATGATGATCTTGATGAGGATGATATTGGTGAAGAAGAGGAAACTGATATAGGTATAGACGATGATGATATAATGGATATGGATGAGGATATGGCCGAACACGATGATGAAGATGATGAAGTCGATTTGGTTCAAGATGATGATGAGAATATGACGCGTATACCCAAAGTAGAGAATATATCACCGGTACCCAGTACAACTACACTGCTGAAGGAGAGTAATACAAAACCCATATTAAAATTTAGTGTCTCTGCTATATTGGGTGATACCCGTGAAGGTGTACGAGTGCGTAATGGTAAGAACAAACAAGAACTCACACATACACTGAAAAAAAAATATTGTCGTGAGGTCAAAGATTTCATGTCTTTAAAATACGAATGGAAATTTTGCTTAGCAAAAAAGACACATTTCTCTAATATAAAGTTATTTTTTCCTTGTCCAAAAGTCGATAAACTTTTCAATAAAGTCGTATTGTCCTTATAATTAAGTGATTCGACTTAAAATGGGTATCATAACATGAAAGAAAAAATGTTTGGGCTAAGGTCAACTTGACTATAATAATTCAGAAAAATTCTTTAAATTTAATGAAATTGTCTTTAAATTTGTTGTCTTCTTGCATCTTGACTACAAAGCAAAATATCGTTCAAATATAGGACATGTTTTTCAAAACTTTATTTATTTAATTTAAAAGAGAATTGTGACATAAAAGTACACTTAAAAAAAATTGAACTCTCTATTTCACTAAAGCCAATTTAACTTTATTTTAGCTCATGGATTTATTATGATTGGAGAAAGTTTCCTTTACTCTAATAATTTTTTTGCGTACGTTAGTTAAATTAACTAAAATAGGGGAAAAAATTATACATAAATTAAACATAAAGATTTACTAAATTCGTATTTCTTACAACATAGTTCATTATTTTTTTAAATTTGTAAATTTTACTAGTAATGCATTCATCATGAACTCCGTATGTCACTAACAACATTCTTGCAATTTTGAACTCCAATTTTTTCCTTTAGACTACAAAATTTTCTTTAACATGTGAAAAAACTTAATTATGTCTTTCTTGAATTTGTCAAAAAATATTTACCTATTTTTGTGATATCGGCGCGATGCCAGCGTTTGTAATACTATTTAGTTAGAATTTTCTAAAAGTATTCAAAATTTTCTAAAATTAACCGAAAGTTTTCTTCCTGGTAAGTTCACTATTTTTTCAGTGTATCCTTACTGGTATTCTCCGCTTCTTTGGCTCGGAATCAACACCAAAATTTTTAAAGTAGACAAAATCTTTGGAACCGGACATGCGTTTTTTTCAGTGTACACAGATTTTTTTTTTTTAATTTCTTAGTATATTTAAAGCCACTTCTTAAAGCTTGCTAATATCCGCAAATAATACCTTCACTATTAAAAAACAAGTATATACGGCCGTAAGTTCGGCCAGGCCGAAGCTTATGTACCCTCCACCATGGATTGCGTAGAAACTTCTACTGAAGACTGTCATCCGCAATCGAATTACTTGGGTTGCGGTAACACTTGCCGATGGCAAGGTATCTTAAAACTTCCTAACACCGTGATATATACCACATAGTCCATACGTGGTATATATTAAACTAAACAAGTATATACGGCCGCAAGTTCGGCCAGGCCGAATCTTATGTACCCACCACCATGGATTGCGTAGAAACTTCTACGAAAGACTGTCATCCACAATCGAATTACTTGGGTTGTGGTATCTTAAAACTTCTTATTCCTGCATGGTTGTTGGATACCATATACTAACATCACGTACCAAATTTCAACCGAATGGGAAGTATTTTGCTCTTCCAAGGGGCTCTGGAGGTCAAATCTGGGGATCGGTTTATATGGGGCCTATATATAATTATGGACCGATATCGACCAATTTTTGCATGGGAGTTTGAGGCCATATATTAACACCACGTACCAAATTTCAACTGAATCAGATGAATTTTGGTCTTCCAAGAGGTTCCGGAGGTCAAATCTGGTGATCGGTTTATATGGGGGCTATATATAATTATGAGCCGATGTGGACCAATTTTTGCATGGTTGTTAGAGACCATATACTAACATCACGTACCAAATTTCAGCCATATCGGATGAAATTTGCTTCTCTTAGAGGCCTCGCAAGCCAAATCGGGGGATCGGTTTATATGGGGGCTATATATAATTATGGACCGATGTGGACCAATTTTTGCATGGTTGTTCGAGACCATATACTAACACCATGTACCAAATTTCAGCCGGATCGGATGAAATTTGCTTCTCTTAGAGACCTCGCAAGCCAAATCGGGGGATCGGTTTATATGGGGGCTATATATAATTATGGACCGATGTGGACCAATTTTTGCATGGTTGTTAGAGACCATATACTGACACCATGTACCAAATTTCAGCCGGATCGGATGAAATTTGCTTCTCTTAGGGGCCTCGCAAGCCAAATCGGGGGATCGGTTTATATGGGGGCTATATAAAATTATGGACCGATGTGGACCAATTTTTGCATGGTTGTTAGAGACCATATACTAACACCATGTACCAAATTTCAGCCGGATCGGATGAAATTTGCTTCTCTTAGGGGCCTCGCAAGCCAAATCGGGGGATCGGTTTATATGGGGGCTATATATAATTATGGACCGATGTGGACCAATTTTTGCATGGTTGTTAGAGACCATATACTAACACCATGTACCAAATTTCAGCCGGATCGGATGAAATTTGCTTCTCTTAGAGGCCTCGCAAGCCAAATTTTGGGGTCCGTTTATATGGGGGCTATACGCAAAAGTGGACCGATATGGCCCATTTGCAATACCATCCGACCTACATCAATAACAACTACTTGTGCCAAGTTTCAAGTCGATAGCTTGTTTCGTTCGGAAGTTAGCGTGATTTCAACAGACGGACGGACGGACATGCTCAGATCGACTCAGAATTTCACCGCGACCCAGAATATATATACTTTATGGGGTCTGAGAGCAATATTTCGATGTGTTACAAACGGAATGACAAAGTTAATATATCCCCCATCCTATGGTGGTGGGTATAAAAAGGCCGATTAAATACGTATATAATTAAGTTTAAAGTTTCTTTAGAGATAAAATTTTGACCAAATAAAATTTTGGCAACATTTTCTATAGAAGTAAAATTTGGAAAAATGTTCTATAGAAATAAAATGTGGATAAACTTTCTATAGAAATAAAATTCAGACAAAATTTTCTATATAAATAAAATTTTGACAAAATGTTCTATAGAAATAAAATTTTGACCAAATTTTCTATTGAAATAACATTTTGACAATGTTTTCAATAAAAATAAAATTTTGGTAGATTATTTTTGGTTCGAGTTGCAACCATGATTATGAACCGATAAGGACCAATTTTTGTGTGATTGGGGATCGCCTATATATAACTTTAGACCGATATGGAACAATTTTGGCATGGTTATTAGCGTCCTTATACTAACACCATGTACCAAATTTCAGCCGGATCGGATGAAATTTGCTTCTCTTAGAGGCTCTGCAAGCCAAATCGGGGGATCGGTTTATATGGGGGCTATATATAATTATGGACCGATGTGGACTAATTTTTGCATAGTTGTTAGAGACCATATACTAACACCATGTACCAAATTTCAGCCGGATCGGAGGAAATTTGGTTCTCTTAGAGGCTCCGCAAGCCAAATCGGGGGATCGGTTTATATGGGAGCTATATGTAATTATGGACCGATATAGACCATTTTTTGCATGGTTGTTAGAGACCATATACTAACACCATGTACTCTTAGAGCAATCGCAAGCCAAATTTGGGGGTTCGCGTATATGTGGGCTATACGTAAAAGTGGACCGATATGGCCCATTTTCAATACCATCCGACCTACATCAATAGCAACTACTTATGCCAAGTTTCAAGTGATTTCAACAGACAGACGGACGGACGGACGGACGGACGGACGGATGGACGGACATGCTCAGATCGACTCAGAATTTCACCACGACCCAGAATATATATACTTTATTGGGTCTTAGAGCAATATTACGATGTGTTACAAACGGAATGACAAAGTTAATATACCCCCATCCTATGGTGGAGGGTATAAAAAAGTTGCATTTGCACTAAAAAAAAGCATGCCCGTTTTCAAAGATTTTGTCTTTACCCTAATGATTTTGGTATTGATTCCGAGCTAAAAAAGCGGATTATTGAAGTAAGGATAGTTTTAGGACAAAATCCTCTTTTAACTTTAAGTTTTGCGTATTTGATTCCACACAGAAAAAGATTTCACGAACATTTTTCCGATTAAAGTTTTAATAGAGTTTTAGCAAATAGTCAATTAAAACTTTAATCGATTCAACAATTTTTATACCCTCCACCATAGGATAGGTTAGGTTAGGTTAGGTGGCTGCCCGATGTATCAGGCTCACTTAGACTATTCAGTCCATTGTGATACCACATTGGTGAACTTCTCTCTTATCACTGAGTGCTGCCCGATTCCATGTTAAGCTCAATGACAAGGGACCTCCTTTTTATAGCCGAGTCCGAACGGCGTTCCACATTGCAGTGAAACCACTTTGAGAAGTTTTGAAACCCTCAGAAATGTCACCAGCATTACTGAGGTGGGATAATCCACCACTGAAAAACTTTTTGGTGTTCGGTCGAAGCAGGAATCGAACCCACGACCTTGTGTATGCAAGGCGGGCATGCTAACCATTGCACCACGGTGGCTCCTACCTAATTTGGGGGCCTACCTAATTTTAAATCTAGGGTTACTAAATTTAAAATTAGGATACAAATCTCATTTATCGAATTTCCATTCTTTCTTTGCGATATATTAAAAAAGCTATACACGTACAAACAAATGAACGGAAAAGCAGAAAAATCTTTTTTTTTTTTTGCATACAGCGCACATTACAAAAATTTATAATTTGAATTCATCGCTGTTGCTTTTGTTATAAAATATTTTTTTTTTTTATTTTTTCACATGAAAAATGTTCGGAGAACGTAGAGGGTAATCATGTGGTGAAAATAGGGTTTTGATATCTGGGAGGGGGGACATCTCCCTTGCCCACATTTTTCAAAATTGGGCCATAGTTCTTCGATTTGGTTGAAATTTCCAAGGAAGGTTAGGGGTGATATCTAGGCAAAGACCCGCTTCTTTATTTTTCGATATTTGGTCGCGGATATGGAGCACCCCCTAAATACGATTTTTGTTTAAAGTACAGCAAAACAAACAAAAATTCTCTGATTTACTTGAGATTTACAGAGAACACACCGTGAGGTTATGAATTTATTATGGGGTACCTGATTTTTTAATACTTGGACCAGAATGGGGACCTACCCTTTGCCCGAATTTTTGACAATTGGAAAAAAATTATCTGATTTGATTGAAATTTTCAGGGAAGGTTGAAGGGGGCAACTAGGCAAAGAACTGCTACTTTATTTTTCGATATTTGGTCGAGGAGGGGAGCCTCTCCTTTGTCCGACTTTTTTAAAGTACAGTGAAAAAACTAAAACTTTGTCGACTCACTGAAATTTTACGAAGAACTTGGGGAATTATTATGAAATTTATGACGTATATGATTTTTTAATATTTGGTCGGCAAAAAATAAAAGGGCATAGGGAGACCCCATTTCTCCTCAAGCACATACCGTAAAACAATTAAACTTTTTGTGGGCTGGGTTATATTATTATAATGGATATCTGATTTTGTGATATTCGGAAGGGAAGAGGGGCTTCCCCTTGTCATGCTGTTTAAAAATTGGGTTTATTATTTGCTTGAGATTTTCTGGGACGTCTACACAATATACGCTATATCATTTTTCGATATTGGGACGGAGAGGGAGACCTCCTCTAAAACTTAAAAAAAAAACTAGAATTCTCAAGTTTACTTGTGATTTACAAAGGCCGTAGGGGAAGTTTTTGAAATCAAAATGGTGTACTTGATTTTTGGGTATTTGGACGGGAACCTTCTTCTTGTCCCTTTACAAACAATAGAGCAAAATCTAACCGTCTCCGGTTTACTTGAAATTGGGAGAAGATGATTATACAGGGTTTACAGGGTACATGATGATCGATATCTGGTTGGGGAAGTAGAATAGTGAAATTGAGTAGTTTATGAAATAAATATAGGGTACGTGAATTTACGATATCTGGTCGGTGAGGAGCGAAGGATGGGGTTACCTTTTGCCCGATTTTTTGAAAATAGAAAGTAGAGGGCTGTCGATAAATGGGAACTCGGTACATATTTTTATGATTTCTCCACAGACTTCTACCAGACTCTTTTAAGCAAACAACTTAAATTTACATGAAGTTGATAGGCAACGTAAAGGGTGCTTCATTTTCCGGTATATGTTTGAGAAAGGCATATTCTCCGTGTCCAACACTTTAACAAATGTTAATATGGTCAATTTTTAAGTACTTTTCTTTTTTCTATTTATTGGACGGTATGTTGAGGAGAAGTATACCTCCCCTTGATAATCCACGCTTGAAATTCTCAGGAAGTTTAGAAGATTGTCCAACGATTTGAATACAGAACAATTAAAAACCAAAAAAAAAATGGTTGAAAGGGAACAGCCCCTACCCGACGTTTGTTAAGCCGGTCCGTTTTACATCCGCCCTATTTCTCTATATAAACGAAAAAGCAAGTAGTCCGATTTTTTTTGAAATGTACGGGACATGTGTGTGGAAACCATGGAATGATTACTCAGTACTTAAGTTTTTGTGCCAGACTTCTCCAGACCCTACTCTTTAAAAGAGTTCAAACCTTTTCGCATTTGTTTTCAGATCGAAGGATATGGTTGACTAAGTTAACGAAAATGTGCTTTGGGGGGCGCAGCGAAGCGGGCCGGGTTACGCTAGTTTTCATTATTTTTTTTTTTTACTGTTTTGTTGATTATCTATTCTTTTTTGTGATATTTAATTGTAGAAAATTTAAATTTTCACTTTAAACCGCCAAATAGTGTATTTTCTAAGACTGGTCCAAAAGAACTTCACTGGTCGCGAAAAAAAATTAATGAAGGATACCGAGATGCTCTTAAAACGAAATGTTTGTGGAACAACTTCCATTTTTTTATCGGATTATTCATTAAGCCCTATATCTTTTATTTACATTAAAAATTAATTAACTAAAAATAAATAAATTTCTATTTTTGAATAGTGGGCGTTGTTCACCCACTTTTCTCATATAGATTGTTTTTTAGTAAAAGTCTGTATAAATATGTTGGTGAACCTGGGTAGCTAAAAGGATTTCTAGGCATTACTTTGAAATAGGGAGCGTGTCCCAACCAATTTTTCAAAAATAATGAATTTCATCCCATCCGATACTAGTGTAAGCCCTTTAACAACCACGCAAAAATTTATCAATATCGGCCTTTTTATCTAACATAGACTTGATACGGATTAACATCCCGGCAACAAATTTTGGAAGTTATTCTAAAGGTACAACTTTAAAAGCACTTTCAAAAATGTCCCCCCAAAGATGTTTTTTATTTAAACTAAACAGGAAGTACTTTTAATTTAATTTTTTATAACTTGCAGATAGTTGCTCCAACTGCCAAAAGGAGGTTGGCAATAAATTCAGTCACCACAACCAATATGTATTTTCTGTGTAGGTTAACAACAGTATAAGAATTAATTAAGTGGTACAAACTATTTAAATTTCGTCGAAAAAAATGCTAATTCCAATCCAGAAAAATAGGGATATTTTGGCAATATTTGAGGTCCAATGATTGGGATAAACGTTGGAATGCATTAAAATTCATAAAAACTTATTAAAATTATTTATTTGCAAAATATCACGATTTTTTTATACCCTCCACTCACTCCGTTTTTAACACATCGAAATATTGCTCTAAGACCCCATAAAGTATATATATTCTGGGTCGTGGTGAAATTCTGAGTCGATCAAAGCATGTCCGTCCGTCCGTCCGTCTGTTGAAATCACACTAACTTCCGAACGAAACAAGCTATCGAATTGAAACTTGACACAAGTAGTTGTTATTTATGTAGGTCAGATGGTATTGCAAATGGCCCATATCGGTTCACTTTTACGTATAGCCCCCATATAAACGGGCCCCCAGATTTGGCTTGCGGAGCCTCCAAGAGAAGCAAATTTCATCCGATCCAGCTGAAATTTGGTACATGGTGTCAGCATATGATCTCTAATAACCATGCAAAAACTGGTCCACATCGGTCCATAATTATATATAGCCCCCATATAAACCGATCCCCCGATTTGGCTTGCGGAGCCTCTATGAGAAGCAAATTTCATCCGATCCGGCTGAAATTTCGTACATGGTGTTAGTATATGGCCTCAAACACTCGTGCAAAAATTGGTCGAAATCGGTCCATAATTATATATAGCCCCCATATAAACCGATCCCCAGATTTGACCTCCGGTGCCTTTTGGAGAAGCAAAATTCATCCGATCTGGTTGAAATTTGGTTCGTGGTGGTAGTATATGATATTTAACAACCATGCCAAAAGTGGTCCATATTAGTCCATAATCATATATAGCCCCCATATAAACCGATCCCGAGATTTGGTTTTGGAGCCTCTTGGAGGAGCAAATCTCATCCGAGTGAGTTGAAATTTGGTACATTGTGCTAGTATATGGCCGTTAACAACCATGCGCAACTAGGTCCATATCGGTCTATAATTATTTAGACCTCAGATAAATCAATCCCCAATCACAGAAAAATTGGTCCATATCAAGTTCATAATTTTATATATAGCCCCCATAAAGCGACCCCGATATTTCAATTCTGGCTCTCTACGTACCGTGCAAAAGTCCATATCGATTCGTAATTATTTGTTGACTTACCTATACATACCTTTTTTATACCCACCACCATAGAATGGGGACGGGGGTATAATAAGTTTGTCATTCCGTTTGTAACACATCGAAATATCGATTTCCGACTATATAAAGTATATATATTCTTGATCAGGGAGAAATTCTAAGACGGTATGACGATGTCCGTCTGTCTGTCTGTCTGTTGTAATCACGCTACAGTCTTCAATAATGAAGCAATCGAGCTGAAATTTTGCACAAACTCCTCTTTTGTCTGCAGGCAGGTCAAGTTCGAAGATGGGCTATATCGGTCCAGGTTTTGATATAGTGCCCATATAAACCGACCTCCGGATTTGGGGTCTTGGGCTTATAGAAATCGTAGTTTTTATCCAATTTGCCTGAAATTTGAAATCTAGAGGTATTTTATGACCATAAAGAGGTGTGCCAAAAATGGTGAGTATCGGTCCATGTTTTGGTATAGCCCCCATATAGACCGATCTCCCGATTTTACTTCTTGGGCTTATAGAAACCGCAGTTTTTATTCAATTTACCTGAAATTGGAAATCTAGAGGTATTGTGGGAGCATAAATATGTGTGGCAAAAATTATGAGTATCTGCCTATATTTTGGTATAGCCCCCATATAGACCGATCTCCCGATTTTACTTCTTGGGCTTATAGAAACCGTAGTTTTTATTAAATTTACCTGAAATTGGAAATCTAGAGGTATTGTAGGACCACAAATACGTGTGCCAAAAATTGTGAGTATCGGTTCATGTTTTGGTATGGTCTCCATATAAAACGACCTCCCGATTTGGGGTCTTGGGCTTATAGAAACCGTAGTTTTTATCCAATTTGTCTGAAATTGGAAATCTAGAGGTATTTTAGGACCATAAAGAGGTGTGCTGAAAATGGTGAGTATCGGTCCATATTTTGGTATAGCCCCCATATAGACCGATATCCCGATTTTACTTCTTGGGCTTCTAGAATCCGAAGTTTGTATACTATTTGCCTGAAATTGGAAATCTAGTGGTATTTTCGGGTCATAAAACAGTGAGTATCGGTCCATATTTTAGTATAGCCCATAACCATAAGAACGATCTCCCGATTTAACTCCTTGGGTTTCTAGAAACCGTAGTTTTTATCTGATTTGCCTGAAATTGTAAGTATTCTGGTGTTTTAGGCTCACAAAAACGTGTATCGGATTAAGTTTTTATCGGTCCATTTGGTAATGCCTACACGGATGAAAAAGACTGTTTTTCATATGTTTGGCTATAAACATTATATGTTTGGAGCACACATTTTTAAACACAATATTATTGAGTGCAAGCATATAATGTTCATAAACTAGCATAACATGTTTGGGACATATATGTTAATATGTTAGAACATATTATGTTTGGGACATAAAATGTTTGTAAATATAATATGCTTGGATGCAAACATATATTAATATAGAAATAGCCTATAAACATATATGTATTTAGTAGCTTGGAGCGCTATTTAACAGGGAGCGATATTGAATTAAGTTGGTGGTTGTTGCTTGTTATTACAAAATTAACATTTTATTTTTCCTTGGGCAATTTATCAGCTACTTCTTTGATCCTTACAAACTGTGTGGTCCGCTGTTCGAATCCCCGTCCGGCAAAAGGTAAAATTAAAATAAAACAAGTATATACGGCCGTAAGTTCGGCCAGGCCGAAACTTATGTACCCTCCACCGTGGATTGCGTAGGAACTTCTACTAAAGGCTGTCATCCACAATCGAATTACTTGGGTTGCGATAACACTTGCCGATGGCAAGGTATCGTAAAACTTTTTGACACTGTCTTCTAAATTGTAAGTTAGCCCATACGGGGTATATATTAAACAAAAAAAGGCCGATTAAATACGTATATAATCTAGTTTGACAAAATTTTCTAAAGAAATAAAATTTTGACAAAATTTTCTATAGAAATGAAACCTTGACAAAATTTTCTATAGAAATAAAATTTTCACAAAATTTTCTATAGAAATAAAAATTTGACAAAATATTCTATAGAAATAAAAACTTGACAAAATTTTCTATAGAAATAAAATGTTGACAAAATTTTCTATGGGAGTAAAATGTTGACAAAATTTTCTATAGCAATACAATTTTGACAAAAATTTCTATAGAAATAAAATGTTGACAAAAATTTTGTATAGAAATGAAATTTTGACAAAATTTTGTATAGAAATAAAATGTTGACAAAATTTTCTACAGAAATAAATTTTTTACAAAATTTTCTATAGAAATAAAATTTGGACAAACATTTCTATAGAAATAAACTTTGACAAAACTTTCTATAGAAAATGAAATTTTAACAAAACTTTCTATAGTAATAAAATTTGACAAAATTTTCTATGGAAATAAAGTTTTGGTAAATTACAAAATTTTCTATAGAAATAAAATTTTGACAAAATTTTCTATGGAAATAAAATTTTGACAAACATTTGTATAGAAATAAACTTTTGACAAAACTTTCTATAGAAATGAAATTTTGACAAAACTTTCTATAGTAATAAAATTTGACAAAATTTTCTATGGAAATAAAGTTTTGGTAGATTGTTTTTGGCGATATGACCAATTTTGTGTAATAAGTCATCGGCTATATATAACTAAAGACCGATATGGACCAATTTTTACATGGCTGTTAGAGGCCATATATTGACAAAATGTACCAAATTTCAACCGTATCGGATGACTTTTGCTCCTCCAAGAGGTTCCGGACGTCAAATCTGGGGACGGTTTATATGGGAACTATATATAATTATGGACCGATATGGACCAATTTTTGCATGGTTGTTAGAGACCATATACTAACACCATGTACCAAATTTCAACCGTATCGGATGAATTTTGCCCTCCAAGAGACTCCGGGAGGTCAAATCTGGGGATCGGTTTATATGGGGCTATATATAATTATGGGACCGATATGGACCAATTTTGCATGGTTGTTAAAACCGTATACTAAGACCACGTACTAAATTTCAACCGGATCGGATGAATTTTGCTCCTCCAAGAGGCTCCGGTGGTCAAATCTGGGGATCGGTTTTATATGGGAGCTATATATAATTATGGACCGATATGGACCAATTTTTGCAGGTTGTTAGAGGCCGTATACTAACATCAGGTACCAAATTTCAACCGGATCGGATGAATTTTGCCCCTCCAAAAGTCTCCGGAGGTCAAATCTGGGGATCGGTTTATATGGGGGCTATATATAATTATGGACCGATATGGACCAATTTTTGCATGGTTGTTAGAGACCATATACTAACATCAGGTACCAAATTTCAATCGGATCGGATGAATTTGCCCTCCAAGAGTCTCCGGAGGTCAAATCTGGGGATCGGTTTATATGGGGGCTATATATAATTATGGACCGATATGGACCAATTTTTGCATGGTTGTTAGAGACCGTATACTAAGACCACATACCAAATTTCAACCGGATCGGATGAATTTTGCTGCTCCGGAGGCTCCCAAGCCAAATTTGGGGATCGGTTTATATGGGGGGCTATACGTAATCGTGGTCCGATATGGCCCATTTTCAATACCATCCGACCTACATCAATAACAACTACTTGTGCCAAATTCAAGTCGATAGCTTATTTCGTTCGGAAGTTAGCGTGATTTCCACAGACGGACGGACAGCCGGACAGACGGACGGACGGACAGACGGACAGACGGACGGACGGACGGACGGACGGACATGCTTAGATCGACTCAGAATTTCACCACGACCCAGAATATATATACTTTATGGGGTCTTAGAGCAATATTTCGATGTGTTACAAACGGAATGACAAAGTTAATATACCCCCATCCTATGGTGGAGGGTATAAAATCATACAATTGAATAATTTCTTCTACAATGTTTGTATTACAGAAAAAGGTGCTAAGAACTAAAAAATCTCGTGGAAGTAAGAAAGATGTCGGGGAATATACAATTGGGCAGAAACAAAATTTTGAGCATTCAGGTCGAAAACCTATGTTGTTAGCACCTATATTACCTGTTTATTTTCATAATTCATTATGATTGTAAATATATAAATAAATAAATAAAATTTTGAGTACAATATTGTTTGGGAGAATTTTTTTTAAGCATATAATATTTTTGGGTGCAAAATGCTTCCAAACATATTATATGGTCACATAATAACATATTGTTTTTTGGAAGACAACATTATTGAATTTGGATGCAAAAATACAAAATGTTTGGAACTTAGACTACCCAAACATATATTGTTTAGGCCAATATGCTTTCAAACATATTATATATTGGAAGAGATCAAACATATAAATGTTTGGGCAATACCCAAAAATGTATATGCTTGAAGCAAAATATGTTTGGGAGTATATGTTACAGAAGCGATTTTTTGCGAGCGTGTACATATAGACAGACTTCACTTCTTGAGGGTGTAGAAGGCGCACTGATCATGAAAATTGCTTGAAATTCAATGTAAAATTTCCAGATTTTACTTCTACAGATTAAAGATTTCAAATCAAGACGTCATTTTATAATTTTCTTGCACCCTTACAAGAGATGTTAATGATTCCTCTAAACCTCAAACAAAAATGGTTCTTATGAATCCAGAATCTGATATAGTCCTCATAGGTGAAATCTTTAAATTTATCTTCGGGAAGTGTTCTCAAGTCCTCAAGCCCTCCTGAAATTTCAAAGGAAACCCTAATATTTGGTTCATGGTGGTGGGTATTTAAGATTCGGCCCGGCCGAACTTAGTGCTGTATATACTTGTTGTCTAATATATATACCACGTATGGACTAACTCACAATTTAGAAAACGATGTTAAGAAGTTTAAAGATACCACAACCCACAGTCTTTCGTAGAAGTTTCTACGCAATCCATGGTGGAGGGTACATAAGATTCGGCCTGGCCGAACTTACGGCCGTATATACTTGTTAATAATTATAGTTTTCTTTATTTTAAAGAAATTTCTCTTAAATATTGTGTAAGGAAATTGCATATCCTACAATTTAGGTTGCTTAATATTTTATATTAGATCAATTTTTTTCAGTGTGGAAAATATAATCGATTTGAAAGGGAACATAACATTTTATAGGGGGAGTGTTTGTAGTAGTTTCCTCGTTTTCCCATAAAAAGTAATAATCATTTACCAGATACCACCTATGTTGGTTTTTTTCCTCGCAAAACCTGAATAAATATTCGCTACCAAACGACACGTGCCCAGTTCTTTGTGTGAAATGGTGAATAACACTCTTTCCCCGAAAGAGCCAAACTATGTTTTTTTTCTGTAAAAAATAATCATAAATGACCCAAAAACTGCTGCAACAAAAAAATTCACAAAAAAAAACACAAAACTTTGCGTTAATCTATCCAATATTGAATGGCAATAAAGAAAATCTATTCAAAGGACCCAACAATGTAACAAATGATAATGGTAATCGATAGAGAACAAATGAAAAAGGACTTCCTACTCATAAAAAAAGAAAAACGTAGCAGAAACACCCAACAAACCACAAATATTGTCTCTCTCTCTCTCTTTCATTCGCGTTCTCTCTCCCTAGGATACAAAACAAGGCATTTGAATGAATAGTTATCTTTTTAATGTTACAATGTGGTGGTCGATTGCCAGTGACTGATGGGCCAATTTAGTTACGCCTCCTGTTTGGAAGGAAGTATGAAGGGCTAGGTTATGTGATCAATTCAAAAAACCTACAAATGTATGAAGATTTTTTTGATTCAAGACTGGCTTGTTGATCTTCCGGCGGGAATTGGCAATCAAATGCAAAAAAAAAAACTTACCACCAAAACAAAGAGGCTATATCCTAAAATTTTGAAACAGGATTTATGCCTATAACGCCTGAAACTGGTTACTAGCATTCCTCTCATGAGTTCCTGTGTTATTCTTGATGGGATTTAGAGGAAAATAGTATGTGACGGAAGAAAGGCACCCCAACATCATTGCTTTCCTATATAAAACAAAAAACACAAAATCATAGAGAGGATCTAACCGCATCCAATAATTTAAACATGATTAAATTGAAACACAATAAAATTTTGAAAAACAAATGAACAGAAAATACATTGTGCGTGAAGACTAGGCGCTATGTTTTTGGGGTTTTGTTTTTACAGCAGCCTTTTAGGCCGTAAGGCTTAATTTTTTTATTATCTCCAATGCGATTGTTTTTTGGGTTGTTTTTTTTTTTTCTTTGAATAGCGACCTTTTGTTCGATGGTTATTAACCCTCATTTTGAGAGATATTAAACAAAAGCAACTGATCTAAATCAACGGATGATCCCGAGACCAAAACTAAAGTGAGCTTAACTATGAAGGGCTGTTATGGATGCAAACGTTGAAGGATGAAGGGAGCATATTTGTATACAAAATATTCCAATTGTATATGAATGTTGTTATTGTGGCAGATTAAATGTTGCCAATTATTTCGTATTAACGAAATTTTGAATTTATTTTGAATTTGTTATTTTGTTTATTTTTTATTGTCCGTTAATGGTATGGAAGGCCTAGCAGCAGAGAGAACATATGTCTCAGATATAGTTTGCAAGAAGTAATTATGTATATTTGGATAATGCTGAAATATTATTGCATGCGCAAATTAGTAATGCCATAGTTCGGGAAATACGCATCCATACATTAACCGTCGATAATTCCCAAAAAAATGGCACAAATCGTGTCACTTGTTATAATGGCAAAATGCGCCACACATCTTCATAAAGGGCGATTCTTTTTGACAACACTGGTTTAAACAGCTGACGCACGTTTAGTGTTTTGTTTCACTATCAAATATTTTCAGTTTATTCTATAGTTTAATCACACACACACACATTTTTTTTTTGATTCACTCATGAAATTTAATTTTTAATTGAAATGTCTTCAATCACAAAAATATTCAAACGCAGTTTTAATTTGACATAAAAAATATTTGATTACAAACTAATTAATTTCTGAGCATATTTCAATAATTTTTTAATTGATTCAAGTAAACATTTAATTGATATTGATTGCAAAACTCAATAAATTTTTTGATTCAAAACGTAACTATTTTCAATCACTTTCTTAACAGACTTTGTGTTTTTAATTTGATTAAAAAATTGATTGTTTGAAATAAATTTTTATTAAAATTTAAAAGAATCCCATAACCCTTTTTAACTGACTTAGTCTTCCGAGTTTGATAAAAAAAATTAATTGTATCATTTATTAATTGAAAAATGTTTCAACTTCAATTTAATTTTTAATTGGAAATATTTTGGTGATATTTTTTTCTGTGCATGGATCCTCTTACAAACGAACAACGCTTGTAAATTATTAAATTTTGTTATCGAAATGAGTGCTCTGTTAAGACAACGCTCGCTTCTTCCATTTTATGGTCACTTTAATCGATCCTCTGAAGCGGCTATTCGGGCTATTGTTACTAAATTTCGAAAAAAATTTACATTGTTGCACATAAAGCCACCAACACGCTTAAGTAAGAACAAGTATATACGGCCGTAAGTTCGGGCAGGCCGAAGCTTATGTACCCTCCACCACGGATTGCGTAGAAACTTCTAGTGAAGACTGTCATCCACAATCTAATTACTTGGGTTGCGGTAACATTTGCCGATGGTACGGTGTTTTAAAACCCGTAATATATACCACATATATATATATATATATATATATATATATATATATATAATTAAGTTTAAAGTTTATATAGAAATAAAATTTTGACAACATTTTCTATAGAAGTAAAATTTGGAAAAAAAAATCTGTAGAAATAAAATTTTTACAAAATTTTCTATAGAAATAAAATGTTGACAAAATTTTCTATAGAAATAAAATTTGACAAAATTTTCTATAGAAATAAAATTTTGACAAAATTTTCTATAGAAATAAAATTTTGACAAAATTTTCTATAGAAATAAAATTTTGACAAAATTTTCTATAGAAATAAAATTGTGACAAAATTTTCTATAGAAATAAAATTTTGATAAAATTTTCTATAGAAATAAAATTTTGACAAAATTTTCTATAGAAATAAAATTTTGATAAAATTTTCTATAGAAATAAAATTTTGACAAAATTTTCTATAGAAATAAAATTTTGACAAAATTTTCTATAGAAATAAAATTTTGACAAAATTTTCTATAGAAATAAAATTGTGACAAAATTTTCTATAGAAATAAAATTTTGATAAAATTTTCTATAGAAATAAAATTTTGACAAAACTTTCTATAGAAATAAAATTTTGACAAAATTTTCTATAGAAATAAAATTTTAACAATAAAAATAAAATGTTGGTAGATTATTTTTGGCTCGAGTGGCAACCATGAATATGAACCGATATGGATCAATTTTTGTGTGTTTGGGGATCGGCTATATATAGAACCGATCTCCCGATTTTAATTCTTGCGCTTATAGAAACCGCAGCTTTTATTCAATTTACTTGAAATTGGAAATCTAGAGGTAATGTAGAACCACAAATACGTGAGCCAAAAATTGTGAGTATCGGTCCATGTTGTGGTATGGTCCCCTTATAAAACTGCCTCCCGATTTGGGGTCTTGGGCTTATAGAAACCGCAGTTTTTATCAAATTTGTCTCAAATTTGAAATCTAGAGGTATTTTATGACCATAAAGAGGTGTGCCAAAAATGGTGAGTGTCGGTCCAT
The DNA here is from genome assembly GCF_050003625.1 of Haematobia irritans. Taxonomy (NCBI): domain Eukaryota; kingdom Metazoa; phylum Arthropoda; class Insecta; order Diptera; family Muscidae; genus Haematobia; species Haematobia irritans. The sequence goes on from NC_134400.1 coordinate 164,945,928, forward strand.
GTTTTGGTATAGTCCCCATAAGAACGATCTCCCGATTTAACTCCTTGGGTTTCTAGAAACCGTAGTTTTTTTCCGATTTGCCTGAAATTGTAAATATTTTCGTATTTTAGGCTCACAAAAACGTGTATCGGATTAAGTTTTTATCGGTCCATTTGGTAATGCCTCCATATAGACCGATTTCACTTCTTGAGGGTGTAGAAGGCGCACTGATCATGAAGATTGCTTGAAACTCAATGTAAAATTTCCAGATTTTACTTCGACAGAGTTAAGATTTCAAATCAAGACGTTATTTTATGATTGCACACTTACAAGAGATGTTAATGATTCCTCTAAAACTCAAACATAAATGGTTCTTATAAATCCAGAATCTGATATAGTCCTCATAGATAAAATCTTTAAATTTATCTTCGGGAAGTGTCCTCAAGCCCTCCTGAAAAGAAAACCCTAATATTTGGTTCATGGTGGTGGGTATTTAAGATTCGGCCCTGCCGAACTTAGTGCTGTATATACTTGTTTTTAATTGACTTTCAATTATTTTTTAATTAATACTATCATTTCTGTGAGTGAAGACATTTCAATTAAAAACTTATTCGATCAATTAATTTCGTAATTGAATCAGAAAAAAATGTGTGTACTGCAATTCTTCGCTTCTTTGGCTCGGAATCAATACCGAAATAATTAGCTGTTTACTTTCGGGCTCATATACATACATCCACAATTCATTACCTGTCACAATTCTCCGCTTCTTTGAATTCTCCAAATCTTTAGAATAGGGCATGCTTTTTTTTTAGTGTATGAACTAACATACAATTTAGACGTCAATACACAATCCATGATGGAAGGTATATAAGATTCGGCTTAGCCCAATGTTTGTTTCATTTAATTTCATTTTTTCCAATGATCTCCGATAGACTTTAAGTCATATCTCATTGGCATTAAATTTTCAAACCAATCCTAGTTTATTAATGATATGCATTCCCATGAATTCCTCTCAAAACCCTAAAATATCACTAAAATAAAATTTTGCTTCCATTTTTAATTAGAAAAGTCTGTGACACTGTTTGAATGGCTGTGAGTGAGTGTTTATGACAAAAGTTTATGTGGAAGTGGTGAACAAATTTCAAGAAAATTTTACACATTTCACATATTTGAGTTAAGTGGAATAATCCACACTTTGAAGTGTCAAAAGATTCACATTATTTTGTTTGTATAAGTATGGGTAAGTGTGTGTCTGTATCTGTATGCCATAACCACACGCACACACACACACACACACATTCGCCCATATCGCATATAATTATTATAACAATTAAAACAACAAAAGCTTTACCATTAGCCATAAGAATGAAAGAATTTAACCATCATCTTAAAATCCATTATCATCATCACCATCATCACTATCCCAATGCAAAGCAATTTAAAACTCACACATGCATACACAGTCTGGTGGTATGGAGTAACATTTAATTATTAAAACTTCTTTGAAGTCAAAAGTTCGCTTCCGGCGGAAATGGGATATGCCAGAATGTCTATGTATGTATGTATGGAGTTTATGGAGATTTTCATATGTATGCTGGAAATCATGGTGTGCGAGTAATTTGTTGTGTGTTTCAAATGTTTGTAAATGGCATAATTCTCTTCGCCTGCATGTAGTGGGAACTGTTCCACGAAATCTGAATAATCTAGTAAAGACAGCAAGAAATTTTTTCTTGCTAGATTGATTTTAATTTTTTGAATTTTTTTGTTTTTTTTTTTGAATTTTTACAATTTTCAAAAAGTAAACTTTCCATTTTCCAAAAGTTTTTTTTTTTAATTTATTTTCGAACCAAACCCCACTCGATAGAAAAGCACACTCACTAAAGCCAAATTAACTTTATTTTAGTTCATGGACCTATTATGTTTGGAGAAAGTTTCCTTTACTCTAATAATTTTTTGCGTACTTAGCTACACTGACGAAAAAGGCTGTTTTTTCATATGTTTCGGTGTAAAAATTCTATGACTAGAACTCAAATTTTTAGCACATTATTTTTAAGTGCAAGCATATAATGTTCATAAACTAGTATAACATGTTTGGAGCATATATGCATTTTCATGTTAGAATATATTATGTTTGGGACCTTACATTTTCTTAAATATAATATCATTGGATTCAAACAAATATAAAGTTTAGAAACGTCAGAGAGGGCAAGAGAGTACAAAAAAGATAAATATGGCGACGGAGATAGATAACGAAATACATACATACACAGAAAAAAATTTCACGAAAATTTTTCCAATTAAAATTTTAATTGAGTTTTAAAAAAATATTCAATTAAAAAGTTTATGTTAATTGATTCAATAAAAATTTTTAGTTCAAACAAAAATCAATCACAAAAATTAATAGTATCAATTAATTTTTTAATTGCCCTTCAAGTAATTTTTTAATTGATACTATTTCTGTGATTGAAGATATTTCAATTAAAAAAATAATTGGATCAATTAATTTCGTGATGGAATCAGCATTTTTTTGTGTATATAGATATGTAAGTTTAATTACAATAAAAGTGTAGGTTGCTGAGTACTCGTCCATGATTGCTTATCGACTTACATTTTTTTAAATAAATTACAAACATACGAGGGCAGTTCGGAAACTTCTTAGCCTAGCACAAAAACCGCAGTATAAACAGAAAAAAGTTAAGTGTTTTGGAAACTTCCACCTCTGTTATGAACACATGTTAAATTTTGTTTCGATCTGGCAACTCCTTCATGTAGAAACAGGTGTTCAAAAAAGACGCATACGCAATTTTTTTACAATGGAAAAATTAGAAATGCGTGCTGTCATTAAATATTTACATAAAAACGATTTATCTGGACAAGAAATTCATAATGATATGGTGAATGTGTTAGGTTAAAGTGCTCCTTCATATGCAACAGTAAAAAATTGGGTTGCTGAATTTAAACGTGGTCGTACAAGCATTGAAAATCCAAACAATGGACTGAAGCTGGAGGAAGTGCCCCAAAGAAGGCGAAAACAATTCAATCGGCTGGTAAGGTTATGGCAACGGTTTTTTTGGGACTTCAAAGGTATTTTATTGATTGACTATCTGCAAAAGGGTAAAACAATAAATTCAGAGTACTATTGCAACCTTTAGGATAAATTAAATGTACAAATTCGAGAAAAACGTCCTGGCTTACAAAACAAAAAAATAAGTTGTCATCAAGACAACGCACCAGTGCACAAGAGTGTTTTAATAATGGCTATAATCAACGAATTAAAGTACGAGTTGCTTGACCACCCACCTTATTCTCCTGATTTAGCTCCCAGTGACTTTTACTTGTTCCCAAATCTAAAAAAATGCCTTGCTGGCAAGCATTTTACCTCAAGTGAAGATGCAATTACAGTTGTAAGCCACTATTTTGAAGACTTTGAGGAAAACTATTTTAATCAAGGGATAGAATTGCTAGAAAAGCGTTGGACTAAATGTATTGAAGTTTCAGGAGATTATATTGAAAAATAAAAATATTTTTGAAAAACTAACTATTCTCTTTCATTGATAGGCTAAGAAGTTTCCGAACCGCCCTCGTACATACTTATTTCTATTCTAACACAATTATATTTGAGAAATTTTGTTGCAAGCAAACAAATGTTTAGAAACTGGAATTATCTATTTGGAGCCTTAAACAATGATATAATTAGGGTGAAACATAACATGTTTGCACAGAGCAAACATTTTGTTGTTTTAACAAACTCTGAAAGTATATATGCTTGATGCAGAATATGTTACAGAGGCGATTTTTTTGAGGGTGTACATGAACTAAAAAGGGGGAAAAAAGATTTTACACAAATGAAGCATAAAGATTTACTAAATTCGTGTTTCCCCTAAAGTAGTTCAGAACTTCCTAAAATTTGTGAATTTTACTACATATGCGCTCAATTTGAACTTCGTATAGCACTAAAGTCACTCTTGCTATTTCGAAGTCAAATTTTTTTCTTCAAACTACAAAATTTTCTTTAAATGAATTATGTGTAATAAATTTTCTCGAATTTGTCGAAAAACACTTACTTATTTTTGTGATATCGGCGTGACATCCGCGTTTGTAATTCTGTTTAGTTTAAATCATCTATAAATAATCTAATTTTTCTAAAAATAACCAAAATGTTTCTTCCTGGTTGGTTCACTGTTTTGTCAGTGCATGTAAAAGTACATACTTTTACATAAAACAATAAAATGATAATAAGCAATAAAGCATTTCATAAATATTACACTGAAAAAAATATTGTCGTGAGGTCAAAGATTTCATGTCTCTAAAATACGAATGCACATTTTGCTTAGCATAGAAGACAAATTTCTCAAATATAAAGTTGCTTTCCTTGTCCAAAAGCCGATAAACTTTTCAATAAAGTCGTATTGTCCTTATAATTAAGTGATTTGACTTAAAAATCGGTATCATAACATGAAAGAAAAAATGTTTGGGCTTGTTGACTTTAATAATTCAAAAAAATTCTTTAAATTTAATGAAATTGTGTTTAAATTTGTTGTCTTTTTGCATCTTGACTACAAAGCAAACAACCGTTCAAATATAGGACATGTTTTTCAACACTTTATTTCAAAGACTTTTTTACTTGAAACATAGAATAATTTCTAGTGGAAGTCGAGTCTTAATTTGGAAAATAAAGTTGTCCTTAACTCGTTTTTAAAGGACTTTAATAGCATTAGAAGAAAAAACGCTGAAAAAGCGAAAAATTAAAATTTGCTTCCTAGAAGCAAGTACACAAAACCCAAATTTAAATGAGAATTGTGTCTTAAAAGTATCATTACTTGTATTCTCCGCTTCTTTGGCTCGGAATCAATACCAAATTTTTTCAAGTCAAGACAAAAACTTTGGAACCGGACATGCTTTTTTTCAGTGTATGTATGTATTCGTAGCCATTCAGAAAACAGGTATTTTTGTTTTTATCTAAATTTTTTTCATACAATTTATGAATTCTCTCATTGGAAAATTTTTCTTCTGTTAACATATTGCGCACAGAATTCCTAATCATTGTTGTGATTATCAGGTTGAAATATTATTAATAGCAAAAGGCATAAGCGTAGGAAGGCCTCTGGGGAGGGGGCTTAGACCCCCCCAGAAAAATTTTAGCCCCCCCCCCCCCCAGAATTTGAAGCTCTATTTATGATTTTCCATTTTTCAATAAATGTCAATAGTTTTTTTTTAATTTTTATAAAAATTAAACAAGTATATACAATCGCACAAAGTTCCGCTAAAGATTTTCTTTTTGGGTCTAGAAGTGGTGCAAAATTGGCTGAGAAGCAATGAATGTAATATGAGCTTGTCATAGGACAAATGTCTACCGTTTCAACTGCCGTTGCAATGAATTTGCATCACTTCTTAAGGTGACATCCGAATTCAGTGTTTTGAATGTGAATTAAAAAATTCTGTGATATTTTCCCAAATAAATAATTTTTATATTGTTTTTATGATTTTTTAATGCATTCTGACGCTTGTTTGAAACGTTTTTCCTCGAACAATTTCCAAAATTATCGATTTTTCAATAATGGATTTAGCAGTTTTGTGGCAAAATTTGAATAATTTGTACCAATTTATTTATTCTTACTCTTTTTTAAACAATTTGAAAAAAAAGAAAACAAAAAATTACACATTAAAATATGAAAAAAAATCAAGTAAAAAACTTCCTGTGTAGTTAAAATAATTGAGGACATTTTTGGAAGTTCTTTTAAAGTTGTGCCTTTAGAACAACTCACAATTTTTTTGTTGGGAAAAGTGTGGAACTACTTTTAGTTGCTTTATTATAAATTAATTGACGAGTTATTTTGATGTCTAATTTTTTTTATTCAATTTTATGAAATAAAACATTAATTGAACTTATAACTTCAGTCTATAAATTCTTAGCTAGGGGGGCTATAGCCCCCCCTAGGAAAATTGTCTAGCTACGCTAATGGCAAAAGGACAGCAATAAAATCCTAGGACATAGCCGTAAATCTCGCAACGAGATGGCTAAATAATTAAATAATCACCTAAAACGAATGCCTGGCCACAAAAGCATTACAATGCATATTAATTCGATGACTCCATTTCAATGTACGCTAAGTCTACCAAGTATATACGGCCGCAAGTTCGGCTAGGCCGAATCTTATGTACCCTCCACCATGGATTGCGTAGAAAATTTCGTCAGAAATAATTTTTTGACAAAATTTTGTATAGAAATTATATTTTGGCAAAATTTCCTAAAGACATAAAATATTGACAAAATTTTCTATAGATATATAAAATTTTGATAAAATTTTCTGTGGAAATAACATTTTGGTAAATTATTTTTGGCTCGAGTGGCAATTGTAATTTTTCTGTGATTGGGGATCGGTTTATTTGGAGGCTACATATAATCCAGATCGATACGGACCAATTTTGGCATGGTTGTTATCGGCCATACACTAGCGAAATGTACCAAATTTCAGCCGGATCGGATAAATTTTGCTCCTTCAAGAGGCTCCGGAGGTCAAATCTGGGGATCGCTTTATATGGGGGCTATATATAATTAATGACCGATATGGACCATATACTAACACCACCTACTACGTTTCAACCGGATCGGATGAATTTTGCTCCTTCAAGAGGCTCCGGAGGTCAAATCTGGAGATCGGTTTATATGGGGGCTATATATAATTATGGACCGATATGGACCAATTCTGGCATGGTTGCTAGAGACCATATACTTACACCACGTACTAAGTTTCAACCGGATGGGATGAATTTTGCTCCTCCAAGAGGCTCCGGAGGTCAAATCTGGGGATCGGTTTATATGGGGGCTATATATAATTATGGACCGATGAGGACCAATTTTTGCATGGTTGTTAGAGACCATACACCAACACCATGTACCAAATTTCAGCCGGATCGGATGAAATTTACTTCTCTTTGAGGCTCCGCAAGCCAAATCTGGGGATCGGTTTATAGCTTAGGTTAGGTGGCAGCCCGATGTATCAGGCGCACTTAGACTATTCTGTCCATTGTGATACCACATTGGTGAACTTTTCTCTTATCACTGAGTGCTGCCCGATTCCATGTTAAGCTCAATGACAAGGGACCTCCTTTTTATAGCCGAGTCCAAACGGTGTTCCACATTGCAGTGAAACCACTTAGAGAAGCTTTGAAACCCTCAGAAATGTCACCAGCATTACTGAGGTGGGATAATCCACCGCTGAAAAAGTTTTTGGTGTTCGGTCGGTTTATATGGGGGCTATATATAATTGTGGACCGATGAGGACCAATTTTGGTTGTTAGAGACCATATACCACATTTCAGCCGGATCGGATGAAATTTGCTTCTCTTTGAGGCTCCGCAAGCCAAATCTGGGGATCGGTTTATATGGGGGCTATATATAATTATGGACCGATGTGAACCAATTTTTGCATGGTTGTTAGAGACCATATACCAACACCATGTACCAAATTTCAGCCAGATCGGATGAAATATGCTTTTCGTAGAGGTTCCGCAAGCCAAATCTGGGGGTCGGTTTACATGGGGGCTATACGTGAAAGTGGTACAATATGGCCCATTTGCAATACCATCCGACCCACATCAATAACAACTACTTGTGCCAAGTTCCAGTCGATAGCATGTTTCGTTCGGAAGTTAGCGTGATTTCAACAGACGGACGGACAGACATGCTTAGATCGACTCAGAATTTCACCACGGCTCAGAACACTACATATACTTTATGGGGTCTTAGAGCAATATTTCGATGTGTTACAAACGGAATGACGAAGTTAATAGACCCCCATCCTATGGTGGAGGGTATAACAAGTGAATTTAACAGGAAACAAGTTCAAAGTTTTTTTTTGGATTTATCAAAAACCGTATAAGATACAAATTCCCCTTTTTCGGTCTTAAAATCATATTTATTATAGATTTTTTTAGTATGTACGATCTCAAAATAGTGATAATAGAACATGGCTAAAAATGACCTCTTTTTTGGCCTTTTTGGATTAGACATCTTTTAAAAATTTAGTTACAGGCTAAGTACAATATTAACCATAACTTTTGATAGAAGTGTTCAATAAATTCGAACTTCTGACAGGATGTAATTCACATTAAACTGAATAAGCAAACTCCATCAAAACATGCTTAGTCGACTTAGCGTACTCTGGAATGAGGGCACCGAATTATCAAAATACGAAACTATTTTGCATTTCCCCGGAAAACTATAATCTAATTAACCCCTTTTGGCGTTCTCAGTATTACTTCGTTTCCACTTGTCATTCGTGATTTTTGCGTTGAAAGAATCTAACATATAAAATCAATTTTTATTATTTCATATTGTTGAAAAAAACACATCTCACAAATATCCTCTAATTGGTTTTATCGCTTTGTTTTTTTCTTACAGAATTTATGCAACCACAAAATATCTGGCCTTATTTACAACAAAATTTCATACATCATCCGCATTTTCCACATCCAGCATTTCTGACGCAACACCATCAGCAACAACAACAACACCACCACCAGCAACAACAACACAACAATGGCATAAGCAATAGTTGTCAACCGCAAACCACATCATCGTCATCACCTGGCAGCACGTTTAGTGATAGTGACAATCATTCCACCTGCACCACAAACAGTATCAGCACAAATACCAGCAGTAATAACAACAACAACTGTAACAATGGCAACACATCATCCGCCAACACTTTGGCCAACAATGGTCCAAATGACAAGGATAATAACACCAGCAGCAATAGTAATAGTCAAACTCATCCAGAATCTGAGGATAACAATCGAAGACATCTAATGCCTGGAGCAATGGTTGTGGGTCAAGAAAAACAGACAATGCCTTTGCATAATTCCGGTCCGGATGGTGGTGGTAGTGGTGGGGGCATAGGTCCTCCCATACATGGTCAACAACAACCACAACATCCACAAGCCGTTATAGCCAAACCCCTGCCCAGTAGACCAACACCATTCCTGCCACATAGTTTGCAACATCCTCACTTGCATTCATTGTTGGCACATTGTCGCAATCCCTATATGAGTGGTGAGTACTTAGGTGTGATTAAATTAGAGAATCCTTTGACACACACATTCACGCTTACACTAAAACATATGCCGGATATGTTTTAGCATGTGAAAGCCTCTTTGTCTGAGTTTAGAAAGAGAGAGGGAGAGAGAGCAGAGTTGGAGTATTATAATATGCGTGAATGCTCTAATTGTTGTCAGCCACAACAACACCATTCTCATATGCACTGCTTGGCATTGCATTGCACTGCATTTGCATTAGGGTTGCCATGTGAGATTAATAAGCAAAGAAAGACAAAACATATTTTTTTCAACTAAATCTATACGTGGACGATATTCTTTATGATTGAGGGTACCCAACTAAGGTAACCTCAATCATAAAGAAAATTTTCCACGTAGAGCTCATTTTTTTAATTTTGAGATAAATAAATATTTTTCGAAAAATTAAAAGAAAAATTATTACACACTAGCGTAACCCGGGCCGCTTCGCTGTAGGAACATTTTGCGTTACCTTATCAACCATATCACCATAAATTTTCTATAAAAATAAAATTTTGACAAAATTTTCTATAGAAATATAAAATTTTGACAAAATTTTCTATAGAAATATAAAATTTTGACAAAATTTTCTATAGAAAAATACAATTTTGACAAAATTTTCTGTGACAATAAAATTTTGGTAGATTATTTTTGGCTCGAGTGGCAATCGTGATTTTTCTGTGATTGAGGATCGGTTTATTTGGGGCTATATAGAATAAAGATCGATACGGACCAATTTGGGCATGGTTGTTATCGGCCATGGTTAGGTTAGGTTAGGTGGCAGCCCCATGTATCAGGCTCACTTAGACTATTCAGTCCATTGTGATACCACATTGGTGAACTTCTCTCTTATCACTGAGTGCTGCCCGATTCCATGTTAAGCTCAATGACAAGGGACCTCCTTTTTATAGCCGAGTCCGAACGGCGTTCCACATTGCAGTGAAACCACTTAGAGAAGCTTGGAAAACCCTCAGAAATGTCACCAGCATTACTGAGGTGGGATAATCCACCGCTGAAAAACTTTTTGGTGTTCGGTCGAAGCAGGAATCGAACCCACGACCTTGTGTATGCAAGGCGGGCATGCTAACCATTGTACCACGGTGGCTCCCAATGTTATGTTATCGGCCATACACTACACTGACAAAAATATTGTCGTGAGGTCAAAGATTTCATGTCTTTAAAATACGAATGCAAATTTTGCTTAGCATAAAAGATGCATTTCTCTAATATAAAGTTTTTTTCCTTGTCCAAAAGTCGATAAACTTTTCAATGAAGTCGTATTGTCCTTATAATTAAGTGCTTTGACTTCAAAATGGCTATCATAAAATGAAAGAAAAAAATTTTGGGCTAAGGTCAACTTGACTTTAATAATTCAGAAAAGTTCTTTAAAATTAATGAAATTGTCTTTAAATTCGTTGTCTTTTTGCATCTTGACTACAAAGCAAAAAATCGTTCAAATATAGGACACGTTTTTCAGCACTTTATTTTAAAGACGTTTTTACTTAAAACATAGCATAACTTCTACTGGAAGTTGAGTCTGAATTTGGAAAATAAAGTTGTCGTTAACTCCGTTTTAAAGGACTTTGAGATAACATATGAAGAAAAACAGCTGAAAAAACGAAAAATTAAAATGTGCTTCCTAGAAGCAAGTACACAAAACCCAAATTTAAAAGATAATTGTGTCTTAAAAGTATCCTTACTTGTATTCTGCGCTTCTTTGTCTCGGAATCAATACCAAAATTTTTAAAGTAAAGACAAAATCTTTGGAACAGGGCATGTTTTTTTTCAGTGTAGCGAAATGTACCAAATTTCAACAGGATCGGATGAACTTTGCTCCTCCAAGAGGCTCAGGAGGTCAAATCTGGGGATCGGTTTATATGGGAGCTATATATAATTATGGACCGATGTGGACCAATTTTTGCATGGTTGTTAGAGACCATATACTAACAGCATGTACCTAATTTCAGCTAGATCGGATGAAATATGCTTCTCTTAGAGACTCCGCATACCAAATCTGGGGATCCGTTTATATTGGTGATATACGTAGGTTAGGTTAGGTTAGGTTAGATGGCAGCCCGATGTATCAGACTCACTTATACTATTCAGTCCATTGTGATACCACATTGGTGAACTTCTCTCTTATCACTGAAAACTGCCCGATTCCATGTTAAGCTCAATGACAAGGGACCTCCTTTTTATAGCCGAGTCCGAACGGCGTTCCACATTGCAGTGAAACCACTCAGAGAATCTTTGAAACCCTCAGAAATGTCACCAGCATTACTGAGGTGGGATAATCCACCGCTGAAAAACCTTTTGGTGTTCGGTCAAAGTAGGAATCGAACCCACGATCTTGTGTATGCAAGGCGGGCATGCTAACCATTACACCACGGTGGTGCTATACGTAAAAATTAACCGATATGGCTCATTTGCAATACCATCCGAACTACATCAATAACAACTACTTGTGCCAAGTTTCAAGTCGATAGCTTGTTTCGTTAGGAAGTTAGCATGATTTCAATAGACGGACGGACGGACATGCTTAGATCGATTCAGAATTTCACCACGATCCAGAATATATATACTTTATGGGCAATATTTCGATGTGTTACAAATGGAATGACAAGGTTATATACCCCCCACCATCCTGTGGTGGAGGGTATAAAAATAAAATTTATTTTTATTAAAATTTCATTATTTCAAAGAATTTTCTCCTTAATAATTTGTAAATTGCGCATCCTAAAATAACGGTTGCGTAATCTTTAATATCATGTAAATATTTTTGTCAGCGTACAATTCATTTTTTTTTTGTTGTATTAATGAATTTTCTAATTGAACACATTTCCCGCTCCAATAAAAGTTTTTATGCTAATTTTCTCTATTCTTATATATCTAAACGTTTTGCATTGACATCCCTACTTCAATTATGTGATGTAGTGAATGGGCAACAATTAAATGCAACTGCATAAACCATATTCCCATTCTATGCATGAATATGAAATTGAATTATGGTCTAACTCTAACTCTAGGTGACGTACATCTCACTATCTCCCTACAGTATTTGTAAATTGCTCCATTCATTCTCTTGCCATTCATTTAATAGAAAATTTCCCACGCATTTTTTCACTTCATTTACAGTTGGTGCACAAGTATTTCCTCTGCCTCCTGGACAAGGTTTTCCCTGGGCACATTCAACACGTGGCAAACCCCGTAGGGGTATGATGCGTCGTGCTGTATTCTCGGGTAAGTAATGGTGCTCCTGCTACTGCTGATGCAGTTATGGCCTGTGACCACACACACACACGCACTCAGAGAAATCTTTTAATTTATTGTTGTGGTTTAGGACAAGCATACAAACTTACGAGCATAAACAAACCATCGTACAAACCTGAATTCAAGCAAGTGCAGTTGAACTGCATTTTATTGGATTATGAGGATAAATGGAATTTTATCGTTATCGTTTGTATGCTGCTCCCAAACTCTTTCTACTGACTTGAATGAACTTTATTTTCCAGTAATTAATTTTAATTGATTTCTTTTGGTTTTTTTCTTGTGTGGATGAAATTTGCGGTTCACCACCTTTTGACATTGCAGACTCACAGCGTAAAGGTTTGGAAAAACGGTTTCAACAGCAGAAATATATCAGTAAACCGGATCGTAAGAAACTGGCCGAACGTTTGGGCCTTAAAGATTCTCAGGTAAGTGCAATACAAATTGAAAAATCACAAAAAGAAAAACAAAATCCTGTAAACTCGTATATACCCCCCGTAAAAAATTGTATGTGCAACGTGTAAATTTATGTTCTAGTCTCATAAAGAACTTTTATTGAAAAAAAATGTTTCTTATTTTATTTACACTGTTGTACGTTACTAAAATACATAAACTAAATCTTTACTTAACGTTTGCTTTGACAGAAAATAGATACTTAAATTTTTAGTCATAGAAAATATTTATATGTGCAAAATTATAATTTAGCTATAAGTCCATAAGCGTAGGAAGGCCTCTGGGGAGGGGGCTTAGACCCCACAGAAAAATGTTAGCCCCCCCCACAGAATTTGAAAACCTACACTGTTAGAAAAATATGTTTTTCATATGTTCCGACATAAACAAAATGTGTTTCGGGCACAATTTTAAAACACAATATATTAAAGTGCAAACATGTAATGTTCCTAAACTAATACTAAATGTTTGGGACATCTATATTAATATGTAAGAATATATTATGTTTGGGGCATGAATGTTTCATAAAAATCATATGTGTGAATGCAAACATATATAAATTTACAAATTTCGGCTAAACATTCATATGTTGTGATATTTTATTCAAAGCGACAGAGAGAGTATAGAGAAAGAAATAGAGATGGAAACCGGGAGAGTTGACGAAAGATATCAACATAACACAGCAAAAGAATCAATAGAGAACAATTTCTGTGAAACCTCTTGTATGTTGTTTTGGAAAACTGTTTTATGATAAGGCCAAAAATTTGATATGCTTAAGTCTAAATATTATTTAATTTGAATAAAGAGAATAGACATTCGGAACAAAGAGAATAGTCATTTGAAAAACAAACAGCATATGTTATCGCCTTGAGAGCAGAATTTTTTGTATGTGTGGACATGCGTTTTGTTTATCATTTTGGCATTATGGGCACAAGTTTTTTCTTGGTTCGTTAAAAGAAATCAGAGGTCTTCATAAAAATAGCGAAAGGGCACTATACTCTTTTTAGAGTTGGGACAGTAAAATGAAATAAGGAGGAAGTAGTGAAAAATTACACAGTAAAATGTATAAAAACAAAGTTTAGTTCCTCTTTATTAATAAGTAGTCCACGAGGAGTTGACGGACACCTTCAAATATAAAAGCGGACATTAAGTTCGAGTTTTGCAGCTAAAACAATTTAAAAAGTTTATTTTTTTTAAATGAATTATTAAAGAAAAATAAAAGGCATTTTAGAGCGATGGTGTTAAATGCTAGTAAAAAACTGTTCACGCTCAAATAAATTTATGTTTATATTATAAAATTATTTATGTATGTTTATACTCGACTCCACGTTCTTCTTTTGTTAGAGTTTTTGAATTCCTTCCAAATTTTAAAGTTTTAAAGTTAAATTAAAAAAAGTGTTCGGTCGGAGCAGCGATGAAACCCACGACCCTTTGCATGCAAGGCAGACATGCTAAACGTGGCAAACAAATGTATGTTTATGTTAAATAATGTTATGTTTGCATGGGCTCGTGGGCGCTGAAAACTATGCTATATAAATGTAACTTATAACGATAATTATCTACTGGTGACTATAACAGCTACGTAGCCCAGTGGATAGTGTGTTGGCTTACAAACTGTATGGTCCTCGGTTCGATTCTCCGTGCAGGCGAAAGGAAAAATTAAACAATGTATAAAAGTGAATAATTTCTCCAACATTATTTGTATTACAGAAAAAGGTGCCAAGAACTAAAAAATTTCGTGGAAGTGAAAATTACGAGTATGTTAGGGAATGAGCACAATCGTCTTTGGGGAAAATTCTTCCAAGCATATAATATTTTTGGGCTCAAAATGCTTCCAAACATATAATATGTTCACATAAAACAAACATATTAATGTTTCGGCAGTATCCAATAATATATGTGCTTCCTGCAAAATATGTTTGCAACATATGTTAAAGAAGCGATTTTTTTTGAGAGTGTATTTACGATTTTGCATTGCTTTATAGAATATTAAACCAGTAAATACAACCGCACAATGTTCCGCTAAAGACTTTCATGGTAGCAGTAGCCGATTGCAATAAATAGTTTTATTTTTATATAAGTGAATTATTATATGTAAATGTTTGAAGTCTGATATTTCTGACATAACACTGTGGTTGAACTTATGATTTAAGTTCCTAAAGGGTGATACGGTCAAAATTTGGTCAAGGGAAAACGCGTGTAAATCGGTGAAATCGTTTATTTAAAAAATCAAAATAAATTTCTTTTTCAAGTTCAATTAGTATAAAATTCAGGAAAAATATTCAGTTAGGCTTTCGCTTTTTCAAATCAGAATTGCCGGGCCTCACGCTTGACACCTGCCATCAGATTTTTACAGCCACCTTGTCCACCTTCTTCGCCGCTGAAAGCCAGTTTGCCTTGAACTGCTGCTCGTCCTTAGCAGTTTTTTGGTCTTCTTTAGGTTCCGCTTGACAATAGCCCAGTATTTCTCAATTGGGCGGAGCTCTGGCGTGTTGGGAGGGTTCTTATCCTTGGAAACCACCTGCACGTTGTTGGCGGCGTACCACTCCATGGCCTTTTTACCGTAATGGCAAGATGCCAAATCCGGCCAAAACAGAACGGAACAACCGTGTTTCTTCAGGAAAGGCAGCAGACATTTATTCAAACACTCTTTCACGTAAATTTCTTGGTTGACAGTCCCGGAAGCTATGAAAATGCTGCTTTTCAAGCCACAGGTACAGATGGCTTGCCAAACCAGATATTTCTTTGCGAACTTTGACAGTTTTATGTGCTTGAAAATATCTGCTACCTTTCCCCTTCCTTTTGCCGTATAAAACTCCTGTGCCTGAAGCTGATTGTAGTCGGCTTTGACGTAGGTTTCGTCGTCCATTACCACGCAGTCAAACTTCGTCATCATCGTCGTGTACAGCCTCCGGGATCGCGCTTTGGCCGTCGTATTTTGTTTATCATCGCGATTTGGAGTCACTACCTTCTTGTAAGTCGATAGTCCGGTTCGTTTTTTGGCTCGATGCACGGTTGTAGACGATACACCCAGCTTATTTGCGGCATCTCGGAGAGACAGGTTAGGGTTTCGCTTGAAACCACCGGCAACTTTCTTTGTCGTCTCAGCGGCTTCCGGTTTTCGATTTCCCCCCGATCCTGACTTCCTGACTGTCGACAAACGTTCCCCAAACACTTTAATTACATTTGTAACGGTTGATTTGGCAACTTTTAGCGATTTTGCCGGCTTTGCGTGCGAGTAGCTCGGATTTTCGCGATGCGCGAGCAAAATTTTGATACGCTGCTCTTCTTGCTTGTACGGCATTTTGACAACTGAAGAGTGAATTCCAAAATCAAAATAGGAGCAACATTCTACACACACACACCTTCACAATGAGGGGTGTTCAGGTTTTTTAAATGCAAAATTGAAAGAAATACGTCAAGTTTATATTGACCAAATTTTGACCGTATCACCCTTTAAATGTATGTTTAGTTTATTAACTAAAGCACCTTTATTATTTCGTTTAGTCAGAGTTTTAGTTGTTTTAATTGAAACAAGTATATACCGCAGTAAGTTCGGCCGGGCCGAATCTTAAATACCCACCACCATGAATCAAATATAATAGTTTACTCTATACTCTAATATATAAAATTTCAGAGGGTTTGATAACAAATATTCTCCAAAGCAAATCAGTTCAACCAGTACGCTGCCCGAAGATAAATTTAAAGATTGTACCTATGAAGACTAGATCAGATTCTGGATTTATAAGAACCAATTTTGTTTGAGTTTTAGAGAAATCATAAACATATCGTGTAAATGATTATAAAGCCTTGATTTGAAATCTTAAATCAGTAGATTTTTTCGCCATTATTTAAATGACTACGGAGAGTAAAATCCGAAAATTTTACTTTCAGTTTCAAGCAATTTTCATGATCAGTGCGCCTGCTATACACTGAAAGAAGAGTTTTCATTTCTGAGAAAAGAAATTTTAGACATGCAAAGTTTTCTTTTGACACAAAGTTTAGAGACAATCGTTGAATCGCTTATCAAAAATTCGGATTAGTTTGCTCTAAACGAAAATACTTTGTACGAAAGGGGAATTTCGTTTGTCTAAAATTTCATTCCAGAGGAAAATATATTTTTTTTTTTTTTTGGGTGTACCCTCAAGAAGTTAAATCAGTCTACATCGATACCTTACCAAATGGACCGGTAAAAATAAATGCGATACAGATTTTCAGGGTCTAAAATTCCAGTATATTTTCATTTTTGTGCAAATCGTATAATAACGACGGTTCAGGACTTAGGTCTATATGGCGGCTATACCAAAACATGGACCGATACGGACCATTTTCGACACACCTCTTTATGGTCCCAAAATACCTCCAGATTTTCTATTTCAGGCAAATCGGATAGAAAATACAGTTTCTAGACGCCCAAGAAGCAATATCGGGAGATCGGTCTACAGTCGACTCCGCTTTACTGAAACGTTAAAAATGCAGCCATTTAATTTCAGTTATCCGAAGTTTTTGCTAAAGCGGACTACGGATAACTGAAAAAAACTTCCAGTAATGCGAACTTCGGATAACTGAAAAAGTTTCAGTAAAGCGGACTCCGTATAACTGGAAAAAAATCCACTCAATTTCAGTTAACCGAACTTATGACCAATGCTATGTACATAAAATAATAAAAACAAGGTGTTTGATTCCGTGTGTGTGCCATCTACAATTTTACCTTTCAGTTGATTTTATTTACAGAGTGATTTAAACTGTTTTGAAAGTGCCATCTTCACTTGAAATAAAGCGTTCTCAATACGGAGAAGAAAATGTACTCTCTCTCAATAGCGAGAATGTGGCATTTTCAGTAAAGCGAAGTCATACTAATGTGACGAAACTCATTTGAACACAAAAAACTTTTCAGTAATCCAATTTTTTCAGTTAATTTAAATGAAATGGACAGAAAAAACAACTGGGGAATGCGATCGATTTCAGTTATCCGAGGTTTTTCAGTAAAGCGCATTGCGCTAAAGCGGAGTCGACTGTATATGGGGACTATACCAAAACATGGACCGATACGGACCATTTTGATCCCAAAATACCACTAGATTTCCAATTTGAGGCAAATCGGATAGAAAATACAGTTTCTAGACGTCCATGAAGCAAAATCGGGAGATCGGTCTATATGGGGGCTATACCAAAACATGGACCTATACTCACCATTTTTGACACACCTCTCTATGGTCCTAAAATACCTCTAGATTTCCAATTTCAGGCAAATTGGACAAAAACTACGGTTTTTATAAGCCCAAGACCCCAAATCGGGAAGTCGGTTTATATGGGGACTATATCAAAACTTGGACCGATATAGCCCATCTTCGAACTCGACCGGCCTGCAAACAAACAACGAATCTGTGCCGAAATTTCAGGACGATAGCGGTATTATTGAAGGCTGTGCCGTGATTACAACAGACAGACAGACGGACATGCTTATATCGTCATAGAATTTCTCCCTGCACAGAAAAAAATATCACCAAAATATTTCCAATTAAAAAGTTAATTGAAGTTGAAATTTTGTTCAATTAATAAATTAATTGGTACAATTAACTTTTTAATCAAGATAGAAACATTAAGTTAATTAAGCCAATGATTGAAAATTTTAAAATTTTTAATTAAAAAGTTAATTGATACAATTAACTTTTAATCAAATTCGGAAGACTAAGTCAATTAAAAAAGTGATGAACATTTTTTTTTTTAAATTTTTAATTAAAATTTTTTTCAAACAATCAATTGTTAATCCAAATAAAATTTCTAAGCCAATTCAGAATGTAATTGAAAATAGTTACCTTGTTTTTATTACTAAATTAATTGAGTTTTGCAATCAATATCAATTAAATTTTTAATTGAATCAATTAAAAAATTAATTGAAATTTGGTAATGAAATCAATTAATTTTTTAATCAAGAATTTTTTCTATGCCCAATTAAAACTGTGATTGATACTATCATTTTCGTGATTGAAGACATTTCAATTAAAAAATTAATTGGGTCAATTAATTTCGTGATTGAATCAGAAATTTTTTTTTTGTGTGTGAGCAAGAATAAATATACTTTATATAGTCGGAAATCGATATTTCGATGTGTTACACCCGGAATGACAAACGCTGCAAAAACAGAATCGCCAAAAAAGTAGTGAAACTGTTCTTTTTGTGTTCGGAAGTGGTGCAACATTGGCGCAGAAGCGATGAATTTAAGATGGACATGTCATAGGACGGATGCCCACCATTTCAACAACCGTTGCACTGAATTTGATCCACTTCATAAGGTGTGATCCGAATTCAGAGTTTTGAATGTGAATTAAAAAATTTTGTGATATTTTCCCAAATAACTAATGGGAAATGGGAACATTTGGCTTAAAATATTTTCAAAAATTCGCAATTTTTCTAGAATGGAATTAGCATTTTGTTGACATAATTTAAATAATTTGTATCATTTTATTAATTCTTAATTTTTTAAACTATTTGAAACAAAAAATACCTATTAAAAATGTAAAGAATAAACGAGTTATAACAAATTGAATTAAAACACTTCCTGTGTATTTAAAATAATTAACTTCTTTGTGGGGACATTTTTGGAAGTGCTTTTAAAGTTGTGCCTTTATAACAACTCTCAATTTTTTTGCTGGGAAAAAGTGTGGAACTACTTTTAGTTGCTTTATTATAAATTAACTGTCTAGTTAAGCTGTAGTCTGATTTTTATTTATTTTTATAAAATAAAACATTAATTGAACCTATCACTTCAGTCCATTAATTTGTAGCTAGGGGGCTATAGACCGCTGTAACTCACCCACAATCTGTAGTTATTATTCGCAACGAAACTGTAATGAGCCTATGCACTCTTCAGCGAAAAAATTTTAAATGATGTACAATGCACATAAAACTATTTGCTATTGAACTTCTAACTTTCATTACAAATTTCATATAACGGTACATCGAATTGGTGTCTAGCAACAAAATCGCTAATGATAATCATAGCATACACGCAGAGAAGAAACATGATTGTCACAATCATATTCGAAGAGCAAAATAATATGATAGCAGCTATTTTTGCGGCGACCATGTAACATTTTAACCTGCAACCATGTTGGCTCAGTGAACAGGGTTCTAAGAAAAATACTATTGTCCTCATCTAAAATGTTATTATATTGATAAAGAATTTTGTTTCCATTAAAAGACAATGGTCACGATCTAAAATGTTATGTTATTCGTCAAAAATGTTTATCTTCTAGTTAAAAGAACATGGTCACAACCTAAAATCTTTTGATTTTTATGAAAAAACTTTTTCTTCGTCGAAAAAAGGACGCCACTTGAGAAAAGAAAACACAAAATCAACTTTGTTTATTTGTTTTTATTTATATATAAACTAATTCATTGTTTATTTGTATTTATAATGTCGTGCACACAAACATCACATATTTTTACACACTCTAGTTTGGTTCAATTTCAACAATAAGTAATCATTCCATATTTACTTCGTGCCCATCAAATGTACAAACGCAGACATCATGTAACTGCAAATAAAAATAAATTATACCATATATCAAAATGCAGAACAAAAACCAGGTAAATTTTTTTCAATTACACTTTCTTTTTTGTATTCACATAAAACCACGTGCCATTTCTGAATAAATAAATTAACACAAAACACAATAATTCCATATTCTCCGTCCATTCCAAGAAACAATCAACACACGACTGACGCGCAAAATGAAAATCGTGTGTACCTGCTCAATGTTTTTATAAAATTCTTGTCGCTGCAAAAAATTAAAAAATTAAATGGTCACGAAAACAATGTACATGGTCTTTATGGCCATGTAATGGTTGTAGACATGTCTATACGTAAACTATAAAAATACTTTTTCTCGGCAAAAAAGTAAAAAAAAAATTGAATGGTCAGGTACATGATTTTCCTGACCATATAATGGTTTCAAATTCTATCATTTAAATAATAGAACATGTTTGCGGCATTTGAGAACCATTTAAATGCTTATTGCCAACATATATTTTTCTCCGCTCGAAAATTATTTTTACAAAGACAAAATACATGGTTTTCGGGACAACTACATACTCTAAATAAGCATTAAATGGATGCGGCAACCATGTCCAAACATGTTTTTTTTTGTGCGTGTAAAGGATGATAAACATCGTTAAAAACAAAACAGTGAAGTACCGTTATTTTCGTCCAAAAGAAAAATTAAAAAATTTTTGCACATATATTTATTTTACAGAGGTATATACACCCATTTCCATATACTCAAAAAATATATATGTTGGAAGCTTATATCGACCATATATCAATGAATGTATTTATACACAACATTGGATCACAAAGTAGACAAGATTTATGTACCCTCCACCATGGATTGCGTAGAAACTTCTACTGAAGACTGTCATCCACAATCGAATTACTTGGGTTGTGGTAAAACTTGCTGATGGCAAGGTATCTTAAAACTTCCTAACACCGTAATATATACCACATAGTCCATACGTGGTATATATTAAACCAAAAACGGCCGATTAAATACGTATATAATTAAGTTTAAAGTTTCTATAGAAATAAAATTTTGACAAAATTTTCTATAGAAATAACATTTTGACAAAATTTTCTATAGAAATAAAATTTTAACAAAATTTTCTATAAAAATAACATTTTGACAAAATTTTCTATAAAAATAAAATTTTGGTAGATTATTTTTGGCTCGAGTGGCAACGATGATTATGAACCGATATGGACCAATTTTTGTGTGATTGGGGATCGGCTATATATAACATAGAGCGATATGGACCAATTTTGGTATGGTTGTTAGCGGCCATATACTAACACCACGTTGCAAATTTCAACCGGATCGTATGAATTTTGCTCCTCCAAGAGGCTCCGGAGATCAAATCTGGGGAACGGTTTATATGGGGGCTATATATAATTATGGACCGATATGAACCAATTTTGGTATGGTTGTTAGAGACCATATACTTACACCATGTACCAAATTTCAACCAAATCGGATGAATTTTGCTCCTCCAAGAGGTTCCGGAGTTCAAATCTGGGGATCGATTTATATGGGAGCTATATATAATTATGGACCGATGTGGACCAATTCTTGTATAGTTGTTAGAGACCATATGCTAACACCACGTACCCAATTTCAACCGGATCGGATGAATTTTGCTCCTCCAAGAGGCTCCGGAGATCAAATTTCGGGAACGGTTTATATGGGGGCTATATATAATTATGGACCGATGTGGACCAATTTTTGCATGGTTGTTAGAGACCATATACTAATACCATGTACCACATTTCAGCCGGATCGGATGAAATTTGCTTCTCTTAGAGGATCCGCAAACCAAATCTGGGGATCGGTTTATATGGGGGCTATATATAATTATGAACCGATATGGACCAATTTTTGCATGGTTGTTAGAGACCATATACTAACACCACGTACCAAATGTCAACCGGATCGGATAAATTTTGCTACTCTTATAGGCTCCGCAAGCCAAATCTGGGGGGTCCGTTTATATGGAGGCTATACGTAGAAGTGGACCGATATGGCCCATTTGCAATACCATCCGACCTACATCAATAACAACTACTTGTGCCAAGGTTGAAGTCGATAGCTTGTTTCGTTCGGAAGTTAGCATGATTTCAACAGACGGAGGGACGGACGGACGAACATGCTTAGATCGACTCAGAATTTCACCACGACCCAGAATATATATATATATATATATATATATATATATATATATATATATATATATATATATATATATATATATATATATATATATATATATATATATATATATATATATATATATATATATATATATATATATATATATATATATATATATATATATATATATATATATATATATAGGGTGATTCTTTTGAGGTTAGGATTTTCATGCATTAGTATTTGACAGATCACGTGGGATTTCAGACATGGTGTCAAAGAGAAAGATGCTCAGTATGCTTTGACATTTCATCATGAATAGACTTACGATCTGCCACAACGTCGAATTTTCAGTGAATGGGCCCTAGAAAAGTTGGCAGAAAATCCGCTTTTTTATCGACAAATTTTGTTCAGCGATGAGGCTCATTTCTGGTTGAATGGCTACGTAAATAAGCAAAATTGCCGCATTTGGAGTGAAGAGCAACCAGAAGCCGTTCAAGAACTGCCCATGCATCCCGAAAAATGCACTGTTTGGTGTGGTTTGTACGCTGGTGGAATCATTGGACCGTATTTTTTCAAAGATGCTGTTGGACGCAACGTTACGGTGAATGGCGATCGCTATCGTTCGATGCTAACAAACTTTTTGTTGCCAAAAATGGAAGAACTGAACTTGGTTGACATGTGGTTTCAACAAGATGGCGCTACATGCCACACAGCTCGCGATTCTATGGCCATTTTGAGGGAAAACTTCGGAGAACAATTCATCTCAAGAAATGGACCGGTAAGTTGGCCACCAAGATCATGCGATTTGACGCCCTTAGACTATTTTTTGTGGGGCTACGTCAAGTCTAAAGTCTACAGAAATAAGCCAGCAACTATTCCAGCTTTGGAAAACAACATTTCCGAAGAAATTCGGGCTATTCCGGCCGAAATGCTCGAAAAAGTTGCCCAAAATTGGAATTTCCGAATGGACCACCTAAGACGCAGCCGCGGTCAACATTTAAATGAAATTATCTTCAAAAAGTAAATGTCATGGACCAATCTAACGTTTCAAATAAAGAACCGATGAGATTTTGCAAATTTTATGCGTTTTTTTTTTTAAAGTTATCAAGCTCTTAACAAATCACCCTTTATATATATATATATATATATATATATATATATATATATATATATATATATATATATATATATATATATATATATATATATATATATATATATATATATATATATATATATATATATATATATATATATATATATATATATATATATATATATATATATATATATATATATATATATATATATATATATATATCAAGACCATTTATTAGACATAATTAATTTTTTTCACTTGTTAAAGAAATTTTTGTAGTTTGAAGGAAAAAGTTGGAGTTCAAAAATGCTAGAATGTCTTTAGTGACATACGAAGTTCATGATGGACGCTGTTTTGGTAAAACTTACAAATTTAAAGAAATAAAGAACTATTTTGTGAGAAATGCGAATTTAGTAAATATTTATGCCTAATATTTAAATATTAAGCATAAATATTTATATTTAATTTTTTATCGTTTTTTAGTTAATTAAACTGAAGTACGCAAACAAATTAGAGTGAAGGAAACATTCTCCAAACAAAATAATTTCATGAACTAAAATAATGTTGAATTGAATTTAGTGAAATAGAGAGTTCTAAAAAATCTTCAAATCGCGACGGCAACTCAAACTGTACTGAAAAACTCAAACACATAAAACTCACGTGTTGCCTTCAAAATGTTATGTTTCGTTTTTTTTTTTTTGTCTCGTATTATATGCTTGTATTGTATACATATGAGAGTAACTCTAAGTTGTGGCTCTCTCACGCTAAGAGAAAACCAGTATTTTTTTATATATTAAGTAAAATTTCATTAATTTTATGAAACCGTCTCTATATATTATTAAAAGATTCATAATTTCATAACAAGTATTTATGAAAACTATGTAATTATGTAAGTGTATGTTACACATTTTTTATGAAAAAGTCCATAAATTAATAAAAATGTACAAATTTATATACAAATTCATATTTTATTTTTGTGTGTGTGTGCAAAATTTCAGCACGATTGCTCCATTATTGAAGACTGTAGCGTGATTACAACAGACAAATCCGGACATGGCTCTATTGTCTTAGAATTTCTCCCTGATCAAAAATATATATACTTTATATAGTCGGAAATCGATATTTCGGTGTGTTACAAACGGAATGACAAACTTATTATACCCCCGTAGAATTAAATTGGCTTTAGTACCATATAGAGTTCACTGTGTTTGAGTGTAGTACCACGTGATTTTTGTCCTGACTTGTTGTGAAAAATTTCCATATGATTTTTTTTTTCTTTAAATAATTAAAAATTCATAATCAATTTCTAATGAAAATCAATTTTCCATTTTTCATTCATTTTATGATGATGCAAGCACTCTTACATTAGTCTTGATTTCACCTAGGAAATTTCTCAGAATTGTGTAATAAAACGTAATTCAAATATCTCTGCCAGGACTCTGACTTGTCATAGCCATAAACTGGCTATTTTATATTCACCACAGGGCTATGCATAAATTTCTTTTCAGAGTTTGTTTTTCGACTGCTTTTTAGTTTTCCATTGATTTCAAGCTCTTCTTATACAGTACATAAAGTAGTATAGTTGATGTTCATGTGTGGTAGTGGATTTCAAAGAAAATGGAACTGTAAACCGCAAGAATGGTTTTTTTATATCCTAATGTGTGTATGTGTGAGTCTTTCTTGTTGTTCCCTTCCAAATGAACTGCAGAGACTGCGCACTTTTATCTCTGGGGGTGTTAACAATGCCAACTAGGTATTTATTGTTCTTGTTGTTGGTTTTCTTCTTCTCCTTTTATATATATGTATAAAGCATTGTAGTAGTTCACATACATACGAAACAAAGATAGACTCTCATTTATCGTTGTAAGAGGCAAACTCATAACGTTATCAAGTATTTTGGGCTAACCTCAAGTGGAGTCTCAACAATTCACACAACAATGACTCTGTTTTATATACAACAATGGATGTGAGTGAGCTTTTTTTCCTTTTTCTCTGGGATTGTCCAAGCATTGGAGTATATGCGAGGAGAGTATTGATATCACGAGATCTTATCTTGTATAATTCAGCTTTTTGTTTGCGATTGACTGTTTTCAATGAGAGCATTGTTTAACCGTCGGCATTTGAATTTCGCATCGGAATGACCATTCCTCTTGTGGAGATTTTATTGCATGGTTTTGGTCTATTGTTTTGCTCTTGATTGTATATTGTGTATGTGTGTGTGTGTGAGTTAGACGAGACATCGTAATTTTTTTAAGGACAAAAGGCGGAGTTTTGTTTTATTTTTTTGATAGAATTCCTCATGCTTTTATTCATGCCATCATTTAGTCTGTTAAACTCTATTTTATCAGAAGGAAAACAGTTTTGAATTGGGGCCTGGTTTTATATCCTCCTCCATTGGATGGAGTATATATAACACATATATCCAATTACACTGAAAAAAAAATACTGTCGTGAAGTTCGAAATGTCATGTCCCTAAAATACGAAGCTTAGCATAGAAGATGCATTTCTCTGATATAAATTTTTTATCCGATAAACTTTTCTATAGAGTCGTTTTGTCCTTATAGTTAAGTGAGTTGTCTTAAAACTAGGTATCTTTCCATGAAATAAAAGTTTGTTTAACTAAGGTCAACTTGCCTTTCATAATTCCGAAAAATTCTTCAAAATTAAAATGAAAATAAAAAATGAAATCGTCTTTTAAGTTTTTGACTTTTGTATCTTTGTAGTAACAAAAGAAAAATGCTTTCAAAATTAGGCGATGTTTTCCAATGCTTTATTTTAAAAACGATCCTTACTGGAAACATAGCATAATTTCTACTTTAAGTTGAGTCTGAAAATTGGCAATTTAAGTTGTCGTTAACACGTTTTCAAAGGAATTCAATAGCACATGTAACAAAATCAGAATAAATGCATATGTAACATATGCCTCTTTAAATTTCAAAATTTCGGATTCGGTTTATATGGGTGCTATATATAATTATAGACTGATATTGGTCCATATTTTGCATGGTTATTAAATGACATATACTAATATTTAGTACGTATCAATTTTCAATCAGATCGAATGAAATTTGCTCTTGCAAGAAGCACCGATGCACGATATACAAAATATTAGAAACATATGGCAACTCATTGCTTTTAAAACAAGCTGACAAAGCTGGCTGTTTTTAGATAGTTTACATTTTGAACCGCTAGTCAAAAAAGAAAACACATTGTAGAAAATTGGCTGTAAAAAATAAACTAACAAGCGAATCTACATTGTGTAAAATGGAAAATAGTACTACAAGTACGTAAAATAATATAAACAAGTAAGGAAAGTTTTAAGTCGGGCCGGGCCAACTATATTATACCCTGTACCACTTTGTAGATGTAAATTTTCGATATCATATCACATCCGTGTTGGGGGCTATATATAAAGGTTTGTCCCAAATACATACATTTAAATATCACTCGATCTGGACAGAATTTGATAGACTTCTACAAAACCTAATTATACAATTATTATAAAAATAAATTTCGTGTTGTTGCATACTATGTAACAAAACGAAATAAAAATAAGATTAAGGGACTTGTAAGTTATATGAAAAGATGATGTACAGTGGGAGAAAAGATCAATTTCAATTTGTAAGAGGAAATTTCCCAAATGTTTTCTCCATAAGGAGTTAGCATAAAGGGCCCAAAATTGAGTTATCTCTCCCAGCCAGATCTATACTAAAGGCTGTGGAAAGGTTCATTCGCCTGAACCGAAACATGTACAGTCCAGGCGTGTATAGATTTGTATCTGGCGTTTTCTTTTCAATGGCTCCATTAACCATGTTCCTTAATCTATATCTGTCCATAAAGCTCGAAAAATAATTGTATAATTAGATATAATGCATTTGGACGTCAATTGCCTGTTTCGGTATCAGGCTAACATGAAATATAACTTCTACAAAATCTATAGACTTAAAATTTAAGTCGGCTAATGCACTAGGGTGGAACACAATGTTAGTAAAAACAAGTAAGGAAAGTCTAAAGTGGGGCGAGGCCGACTATATTATACCCTGCACCACTTTGTAGATCTAAATTTTCGATACCATATCACATCCGTCAAATGTGTTGGTGGCTAAATATAAAGGTTTGTCCCAAATACATACATTTAAATATCACTCGATCTGGACAGAATTTGATAGACTTCTACAAAATCTATAGACTCAAAATTTAAGTCGGCTAATGCACTAAGGTGGAACATAATGTTAGTAAACAAAATATGTGAAACATTTAAATCTGAAGCAGTTTTAAGGAAACTTCGCAAAAGTTTATTTATGATTTATCGCTCGATATATATGTATTAGAAGTTTAGCAAAGTTAGAGTAATTTTTACAACTTTTGCCTCTGTGGTCATATGAGTGTAAATCGGGCGAAAGCTATATATGGGAGATATATCTAAATCTGAACCGATTTCAACCAAATTTAGCACGCATAGCTACAATGCTAATTCTACTCCCTGTGCAAAATTTCAACTAAATCGGACCAAAAAATTGGCCTCTGTGGTCATATGAATGTAAATCGGGCGAAAGCTATATATGGGAGATATATCTAAATCTGAACCGATTTCAACCAAATTTGGCACGCATAAACTAAATCGGACCAAAAAATTGGCCTCTGTGGTCATATGAGTGTAAATCGGGCGAAAACTATATATGGGAGATATATCTAAATATGAACCGATTTCAACCAAATTTGGCACGCATAGCAACAATACTAATTCTACTCCCTGTGCAAAATTTTAACTAATTCGGAGTTAAAAATTGGCCTCTGTGGTCATATGAGTGTAAATCGGGCGAAAGCTATATATGGGAGCTATATCTAAATCTGAACCGATTTCAACCAAATGTGGAACGCTTAGCTACAATGCTAATTCTACTCCCTGTGCAAAATTTCAACTAAATCGGAGCAAAAATTGGCCTCTGTGGTCATATGAGTGTAAATCGGGCGAACGATATATATGGGAGCTATATCTAAATCTGAACCGATTTCAAAATTTGGCACGCTTGACTATAGTACTAATTGTTCTTCTTGTGTAAAATTTTAAGCAAATTAGGGTAAAACTCTGGCTTCTGGGGCCATATAAGTCCATATCGGGCGAATTATATATATGGGAGCTATATCTAAATCTGAACCGATTTCTTCCAAAATCAATAGGGTTCTATTCTGAGCCTGAGACAAATTTGAAGTCGATTGGACTAAAATTGCGACCTAGACTTTGATTACAAAAATGTGTTCACGGACAGACGGACATGGCTAAATCGACTCAGGAGCCCACCCTGGGCATTTTTGCCAAAGACACCATGTGTCTATCTTGTCTCCTTCTGGGTGTTGCAAACATATGCACTAACTTATAATACCCTGTTTCACAGTGTGGCGCAGGGAATAAAAACTGAAAAAGCGAAAAATTAAAATATGCTTCCTAGAGTCAAGTACACAAAACCCAAATTTAAAAGAGAATTGTGTCTTAAAAGTATCCTTACTTGAATTCTCCGCTTCTTTGGCTCGGAATCAATACCAAAATTGCTAAAGTAAAGACAAAATCTTTGGAACCGGGCATGCTTTTTTTCAGTGTAGCATCTAGGAATGATTTAAATGCTTTCGTTAGCGGTTCTCTTTCAGTCATGCTACTGACTCTATATGCAAAATGATTATCTATTAAATCATCTATGACTTGCGAAGTTTCGTGTTGATAAAATACTGTTTTCTGAAGGGAAAAAATACGGTGGAAGCAAAAACTTGGCTTGATAATGAGTTTCCGGACTCAGCCCCAGGGAAATCAACAATAATTGATTGGTATGCAAAATGCAAGCGTGGTGAAATGAGCACGGAGGACCGTGAACGCAGTGGACGCCCGAAAGAGGTGGTTACCGACGAAAACATCAAAAAAAAATCCACAACATGATTTTGAATGGCCGTAAAATGAAGTTGATCGAGATAGCAGAGACCTTAAAGATATCAAAGGAACGTGTTGGTCATATCATTCATCAATATTTGGATATGCGGAAGCTCTGTGCAAAATGGGTACCGCGCGAGCTCACATTTGACCAAAAACAACAACGTGTTGATGATTCTGAGTGGTGTTTGCAGCTGTTAACTCGTAATACACCAGAGTTTTTCCGTCGATATGTGACAATGGATGAAACATGGCTCCATTACTACACTCCTGAGTCCAATCGACAGTCGGCTGAGTGGACAGCGACCGGTGAACCGTCTCCGAAGCGTGGAAAGACTCAAAAGTCCGCTGGTAAAGTAATGGCCTCTGTTTTTTGGGATGCGCATGGAATAATTTTTATCGATTATTTTGAGAAGGGAAAAACCATCAACAGTGATTATTATATGGCGTTATTGGAGCGTTTGAAGGTCGAAATCGCCGCAAAACGGTCTCATATGTAGAAGAAAAAAGTGTTGTCCCACCAAGACAACGCACTGTGCCACAAGTCATTGAGAACGATGGCAAAAATTCATGAATTGGACTTCGAATTACTTCCCCACCCACCGTATTTTCTAGATCTGGCCCCCAGCGACTTTTTCTTGTTCTCACACCTCAAAAGGATGCTCGCAGGGAAAAAATTTGGCTGCAATGAAGAGGTGATCGCCGAAACTGAGGCCTATTTTGAGGCAAAACCGAAGGAGTACTAACAAAATGGTATCAAAAAATTGGAAGGTCGTTGTAATCGTTGTATCGCTCTTGAAGGGAACTATGTTGAATAATAAAAACGAATTTTGACAAAAAATATGTGTTTTTCTTTGTAAGATCGGGCACTTATCAGCCAACCTGTTATAGTCAGAAACCAATATTTCGATGTGTTACAAACGGAATGCCAAACTTATTATACCCTCATGACCATCCTATAGTGGTGGGTAAAAAAAACTAAGATTTGACCATCGAGATTTTTTCAAAAGAAATTCTCTTAAATATCAACATCCATGGTTCGGCCCGTATATGAATGTACGGTCGTATATGAATGTTTTTATCTTGGTCTGGTGTATAATTAAATAATTATGTTATTGATTATTACTTTTAGGAAAATTAAATGCCCAAAATTTATTTCTATTGCTGTATTACAGACCCCCCAAAAAAAATTACAGCATTATAGGGATTTCAACAGAAATTTGTGGAACAAATTAAAAAAAGTCAAAATGTAATCGATCACAGCTCAATTATGCCACATAAACACAATAAAGGTCTTGGGTAAAACAATAAAACAGTCATCGAATATTTGCCAACATCATTATCATCATATAGACAATACATCCACACACACACACACACACATAAATGAAATCAATTTCAAAACAGTAGCTGAGTAGCAGCAGTTGCCACAAAAATGTTGTTTGACGTTTGTATTCAATTAGCACAAAAAACACGCACACACACACCTCCTAAAGCAATTGCCAGGATCATTGAGTTAGCCACACACATATGTATGTTAATATGCATGCATGACTGAATGATGATGATGATGATGCAGCAGTTATATATGGCCCACAACACACATATTGTGCCCTATGGATGATATCCTTTTTATCAGTAACCGATGTCAGTGATGTTACGCCAAATTAGTGCAATTCTTTCATAGTTTTCTCTTGTTTTTTTTTTCCTACATTTCTATGGGTGTGTGTGCGTGTGAGTATACTATTATTATAATTTCCTTTATGATTTGTTTCTCTCCCTCAAAACAAGACGGAAGGACAATGTATTCGCTAACCATAATTACGCAGAAAGTGTAACTAATTAGTTTTTGACAGCAATCGATCAAAAAAAAAAACAAAATTTTTATAGTAGATCTTGTTTTTCAGTTGCCATCAGATTTTCCTTTCTTTTTATTTTTGACTAATGGAGTTATAATTTTGTGTAACATTTTGTAACGAATATACCATGTGTGATGAAAGAAATCATACAATTATTATCCTTTTCGAGGATTTCTAAAGCTAAAGGCAAAACAAAAGTGTAACACCCATAAGAAGTATTCGAATACCCCAATTATGTTTGGATGAAATTCATATGTCGTTGATTGAAATACATGAAAAAGTAACCATCCGTCCATCTATCACAATTGCCACTGTTGGTAGAATTCTACCAATAATGGTAGATTTTTTTTACTGGTTGGTAGATTGGTACAATTTTTGATGTTTTGGTAAATTTTGCAAAAAAAAACATTCCTCTCCAACTATGAGGTACTTTAATATTCTATATAAATAAAATTTTGACCAAATCTTCTATAGAAATAAAATGTTGACCAAATCTTTTATAGAAATAAAATTTTGAAAAGAATAAAAATTCTTTAGAAATAAAATTTTGAGAAAATTTTCTGTAGAACTAAAATTTTGAAAAGAATAACAATTCTTTAGAAATAAAATTTTGAGAAAATTTTCTATAGAAACAAAATTTTTAGAAAATGTTCTATATTAACAAAATTTTTAGAAAATGTTATATATTAACAAAATTTTTAGAAAATTTTCTATAAATGCAATAGTCTATAAATTTTAATTTTCGTGCTATTTCATACCAAAAATATTGTCTCGAACAGGAGGAGTCATTCATACATTCGACGAAAAACATTTTTTTTTTTCATACAAAAACACAAAAATTTGATCAACAACATCAAAATAAGATTTTGTAAATTTGGGATTTTTTTGGTAAAAAATTCTTCAAGAAAAAATTCATCAGATTTTGGAACATGTGGCAAACGTGCAATCTATCCATGTAGTTTGAAAACCAAATGGCCTCTCGAAAAGAGTTTCGAGAGACCTGAAACAAATCTACACCTAATATGAAAGATTATGCAAACTAAATTTAAGGTTTCGCAATTTACACAATATATTTGTTTAAAATAAATAAATTTTAATTAAAAGTAAGTTGATAATCTTTGCTTTAAATTTTTTGTTATTTAATTTACGGACACCAAACTTTGAAATTTACGCCCCTTCATTAAAATCGCAAGTATTTGAAGTAGAGCAAATTTCCCTTAAAGTAAAGTAAAAAAAATATTTTAGATATAAAGAAATAATCATGGATTAAATAACCAAAAACTTCAAATATAGCTAAATACTTATTTTGAAGATTTTTCATTTGCGGTTTCACATTTTTTGAAATTAAACAAATATATTTTATTTGCTCAAAATAAAATTAAAATTTGGATCCCAAAAAGATAATAAAAAATCGATAAATAAGATCTGTATCCGTATTTTAAATATATAGATAGCAAAAAGGCGACCATATCAACCGAATGAGTTGGCCAATAAAGTAATTTTTTTTCTTGAAACAAATTTTTGACAAAATTTTTTATAGAACTAAATTTATTTTATTGAAATAAATTTTTGACAAAATTTTTGTATTGAAGTAAAATTTTGTACAAAATTTTCTATAGAAATAAAATTTTGACAAAATTTTCTATAGAAACAACATTTTTACAAAATTTTCTATAGAAATAAATATTTGGCAAAATTTCCTATAGAAATAAACTTTTGACAAAATTTTCTATAGAAATAAACTTTTTACATAATTTTCTATAGAAATAAAATTTTGACAAAATTTTTCTATAAAATTAAATTTTTTACAAATTTTTTATAGAAATAAAATTTTGACAAAATTTTTCTATAGAATTAAATTTTTTACAAAATTTTCTATAGAAATAAATATTTGGAAAAATTTGCTATAGAAATAAACTTTTGATAAAATTTTCTATAGAAATAAATTTTGACAACTTTTTCTATAGAAATAGACTTTTTATATAATAACATTTTTACAAAAGTTTCTATAGAAATAAATATTTGGCAAAATTTGCTATAGAAATAAACTTTTTACATAATTTTGTATAGAAATAACATTTTGACAAAATGTTCTATAGAAATAAAATTTTGATAAATTTTTTCAATAGAATTAAATTTTTTACAAAATTTTCTAAAGAAATAAAATTTTGGCAAATTTTTCTATAGAAATAAAATTTTTACAAAATTTTCTATAGAAATAAATATTTGGCAAAATTTTCTATAGAAATAAACTTTTTACATAATTTTGTATAGAAACAACATTTTGACAAAATGTTCTATAGAAATAAAATTTTGACAAAACTTTTCTATAGAATTAAATTTTTTACAAAATTTTCTATAGAAATGAAATTTTGACAAAATGTTCTATAGAAATAACATTTTTACAAAATTTTCTATAGAAATAAATAGTTGGCAAAATTTTCTATAGAAATAAAATTTTGACAAATTTTTTCTAGAGAATTAAATTTTTTACAAAATTTTCTATAGAAATAAAATTTTGACAAATTTTTCTATAGAAATAACATTTTTACAAAATTTTCTATAGAAATAAATATTTGGCAAAATTTCCTATAGAAATAAACTTTTGACAAAATTTACATAGAAATCAATTTTGACAAAATTTTCTATAGAAATAAACTTTTTACATAATTTTGCATAGAAATAAAATTTTGACAACATTTTTTATAGAAATAAAATTTTGACAAAATTTTTCTATACAATTAAATTTTCTACAAAATTTTCTATAGGAATAAAATTTTTACTAAATTTTCTATACAAATAAATTTTGACACAATTTTCTATAAAAATAAACTTTTTACATAATTTTCTATAGAAATAAAATTTTGACTAAATTGTCTATAGAAATGAAATTTTGACAAAAT
Source organism: Haematobia irritans (assembly GCF_050003625.1). Taxonomy (NCBI): domain Eukaryota; kingdom Metazoa; phylum Arthropoda; class Insecta; order Diptera; family Muscidae; genus Haematobia; species Haematobia irritans. The sequence goes on from NC_134400.1 coordinate 164,980,191, forward strand.
TTTCTATAGAAATAAAATGTGGACAACATTTTCTATAGAAATAAACTTTTGATATAAATTTCTATACAAATAAAATATTGAAAATATTTCCTATAGAAAAAAAATTGTATAGAAATAAAATTTTGAGAAAATTTTCTAGAGAAAAAAAAAATTGGCAAAATTTTCTTTAGACCAAATTCTCTATAGAAATAAAATTTTTCCAAAATTTTCTATACAAATAAACTTTTGACATCATTTTCTTAACAGATAAACTTTTGACAAAATTTTCTATAAAAATAAACTTTTTACATAATTTTCTATAGAAATAAAATTTTGACTAAAATTTCTATAGAAATGAAATTTTGACAAAATTTTCTATAGAAATAAAATGTGGACAAAATTTTCTATAGAAATAAACTTTTGACATAAATTTCTGTACAAATAAACTTTTGACAAAATTTTCTATAAAAATAAACTTTTTACATAATTTTCTATAGAATTAAATTTTTACTAAATTTTCCAGAGAAATGAAATTTTGACAAAATTTTCTACAGAAATAAACTTTTGACATAAATTTCTATATAAATAAACTTTTGAAAAAATTTACTTAATTTATTTAAATTTGTATAGAAATAAATTTTTCTAGCGAAAAAAAAATTGACAAAATTTTCTTTAGACAAAATTCTCTATAGAAATAAAATTTTTACAAAATTTTCTATAGAAATAAAATTTTAACAAAATTTTTCTATAGTATTAAATTTTGTAAAAAATTTACAAAATTTTCTATAGAAATAAAATGTTAACAAAATTTTTCTGTAGAATTTATTTTTTTGCAAAATTTTCTATAGAAATAAAATTTTGACAAAATTCTTTATAGAAATAAAATTTTTGAAAAAAATTTTCTAGAGAAATAAATAAAATAATAATACAGCATTTTCTATAGAAATCAACTTTTTACATAAATTTCTATATAAATAAAATTTTGAGAAAATTTTCTATAGAAAAAAAATTAACAACATTTTCTATAGAAATAAAATTTTCACACAATTTTCTATAGAAATACAATTTTGTTGGTACAAAATTTCCTATAGAAATAAAATTTTCAAGCATGGTTTGTCAATGAGAGGTATAACTTTCCTCCAAATACCTGAAAAAATAATATCCTATTTCACCACTTTATGTATGTAAATGAATAATAATCTCCCCCATGCCTTTTTTCACTACACACATAAGAAAGTCGAGCAAGAGCAATAGGCGAGGGAACCTCCTCCCCGACTAATATCGAAAAATCGAAAAGTATCGGACATTTATCTAGCCCCTAACCCCACCCTTCTCCTGAAGATTTCCAGCAAATCCTCGATGTTATGCCCGATTTTCAAAAAATCAAGGTATTAAAATAAATAAAAATAGTCGCCCTGCACATCCAAATATGAAAATATCCGATACCACATATTAATTGCATAACATCCCCCACGCCCTCCCTAAATTGCAAGTAAATTGGAAAAGTTTCGTTTTTTTTTTTACTGTATTAAAAACAAATACTATTGTACTTTTGAATATTGGAATATATTACCTCGCAAACAGAAGATACATCCATCACCTTCTAGGAAACTTGGGGGGGGGGGGGACAAGTTAAAACCAAGACTTTATGCATTTTTATTGTGACCTACCAAAAATCCCATCGGGTTGTTGCTCACTTCGAGTGCGTTTGTTGAAAATGTCATTTAACTCGACAATAATGGTTGCAATAATACTTCAGATGATGGATTGCACCTGAAATGCACCGTTTGTCATTTTAAGCATTCATCACAATGCTCCAGCATCATCATGGTCAGTACCCATGAAAAAGCCACCCATCCGCTCCTCGACAAGGCTTCATCAGCAGTGCAAGGATTCCACTTCATTCTATGGACGAATGCAGGTCTGTGTGGAAAGAGGAGCCAGCAAAAACGAATCCAATAAATACAACCACAATGCACAAAGTCCCACCACAATGCAATGGCTGGCTGACCATGATAAAAGCACTCATTCATCTCTCGGCCATCTGAAATTTTACCAAGTAGATGGAGAAAGAGAAGGATCATACATGCATGCAGATAGTATTTATGGCCGTGTATTGCATGTTAACGTAGCCTATGCATCAAACTCCCATTTCTTGATGCGTTGGTCAGCGCCACGAGTTTTCGTGTATGCATAATACAAAAATTCCTTATTTCCAGTAAATTTTCATTCAAAGATGAGTTTAGGACCAAATATAGATCTATCTCCCGATTTTGGTTCAAATTTGACCCCTCTGCATAAGATTTGGCCTGGCCGAACTTTCGGTCATATGTGATTATTACAGTTTCGTTTGAAATGTAAATGGTGAATTTTCAAATAAAATGCTATGTAACGATAGCCTCCTTAATTTTTAGAGTATAGCAAAAAAATGCATTTTTATACAAATCGCTAAAAACTTGCTTTAAAAATTATTCAAACCCCACTTTATTATGGCCCCTGATATATCCCCCAGATCTTGGAGAGTTTTTTGTCACACACATGCAATTTCACACATACACACATGCCCCCACCATATGTGTTTTTCATATTTTTTGTCCCTGTGTCCTTTGATGTCCTTGCCAGTGGCATTTGAGTTTTTTGGCTTTTTTGTATTTCCCAAACTGCTATCCGCCATATATGGACCTGGGATTTTGTCGAAACGTATGGTCAGGCACAAGTGTGAATGTTAACGCATTTTTGACTAGCCGTTAATATACCCTCCAGCTATTTCTTATGTCCTTTGGTCACCCATGGTCCACACGACAAAATACATATACATGTAATAGATGTGACTAAAAGGACTATGGTTAAGGACAACGGCAACCATAAGCCAACCATAGAGTGAAAATAAAAAAAAACACAAAATTCGTGGCTCCTGCTGTGGTCATACCGGAATCTGGCCAAAAAAAAGCCATCACATCACAATTTTCACAATATTTTTTTGACACTTTTTACAGCTTTCGTTTTGCGTTTTTTTATTTTTCAAACAGTGTGGAGCCGCTGACATCTTTTACTGAAAACCATCAATTCCAATGCCTCAATTATTGTCCTTTAACTTCAATATGTGGGCAGCCAATGATAGTGGATGGAGGCCCATTTTACAAATATATATTTGACTTTAATAAATATAGAGGGAATTTTTTTTTTACTTTCTGCAAAACTACAATCTACAAATATTGTAGGTGTTATTGGTTTTTGATTTGATCCAAATTTATAGAATTATCCGAATACAGCCCACTCATGGTAAACTAGAGATTCTGGTCATGTCCAGTTTAAGTCAATCAAAAAATGCATTTGACAAATGATGAATAATGGTCGTGCAATACAATTGGCTTTGATCGTTTGTTTTTTGTTTAGGTGGGGGAGGTTGGATTGTGGTATGTTTTATAGAATTTGTTAGAGAATTAAAGCCCAGACATTTGCAATCACATAAAAGTTGAATAAATTGCTACCAATTTCAGTTTAAAAACAAGTATATACGGCCGTAAGTTCGGCCAGGCCGAAGCTTATGTACCCTCCACCATGGATTGCGTAGAAACTTCTACTGAAGACTGTCATCCACAATCGAATTACTTGGGTTGCGGTAACACTTGCCGATGGCAAGGTATCTTAAAACTTCATAACATCGTCTTCTAAATTACAAGGTAGTCCATACGTAGTATATATTAAACAAAAAAAGGCGATTAAATACGTATATAATTAAGTTTAAAGTTTCTATAGAAATAAAATTTTGACAAAATAAAATTTGGAAAAAATTTTCTATAGAAATAAAATTTGGAAAAAAAATTTCTATAGAAATAAAATTTTGACAAAATTTTCTATAGAAATAAAATTTTGACAAAATTTTCTATAGAAATAAAATTTTGACAAAATTTTCTATAGAAATAAAATTTTGACAAAATTTTCTATAGAAATAAAATTTCTACAAAATTTTCTATAGAAATAAAATTTGGAAAAAAATTTCTATAGAAATAAAATTTTGACAAAATTTTCTATAGAATAACATTTTGACAATGTTTTCCATAAAAATTAAAATTTTGGTAGATTATTTTTGGCTCGAGTGGCAACCATGAACATGAACCGATATGGACCAATTTTTGTGTGATTAGGGCTCGGCTATATATAACTATAGACCGATATGGACCAATTTTGGCATGGATATTAGCGGCTTTATACTAACACCACGTTGCAAATTTCATCCGGATCGGATGAATTTTGCTCCTCCAAGAGGCTCCGGAGATCAAATCTGGGGAACGGTTTATATGGGAGTATTTATAATTATGGGCCGATATGAACCAATTCTTGTGTGTTGATAGAGACGACATTTTAACACCATGTTCAAAATTTCAAACCGGATCGGATGAATTTTGCTCCTCCAAGAGGCTCCGGAGGATAAATCTGGGAATTGATTTATATGGGGGCTTTATATAATTATGGACCGATATGGACCAATTTGTGCATGGTCATTAGAGAACATATACCAACACCATGTACAAAATTTCAGCCGGATCGGATGAAATTTTCATTTCTTAGAGGCTCCGCAAGCCAAATCGGGGGATCGGTTTATATGGGGGCTATACATAATTATGGACCGATGTGGACCGATGTTGCATGGTGTTTAGAGACCATATACTTAGACCATGTAACCAAATTTCGGCCGGATCGGATGAAATTTGCTTCTCTTAGAGGCTCCGCAAGCCAAATCGGGGGATCGGTTTATATGGGGCCTATATATAATTATGGACCGATGTGGACCAATTTTTGCATGGTTGTTAGAGACCATATACTTATACCATGTACCAAATTTCAGCCGGATCGGATGAAAATTTGGTTCTCTTAGAGCTCCGCAAACCAAATCGGGGGATCGGTTTATATGGGGGCTATATGTAATTATGGACCGATGTGGACCAATTTTTGCATGGTTGTTAGAGACCATATACTAACACCATGTACCAAATTTCAGCCGGATCGGATGAAATTTGCTTCTCTTAGAGCGATCGCAAGCCAAATTTGGGAGTCAGTTTATATGGGGGCTATACGTAAAAGTGCACCGATATGGCCCATTTGCAATACCATCCGACCTACATCAATAACAACTACTTGTGCCAAGTTTCAAGTCGATAGCTTGTTTCTTTCGGAAGTTAGCGTGATTTCAACAGACGGACGGACGGACATGCCCAGATCGACTCAGAATTTCACAACGACCCAGAATATATATACTTTATGGGGTCTTAGAGCAATATTTCGATGTGTTACAAACGGAATGACAAAGTTAATATACCCCCATCCTATGGTGGAGGGTATAATAAACTCAAGAAAGAGAGTAAAATTATACATATACAACTGTAAAATAATGCAATTAAAAACTACAGTGACAAAATGTTTCCCAAAACTATGACATAAATACCACTAAATTCTAAAAACTTTATTTCTATAGCAAATTTTCTCAAAATTTTATTTCTATAGAAAATTTTGTAACAAATTTATTTCTATAGAAAATTTTGTCAAAATTTTATTTCCAAAGAAAATTTTGTCAAAATTTTATTTCTTTAGAAAATTTTGTCAAAATTTTATTTATACAGAAAATTTTCAAAAATTTTTTTTCTATAGAAAATTTTGTCAACATTTTATTTCTATAGAAAAATTTGTCAACATTTAATTTCTATAAAAAATTTTGTCATCATTTTTATTTCTATAGAAAATTTTGTTAAAATTTTATTTCTACAGAAAATTTGTATTTCTACAGAAATTTTTTCAAAATTTTATTTTTATAGAAAATTTTGTCAAAATTTTATTTCTATAGAAAATTTTGTCAAAATTTTATTTCTATAGAAAATTTTCTCTATATATTACTTCTATAGAAAAATTTCTTTAAATTTTATTTCTATGGAAAATTTTTTCAAAATTTTATTTCTATAGCAAATTTTGTCAAAAATTTTATATCAATAAGAAATTTCTTCAAATTTTTATTTCTATAGAAAATTTTGTCAAAATTTTATGTCTATAGAAAAATTGGTCAAAATTTTATTTCTTTAGAAAATTTTCGCAAAATTTTATTTCTATAGCAAATTTTCTCAAATTTTTATTTCTACAGAAAGTTTTCTAAAATTTTTATTTTTATAGAATATTTTGTGAAAATTTTATTTCTACAGAAAAAGTTGCCAAAATTTTATTTCTATCGGAAAATTTGTCCCAATTGTATTCTCATAGAAACTTTTGTCAAAATATTATTTCTATTGAAAACTTTATCAAAATTTTCTTTCTATAGAAAATTTTGTGAAAATTTTATTTCTATAGAAATTTTTTTCAAAATTTTATTTCTATAGAAAATTTTGTCAAAATTTTATTTCTTTTGAAAATTTTCGCAAAATTTTATTTCTTTTGAAAATTTTCGCAAAATTTTATTTCTATAGAAAATTTTCGCAAAATTTTATTTCTGTAGAAAATTTTCTCAAATCTTTATTTCTGCAGAAAGTTTTCAAATTTTTTTATTTTTATAGAATATTTTGTGAAAATTTTATTTCAATAGAAAAAGTTGTCAAAATTGTATTTCTATTGCAAAATTTGTCCAAATTGTATTCTTATAGAAACTTTTGTCAAAATATTATTTCTATTGGAAAGTATTATTTCTATTGAAAACTTTGTCAAAATTTTATTTCTATAAAAAATTTTGTGAAAATTTTATGTCTATAGAAAATTTTGTCAACATTTTATTTTAATAGAAAAATTTTCTTAATGTTATTTCTACACCCAGAGAAGGAATATGATCACTTCAATCATGTTTTATGAGCAAAATGTTATTTTTGGGTGATGACCATGTAACATGGTTTTCGCAACCATGTTATTTTCTCGAAAACCATGCATCTGATTTCGGCAAGCAGGTTATATTTGATGAGAAAATAACATTTTAGTGACAAACATGTTACATGGTCACCACACTGAAAAAAATATTGTCGTGAGGTCAAAGATTTCATGTCTTTAAAATACGAATGCAAATTTTGTTTAGCATAGAAGACGCATTTCTCTAATATAAAGTTTTTTTCTTTGGGCCAAAGTCGATTAACTTTTCAAAGAAGTCATATTGTCCTTATATTTAAGCGCTTTGACTTAAAAATGGACATCATAACATGAAAGAAAAAATTTTTGGGATAAGGTCAACTTGACTTTAATAATTCAGAAAAATTCTTTAAAATTAATAAAATTGTCTTTAAATTTGTTGTCTTTTTGCATCTTGACTACAAAACAAAAAATCGTTTAAATATAGGACATGTTTTTCAACACTTTATTTTAAAGACGTTTTTTACTTGATTTCTACTTTAATTTCTACTGGAAGTCGAGTCTGAATTTGGAAAATAAAGTTGTCGTTAACTAGGTTATAAAGGATAGCATATGAAGAAAAAAACCTGGAAAAATAAAAAATTAAAATGTGCTTCCTAGAAGCAAGTACACAAAACATAAATTTAAAAGAGAATTGTGTCTTAAAAGTATCCTTACTTGTATTCTCCGCTTCTTTGGCTCGGAATCAATACCAAAATTTTTAAAGTAACGACAAAATCTTTGGAACCGGGCATGCTTTTTTTTCAGTGCATACAAAAATAACATTTTGCTCTTGATATTCCTTCTCTGCGTGTATAGAAATTTTCTCAAAATTTTATTTCTGTTGATACTTTTGTCTACCAACTGTGGCAACCGTGGTTGGAATACAAATAAAAACCTATGATTTATTTTAATATTACATCCCAAATATTACATCATATTCCAAATACATAAGTCGATAAGCAATCATGAACGTGTACTCAGCAACATCCACTTTTATCTGTTTTAATTAAACTTACTAGACCTTCATTATATATCTCCGTAGCCATTTTCATCGTTTCCCAACTCTTTCTCTATCGCTCTCTCTGGCGTTTCTAAACATATATATATTTATACAAAACATCCAAACTAATATATGTTTGTATTCAGCGATATTGTATTTTGAGAAAATGTAATGTCTCAATATAAAGAATATGTTCTAACATATTAACAAAAATAATGTGCTAAAAATTTGAGTTCCAACTAACATATAATTTTTAAACATGATAAAAATTTGAGTTCCAAAAATATAAGTTTTGCACACGATACATCTGAAACAACAAACTTTGACAAAAATGGAAAGTCATATTTAAAGAACAAAAGTTAAAAGTCTATTTTAAAAAAAATCGAAATTACTCCAAGTTCGATAAATCTGTCTTTGCAAAAGGCGAAATTCGACTATTCCAATTTTTCCTTCTCCAAAAGTCTCATTCTAGTTATAGCAGAAGCACTAAAACTTGTGGCTTTGGATGATATAACTTTTTTCCTCTTTTATCATCATTATCCAATCACTTTCCGAAAACTATTATTTACCTACTTAGTTCGATGGTATTTATAACGTATATCATCATTATTATACACTGCATTGTAGTATTCCCCCATTAATTCAGTTTCTAATCGAATATGGGGGAATATCATCAATCAAAAACATTCCCACAACAATAAATACTTAAAATCCATTATTATCACTTAACAACTTTACAAACAACATCCTTAAAAAGGAATGCATCAAGCACCCCCTTAATATTCCTTCCCCAAATGAATAGACAACACTCGAATAAATCTCCGTTTTAACCCTGATTCAGTAAATCCTTTAAGATTAACAAAAAACAAGAACAACACACGAGAGAGCAGAAATTCATTTAAATCGATGACAAATGCACGAACAACTCTGCAGGAAATAACACTTGAGGCATAAATAAAAATGGAAAGAGCACTGGCATACTATTGGAAAGGAAATCGAATTGGTAAAGCTCATGGATACCAACAAAAAAAGCAAACAACAAACAAAAGCCAAAAGTCTCTCAAGGCAATAATCTTGCTAAATGCTTTATTTGAATATTTAAATGATTTTTTTTTAGGGGGGACAAAAGAACGAGAGAGAGAGAGAGAGAGAGAGAGCAGCAATACCTTGAATTTTCCCAACAGACATTATGTAGAGTATCCCACCTTAGGAAGATATGATTTTTATTCCTCCACCACAACCCCACCACACCAACACTCAAAGCCTTATGCTACCAAGCCATGCGATACTAAAACCCAGCACGCGACACTCACCGCGTGTGTGCGTCATTTTATGCACGCCTAAATCGGATGCGAGAAATAATAAAAAATCATATCTACTTCACTTGAGTATATTGTTGGAGAGAAAGCAAAAGAGAAAGAGAGAGGACATTACTACAGTGTCACAAACAGATAGACTATGTAATTTTAAGTTTTCGTTTGCGCTTGGTGATAACTGTTTGACAAATCTGTGAATACGAGGAGAATTCAAATGTTTCAATTGGTGGATGACGAAAGCATATAGTGGTATGGAGTGTCGATCGGATTTCGGAAGACTGAGGCTATGGTCATACTAGGCAAATATTTGACCAAAATGAGGGTCAAACATTTTTCCAGAACCTTTTTCCAAATATCTGGATACGGTTTTTGGAAAATATTCCTACCCTAATGTTATATATCCAATATGACCTGAAATGTCTGCTGGTTTGGCTGTGGCGACAGATTTTTTTTGATTTCTGTCATATATTTGCCCAGTGTGACCATAGCATAGGTCAGTTACAAAAATAATTGAATTTTTTGTTTTATTAAACAAAATAATTACTACACTCAATTTTTTAATCAAAATAAAACACAAATACAATCAAGTAATTGATTGAAAATAGTTACGTCTTTAATTAAAAAAAAAAACGTTAATTGATACAATCATTTTTTAATCAAACTAAGAACACACAGTTAAATAATTAAGAAAATGAGTGAAATTTTTCGCCATTTTTATTAAACAATTAATTGTTCCAATTAACAATTTAATTAAAAATTTTAATCGATGTCGATTGCAAACCTCAATTAATTGTTAAACTGGTTTAATTAAAAAGTTTAATAATTAATTGAGTGTATTAAAAAAAACTGATTGAGTTTTCCAATAGACATCAATTAAATTTTTGATTGAATCAATTAAAACATTAATTGATTTGTGCAATAAACATCAATTGAATTTAAAAAATTTAATGAAATTTTCAAATCAAAACAATTCATTTTTTAATTAAATATTTATATGCCCCATTTTGTAATTGATTCTATCATTTTCGTGATTGAAGTAATTTCAATTAAAAAATTAATTTCGTGATTGAATCAGAACATTTGTTTTTGTGTGAAAAATTTGAATATTATCATTTTTCTAATGAAAATTCTGTATTATGAAAATCCGTTGGCCCAATTTCACATATGTGTGATTGTATTCTTATGACTAATCTCTATTCTAAATATTCCTTATTTAACCACTGTTCAGTGATTTGCAAATAATGATGAGTAACCGATGACAGTAAAGTATTGAAATAACAATATTTTCAAATATTTGTTTGCGACATTGCTTGCGGTTTGTTTTTTTTTATAGATTCACGCTTCATACTACAAAGTAATGTGGGTGTGTGTGTTGAGGTGGGAGAGGATGTTGTTACAGCAAATCCTCGTATTTACTTAACAACTCATAAGGACATTCATTCATTCATGAACATTTATTTATATGAACTAACTTATCAGCCAGAAATTCATCCCTCATCCCCCCATACTCCACACACACTCACAATCACCACCCACCAAAGTGTTTTGTGTCAAATCCAGACATTGTCTGTTTTTGATTTGCTTAAAGAATTAATGTCCTTGCATAGCGGTAAAACGCCAGGACATGCTTACACAAAACAACAATAAGAGAAACACAAAAAAAAAAACACCATAGACATATACAACATAAGACTGACAAATAAACTTTATCGGAACTTGAAGCATATTGCTCTTGTTTTTGTTGTTGGTGTTATCCTTATTTGATGTTGATGCTATATTTTGTGGTTGTAGGAATGAGATTGTCGTTCGATTCTCAGGACAATCAAAAACAAAAATAAATAAAATGTTTATTTGCTTGACTGCTTTTTAATCGAAATCTCTTTGATATTCGATTTATATGTGTTGTGTTTTTATTTTTTTTTTTTGCGTAAATACGATTAAGGGTTATAATCATTATGGTGATGATGTGGACCATATTGCTAACAATGACGTAGTGGACGGCCTTTTGGGGGAGTTTGTAAAAACCTTTGGTTTGACTTTTTAAATGTTGTGATGACACGATGTAGAAGGACTAGAATAAATCAGTCATTTCTCTTTGTAAGTGCTTGAAATGATCCATTTATGTATATAATTGGAAATAAACTACGTGCAGAAGAAACTAAATTGTTAGGTACAAAGTTCTACTAAACAAACTACCATCAAATCTATGATCAATTAAATTAAAATTACGATACAGATCTTATTTATGGGATTTCCATTTTCTTTTTGCAATATATGAATAAAATTATTTACGTACGTACAAACAACTGCCAGTTTAAAAATTCAAATTATAACGGATAATTTAAAGCAAAAAATACTTTCTTAATTCCTAAAAAAATTAAATCAAAGATTCTAAATCTTCAAAATAAGTCTTAGCCTATATATTTCTATAGAAAATTTTAATTTCTCAAAAAAAAATGAAATCAAAGATTCCAAATCTTCAAAATAAGTCTAAGCCTATATATTTCGATAGAAAATTTTAATTTCTATACAAAAAAATTTTTGGGTTATATTTTATATCTATAGACAATTTTGTCAAAATGTTATTTCTACAGACAATTTTGTCACAATTTTTTAAAATTTTAATTCTATAGACAATATTGTCTAAATTTTATTTCTATAGAAAATTTTATCAAAATTTTATTTCTTAAGAAAATTGTATAAACATTTTATACCTGCCGAAAATTTTGTCAAAATTTTATTTCTATAGCAAAGGTTATCAAAATTTTATTTATATAGAAAATTTTATCAATATGTATTTATACTAGTTTTATTGTTTGAGTAAATTCATTTTACACAATAATTTAATAATTCCATTTAAGGAGTTCAGCTACATATCACAACGTGTGGTTAAATAACAAATGAAACGAGGAAAATTAATAAATGAACAACTCGTGAATCTTCCGTTTATCAAAATTTAATTTTTGAAGAACATTTTGTCAAAATTTTCTATAAAAAACAAAATGGTTAATATAGAAAAAATTTCTAATTTATTAGATCTTATATATTTTTATACTCTGCGCCACACTGTGGAACAGGGTATTATAAGTTAGTGCATATGTTTGTAACACCAAGAAGGAGACGAGATAAGACACATGGTGTCTTTGGCAATAATGCTCAGGGTGGGTCCCTGAGTCGATATAACCATGTCCGTCCGTCCGTCTGTCCGTCCGTCCGTCCGTCTGTCTGTGAACACATTTTTGTGATCAAAGTCTAGGTCGCAATTTAAGTCCAATCGCCTTCAAATTTGGCACATGTTCCTAATTTGGGTCAGAATAGATCCCTATTGATTTTGGAAGAAATCGGTTCAGATTTAGATATAGCTCCCATATATATCTTTCGCCCGATATGCACTAATATGGACCCAGCAGCCAGAGTTTTATACCGATTTGCTTGAAATTTTGTACAAACATAACACTTTGTCATATAGTCAAGTGTGCAAAATTTTATTGAAATCGGTTCAGATTTAGATATAGCTCCCACATATATATTTCGCCCGATATGGACTTATATGGCCCCAGAAGCCAGATTTTTGGCCTTGTTTGGTTGAAATTTTGCACTAGGAGTACAATTAGTTGTATAGTCAAATGTGCAAAATTTGATTGAAATCGGTTCAGATTTAAATATAGCTCCCGTATATATCTTTCGCCCGATATGAACTAATATGGTTCGAATAGCCCGAGTTTTGGCACAATTTGTTTGAAATTTTGCACAGGGAGTTGAATTAGTATTGTAGCTATGCGTGCCAAATTTGGTTGCAATCGATTCAGATTTAGATATAGCTCCCATATATATCTTTCGCCCGATATTGACTAATATGGTCCTAAAAGCCAGAGTTTTGGCCCAATTTGTTTGAATTTTTTCACTAGGAGTACAATTAGTAGTGCAGTTAAGTGTTTGATTGAAATCGGTTCAGACTTAGATATAGCTCCCGTATATATCTTTCGCCCGATATTGACTAATATGGTTCGAATAGCCCGAGTTTTGGCCCAATTTGGTTGAAATTTTGCACAGGGAGTAGAATTAGCATTGTAGCGATGCGTGCCAAATTTGGTTGAAATCGGTTCAGTTTTAGATATAGCTCCCATATATATGTTTTTTTCTGATTTCGACAAAAATAGTCAAAATACCAACATTTTCCTTGTAAAATCGCCACTGCTTAGTCGAAAAGTTGTAAAAATGACTCTAATTTTCCTAAACTTCTAATACATATATATCGAGCGAATATTATAAATAAACTTTTGAGAAGTTTCCTTAAAATTGCTTCAGATTTAAATGTTTCACATATTTTTTTACTAACTTGTGTTCCACCCTAGTGCATTAGCCAACATAAATTTTGAGTCTATAGATTTTGTAAAAGTCTATCAAAATCTGTCCAAATCGAGTGATATTTAAATGTATGTATTTGGGGCAAACCTTTATGTATAACACCCAACACATTTGACGGATGTGATATGGTATCGAAAATTTAGATATACAAAGTGGTGCAGGGTATAATATAGTCGGCCCCGCCCGACTTTAGGCTTTCCTTACTTCTTAGTTTTAAGTTCTAATCTGTAAGGAATTTTGTTATTCCGTAGACTGAAATAAATAAATAAATAAATAAAATTTTCTATAGAAAATTTTATCAAAATTTTATTTCTACCGAAAATTTTGTCAAAATTTTATTTCTATCGAAAAATTTGCCAAAATTTTATTTCTATAGAAAATTTTATCAAAATTTTATTTCTATAGAAAATTTTGTCAAAATTTTATTTCTATAGAAAATTTTGTCTAAATTTTATTTCTGTACAATAAATGGGGTCAAAATTTTATTTCTATAGAAAATTTGTAAATTTCTTTATAGAAAAATTTCTCTTTTTTTAAGAAGGTCAAAACTGTATTTCTATAGAAAATGTATGTATAGAAACTGTATATACATTTGACAAACATTATTTTCCTCTGTTGGCTAAGCTACTCTTGTAGTTTAGTCAACGCAGTGGTTTTTAAGCTGAACAACAAATATAATTGAAGTACAAACCAACAATGACAAAACAAAACGAAAATTTTATTTCTATAGAAAATATTGTCAAAATTTTATTTCTACAGAAAATTCTGTCAAAATTTAATTTTTATAGAAAATTTTATTTCTATGGAAATTGTATTAATATTTTATTCCTATAGAAAATTTAGTTAAAATTTTATTTCTATAGAAAATTTTGTCAAAATTTTATTTCTATAGAAAATTTTGTAAAAATTGTATTTCTATAGAAAATTTTGTAAAAATTGTGTTTCTATAGAAAATTTTGTAAAAATTGTATCTCTATCAAAAATTTTGTAAAACTTCTATTTCTATCGAAAATTTTGTCCAAATTATATTTCTACATAAAATTTTGTCAAAATTTTATTTCTATAGAAAATTTTGTCATTATTGTATTTCTTTAGAAAATTTTGTCAAAATGTTATTTCAATAGGGAATTTTGTCAAAATTTTATTTCTATATTAAGATTTTGTTAATTTTTCGATAGATAATTTTTTCCAAATTGTATTTCTATAGAAAATTTTGTCAAAAAAGTCGATTTTCTCAAAATGTTATTTCTATAGAAACTTTTGTCAAAATTTTATTTCTACAGAAAATTTTGTCAAAATTTTATTTCTATAGAAAATTTTGTCAAAAAATTTTTTTTATAGAAAACTTTGTCAAATTTTATTTCTATAGAAAATTTTATCAAAATTTTATTTCTATAGAAAATTTTGTAAAAATTGTATTTCTATAGAAAATTTTGTAAAAATTGTATATCTATCGAAAATTTTGTCCAAATTATATTTCTACATAAAATTTTGTCATAATTTTATGTGTCCAAATAAAATTTTTGTCCAAATTATCTTTCTACAGAAAATTTTGTCAACATTTTATTTCTATAGAAAATTCTGTGAAAATTTTATTTTTATAGAAAATTTTATTTCTATGGAAATTTTATTAACATTTTATTCCTATAGAAAATTTAGTTAAAATTTTATTTCTATAGAAAATTTTGTCAAAATTTTATTTCTAGAAAATTTTGTCAGATTAGACAATTTTCTCAAAATTTTATTTTTATAGAAAATTTTGTCAAAAATGTATTTCTGTAGAAATTTTTGTCAAAATGTTATTTCAATAGAAAATGTTGTCAAATTTTATTTCTATAGAAAAATTTATCAAAATTGTATTTCTATAGAAAATTTTTTAAAAATTTTATTTCTATAGAAAATTTTGTCAAAATTTTATTTTTATAGAAAACTTTGTCAAATTTTATTTCTATAGAAAATTTTTATCAAAATTTTATTTCTATAGAAAATTTTGTAAAAATTGTATTTCTATAGAAAATTTTGTAAAAATTGTATATCTATCGAAAATTTTGTCCAAATTATATTTCTACATAAAATTTTGTCATAATTTTATGTGTCCAAATAAAATTTTTGTCCAAATTATCTTTCTACAGAAAATTTTGTCAACATTTTATTTCTATAGAAAATTCTGTGAAAATTTTATTTTTATAGAAAATTTTATTTCTATGGAAAATTTATTAACATTTTATTCCTATAGAAAATTTAGTTAAAATTTTATTTCTATAGAAAATTTTGTCAAAATTTTATTTCTAGAAAATTTTGTCAGATTAGACAATTTTTTCAAAAAAATTTTTTTATAGAAAATTTTGTCAAAAATGTATTTCTGTAGAAATTTTTGTCAAAATGTTATTTCAATAGAAAATGTTGTCAAATTTTATTTCTATAGAAAAATTTATCAAAATTGTATTTCTATAGAAAATTTTTTAAAAATTGTATTTCTATAGAAAATTTTGTAAAAATTGTATTTCTATCGAAAATTTTGTTCAAATTATATTTCTACAGAAAATTGTGTCAAAATTTTATTTCTACAGAAAATTCTGTCAAAATTTTATTTTTATAGAAAATTTTATTTCTATGGAAATTTTATTAACATTTTATTTCTATAGAAAATTTAGTTAAAATTTTATTTCTATAGAAAATTTTGTCAGATTAGACAATTTTTTCAAAATTTTATTTCTATAGAAAATTTTGTCAAAATTGTATTTCTATAGAAAATTTTGTCAAAATGTTATTTCAATAGAAAATCTTGCCAAAATTTTATTTATATTTTAAGATTTTGTTAATTTTTCGATAGATAATTTTTTCCAAAATGTATTTCTACAGAAAGTTTTGTCAAAATAGTCGATTTTCTCAAAATGTTATTTCTATAGAAAATTTTATCAATATTTTATTTCTATAGAAAATTTTATCAAAATTTTATTTCTATAGCAAATTTTGTTAAAATTTTAATTCTATAGAAAATTGTATCAAATTTTTATTTCAATAGAAAATTTTGTCATAATTTTATGTGTCAAAATAAAATTTTTGTCCAAATTATCTTTCTACAGGAAATTTTGTTAAAATTTTATTTCTATAGAAAATTTTGTCAAAATTTTATTGCTATAGAAATTTTTGTCAAAATTTTATTTCTATAGAAAATTTTGTCAAAATTTTATTTCTATAGAAAATTTTGTCAAAATTTTATTTCTATAGAAAATTTTGTCAAAATTTTATTTCTATAGAAAATTTTTCCAAAATTTTATTTCTATAGAAAATTTTGTCAAATTTTATTTCTATAGAAAATTTTATCAAAATTTTATTTCTATAGAAAATTTTATCAAAATTTTATTTCTATAGAAAATTTTGTCAACATTTTATTTCAATAGATAATTTTTTTAAAATTTTATTTCTATTTTAATATTTTGTTATTTTGTTTTTCTATAGAAAATTTTGTCAAAATTTTAATTCTATAGAAAATTTTGTCAAAATTTTATTTCTATAGAAAATTTTGTCAACATTTTATTTCTATAGAAAATTTTGTCAAAATTTTATTTCAATAGATAATTTTTTTAAAATTTTATTTCTATTTTAATATTTTGTTATTTTTTTTCTATAGAAAATGTTGTACATAATTTTGATATAATTTTGTTTCCATTAAAAAAACATTGTTAAAATTTATTTCTATAGAAAATTTTGGTAAAAAACAATTTATACGAATACTACCAATTTTTATAGAATTCTACCAACTGTGGCAACCACAACCCAATATTGGCATTTGCCTATATCTAATCTGCAATGGCGATGCCTATGAAGAAATTAGAATTTAAAGACAGGAGTTCTTAATTCACAAATTCTCATTTAATATCTACCCCCTCCTCCACCTTTCATCGGAAGGATTTGTACCATTACAATGGCGAGGACTTATCTAGAGTCTTTCATAATTGTTTTGACAACATTCGATTGTTGCTCTTTTTGAAGAAATCCGATTAAATTGTAATAAATAAATCATCTTTGAGAAATAATAATTAAGGGTCCATAAAACTATAACACAATGCTCTTCTCTCTTCTCTGGGGAAGGGGACTTCGAATAAAATAAGGAAAATAAACGCTACCAAATGTTGCCAAAATTGGTGCGTGGGGGGAGGGAGGGCGAAAGGAAAAATCAAACGATAGAAACATCTGTGGAAGGACTAAACTAAGTGACGATCCATTTAAATAAAGCCAACATGGCACAAAAGGGTCCATTACAAATAAGGTAGTAGTGGTAGTGGGGTAAATGGATGCTTGCCTGGCACCATCTCACTCACTCAGTGACTCATAAAAACAATTAAATTATTATAAGTTGGTGTAACATATTTAACTGACACATTATTGCCGTTAACGTTTTTTTTTGCGTTGTGAGGCCTGCAACAAATATACCAACTCCCCTCGAGAAAATAACCTCACTTCCTCCCATCACCAATAAACCATCATTCATGGCCTTAAGGAAGTGCCAGACAAACTAACAAATTGCCTTTGCCATCCATGAAAGATGATTCCATTTAGTGCTAGTCCGCCAGAGGCATAAGATTGCCAGTAGAAATTTTTATTCAAGGAAAAGTATCAACTGACTTCATGACTTCTTGGTCTCCCTTGAAAGTATGAGGGGCGGTAAACAAAAGTTCTATTGGAGGCAAATAAATGAGGGTTGATTCGTTACTTTGGAAATCCTTGAAACATATGTTTCACTAATGAGTCTCTAAATACGTTTGTCGAGATTCCAACGATATTTGAGATAGAGTAAACACTTTCACTGAAAATCAGGGTGAAATTCTCACTTGGCATTTTGTGGTGAGTGGTCTCGAAGTCGAAACATTTGTTTGTCCTTGACTAGGAAATTGAATAGTTCCATAGGTGGATGGATGGATGGATGGGTGAGAGATGTTTATGCTTTTGAATGTTATTCGATATTATGCACACTTACTTACTTAGTAGGTGGTGGTGGTATTTGGACCAAATTGCAAATTAAATAGTGTCTGTAGAATATGATGGTGTGGGGGGGGGGGGGGGGTTATATTGGTGCGATTGGTGAAATATGCCAATGTGGTTAAATATTTGCAAATGAATTTCTATAAAAGCAATTAGCTCATTCACACAAAATGTATCCACATTATGCAGGTCCCTAATGGAATAAACCCATAAAATGGTTTTTGGAATATTCGTTACATTTTACATTCAAAACAAATCCACATTTATTGAAATTCATGAATAACCCAGAAAAAAAACAACAATCCGGAAATACTGCAACTTTGGATCATCTCAATTTTCATGGGAGATAGGCTTCTCATTGGACGGATCCTTTACGTTGCTTTAGATGTTATACTTTGAAAATTCCTTTGAATGAAGAGATTAAAAAACACAAGTGAATAAAGTAGAAAGAGCCAGAGACGATACTCGATATAAGACCTATAGAGGTGCACGCAGAGAAGGAATATGATCACCTCAAACATGTTTTAGGAGCAAAATTTTATTTTTGTATGGTGACCATGTAACATGTTTGTCACTAAAATGTTATTTTTTCGTCAAATATAACCTGAGAAAATAACATGGTTGCGAAAACCATGTTACATGGGCACCACCCAAAAATAACATTTTGCTCTTAAAACATGTTTGAGGTGATCATATTCCTTCTCTGAGTGTGCAGATCAAAAGCGATGCCACCATGGCTGCAATGAGATTGAAGATGATGGAAGAATAGACGGAAACATAACGAACCACCAAACGATAATGGAGAAGCCGGTGGGTTTAATTTCAGTAGTAAACCTAAGTGTTTGAGAGGTATTATTAAAATACGTTAGGGAGATGAACTTAAATCTCAGATGATGTGACTGACGCTACGCACTTCCAAATTGTTTTTGTCCGTATTTAAGAAAATTAAGCGGTATATGGGAGATATATCTAAATCTGAACCGCTATGCGTTATATTTTTCAAATTCAAGGGGTGTTACAAACACGGTTGCCACTCCTACCAAAATTTGAAGAAAATTTATTTTGAAGATTTTGATCAATATTTTGTTATTTTTTTTTCTCTAAAAAATTTTGTCAACATTTTATTTCTCACGAAACTTTTGTCAACATTTTATTTCTATAGAAAATTTTGTCAAAAATTACCTCTACAGAAAATGTTGTCCAAAGTTCATTTCTATAGAAAATTTTGTCAAAATTTACCGCTATAGAAAATTTTTCACAATTTCATTTCTCAAAAAAATTTTGTGAAAATTTACCTCTATAGAAAATTTTTCACAATTTCATTTCTCAAGAAAATTTTGTCAAAATTCTATAGAAAATTTTGTCGAAATTCTATAGAAAATTTTGTCAAAATTTTATTTCTATAGGAACTTTTGTCGAAATTTACTTTTATAGAAAATTTTGTCAAAATTTACCTCTATAGAAAATTTGGTTATCATTTTATTTCTCTAGAAAATTTTGTCAACATTTTATTTCTGTAGAACATTTTATTTCCATAGAAAATTTTCTCAAAATATTATTTCTCTAGAAAATTTTATCAAAATTGTATTTCTCTAGAAAATGTTTTTAAAATTTTATTTCTCTAGAAAATTTTGTCAAAATTTACCTCCATACACCCAGAGACGGAATATGATCATCTCAAACATGTTTAAAGAGCAAAATGTTAGTTTTGAACGGTGAACATGGAACATGTTTGTCTCAAAAATTTTATTTTCTTGAAAATTATGTATCTGATTTCGGCACACATGTATATGTTTGCGGATAAAAGAACATTTTAGCGACAAAAATGTTCCATGTTCACCGTCCAAAAATACCATTTTGCTCTTAAAACAAGTTTGGGGTGATCATATTGCTTCTCGGCGTGTAGAAATTTTTGTCAAAATTTTATTTCTATAGAAAATTTTTTTCAAAACTTACCTCTATAGAAACTGTTGTCAAAATTTTATTTCTATAGAAAATGTCGTCCATTTTTTTTTTGTTTAATTTTTCTCAAAAAAAAATTTTTTTCTGTAAAAAAAAATGTAAAACTTTTTTCTATTAAAAATGTTGTCAAATTTCTTTTTTCTATAGAAAATGTTGACAATGGTTTTTCTATAAAAATTTAAGTACATCTTAGTTGGAGAGGAATATCTTGCAACATCTTCCAAAAATTCTATCAATCTACCAAACAGTAAAAAATCTATCGAGTTTTGTAGAATTCTACCAACTGTGGCAACCGTGGTTGCAAATCCGATCCGATAAGAACACATTTTGATTTAAATCGATATGACCATATAGCTAGGGTTTTCTTTTTCCCGGACTTTTTGCATTGCCGGGAAAGCTGGCATTTTTTTCGAATTTCCCAGGATCCCGGGATCACGGTCAAAGGGAAACCTGCTTTGTTGTGGAATACATTTAGACATTTGAATAAATTAGCCTAAAGCTACGGTTATAAGGCGCTCTCTCGACAACTAACAATATATATTATGTTGTTCTCTTACATCAGCCATAAATCATAATAAAATACGTAATACAAAACTTTTTGATAATGGTTAAAGCAGTCTCTTTCAGTATAGTTTTCGGAAGAACACTATTAATATAGTGGAATTTTTTGTAACACTTAAAAACTGTTTGGAAATGAAAGAAACTTATTTCGATTTCACCGTCGTTAAACGGGGTCAATAAATGCACATGTTCAGTCAATATTCCCAAAAGGGAAACACTACCATGTAATACGACATTCACATTACACTTCCAAAATCCATTTTAACTAGATGTCAGTTGCCGTATGCCCTATAAATAAGGGCTTTAAACCCCAATTTTAATAGATTTCAAGCCTAATGTGTATAAGGTATATATTTGAAATTAAAGTAACTATCTTAAAAAAGGTTGGAATTTTCTTATTTCATAAAAAAACATCCTTGCAATAATTATGAAATTTTGAAATTATGCAATTGCCAACGGGGGTTACATAAGGTAAAATGTCCCGTTGTTTTTAAAGGTTTACTCAGTCTACCAGTCTATCGGAATGTCGGTTTACAGAAATATGACAATCATAAATTATGAAGTGCAAACTTCTTTTTAACAATTGGGAGCCAGTTGGATTATGGATTAGAACCCACGACTATGTATTTATGTTCCACAAGTCAACTACTACGACTTGGTACCATAGTTATTCAAATGTCGTTTGCCATATAAAACCCTCTATGATACATAAAATATTGTAAAGAAAATTTCCCGGGAGTTCCCGCACTTCATTCCCGGGAAAGCGGGAGCGACAAAATAGCAATTTCCCGGATACAAAATCCTTTATATAGCTGATATTTTACAAAAATATTAATAGTAGGGATATATTTATGGAAACCTAATGATACACAAAAACAAGTATATACGGCCGTAAGTTCGGCCAGGCCGAAGCTTATGTACCCTCCACCATGGATTGTGTAGAAACTTCTACTAAAGCCGATGGCAAGGTATCTTAAAACTTCCTAAAAAAGGCCGATTAAATACGTATATAATTAAGTTTAAAGTATCTATAGAAATAAAATTTTGACAAAATTTTCTATAGAAATACGATTTTGAAAAATTTTTCTATAGAAATAACATTTTGACAATGTTTTCTATAAAAATAAAATTTTGGTAGGTTATTTTTGGCTCGAGTGGCAACCATGATTATGAACCGATATGGACCAATTTTTGTGTGAGTGGGGATCGGCTATATATAACTATGGACCGATATGGACCAATTTTGGCATGGTTATTAGCGGCCTTATACTAACACCACATTTCAAATTTCAACCGGATCGGATGAATTTTGCTCCTCCAAGAGGCTCCGGAGATCAAATCTGGGGAACGGTTTATATGGGGGCTATATATAATTATCCCTCTAATGCCCAAGCGCACCTTTAGGCGGGCTTCATTTAATAAGGAAGCTTTTAGTAAAACACACCTTAAGACAACAAAAATGGGCAAAATAAAAAGAAAACTTATTTGAAACTATTCAAGAGGCTTTGCAGCATATGCTGAATTTTACTGTATAAATTTTTCTTGCTTAGTTCTCTTGCTTTTGTCGTTGACATTGAACATTTAATCAGCTGGCAAAAAAATTGGGGCATTAGAGGGTTATGGACCGATATGGACCAATTCTTGCGTGTTTGTTAGAGACCACTTCTAACACCATGTTCCAAATTTCAACCGGATCGGATGAATTTTGCTCCTCCAAGAGGCTCCGGAGGACAAATCTGGGGATCGATTTATATGGGGGCATATATAATTATTGACCGATATGGACCAATTCTTGCATGGATGTTAGAGACCATGTACTAACACCACGTACCAAATTTCAACCGGATCGGAAGAATTTTGCTCCTCTAAGAGGCTCCGGAGGTCAAATCTGGGGATCGGCTTATATGGTGGCTATATATAATTATGGGTCGATGTGGACCAATTTTTGCATGGTTGTTAGAGAACATATACCAACACCATGTACCAAATTTCAGCCGGATCGAATGAAATTTGCTTCTCTTAGATCAATCGCAAGCCAAATTTGGGGGTCCGTTTATATGGGGGCTATACGAAAAAGTGGACCGATATAGACCAATTTTTGCATGGTTGTTAGAGACCATGTACTTACACCATGTACCAAATTTCAGCCGGATCGGATGAAATTTGCTTCTCTTAGAGCAATCTCAAGCCAAATTTGGGGGTCCGTTAATATGGCGGCTATACGTAAAAGTGTACCGATATGGACCAATTTTTGCATGGCTGTTAGAGACCATATACTAACACTATGTACCAAATTTCAACCGGATCGAATGAAATTTGCTTTTCTTAGAGCAATCGCAAGCCAAATTTGGGGGTCCGTTTATATGGGGGCTATACGTAAAAGTGGACCGATATGGCCCATTTGCAATACCATCCGACCTACATCAATAACAACTACTTGTGCCAAGTTTCAAGTCGATAGCTTGTTTCGTTCGGAAGTTAGCGTGATTTCAACAGACGGACGGACATGCTAAGATCGACTCAGAATTTCACCACGACCCAGAATATATATACTTTATGGGGTCTTAGAGCAATATTTCGATGTATTACAAACGGAATGACAAAGTTAATATACCCCCATCATATGGTGGAGGGTATAAAAATATGAAAACGCTCAACTACCCAGCAAAAAAAGCGTCGCCAAAAAAGTAAAGAAAATGTTCTTTTTGGATCCGGAAGTGGTGCAAAATTGACTCAGAAGCGATGAATTTAACATGGGCTTGTCATAGGACGTAAGTCCTTCATTTCAACAGCCGTTGCACTGAATTTGCATCACTTCTTTAGGTGTGATCCGAATTCAATGTTTATAATTTTAAATAATTTTTAAAATTTTTTTATGAGCTTTAATGCATTCTTACGCTTGTGTGGAACGTTTGGCATCAAAAATTTCGCAATTGTTTCAGATTGGATTTAGCATTTTTTCCGACAAAATTTAAATGATTTGTACCATTTTATGAATTCTTACTCAGTTTTTAACCTATTTGAAACAAAAGACAGTTAAAATTACCCATTAAAAGTATGAAAAAACCAAGTTATAAAAAATTGAATTAAAAGAACTTCCTGGATAGTTAAAATAAAGAACATCATTGCGAGTGCATCTTCTGGAAGTGCTTTTAAAGTTGTGTCTTTGGAAGAACTTCCAAATTTTTCGCTATGTAGTATTGGTAATACAGCCAAATTTGTTAAAAT
Organism: Haematobia irritans; assembly: GCF_050003625.1. NCBI lineage: Eukaryota > Metazoa > Arthropoda > Insecta > Diptera > Muscidae > Haematobia > Haematobia irritans. The sequence continues at coordinate 165,004,449 of NC_134400.1, forward strand.
CGGACAATAAAAGAGCTATAGCTAAATCTGAATTAAATTGGTTCATACATCTGGAAATTGGAAATTGGTATAAGATTTTCTTATAAATAAGAATATTATGGCCTAGTTTCGACAAATCGGGGCGATACATATATTTATTTGGTAGTTAAATCTAAATTTGAACCGATGTCTGAAGTAAAATTTGATGATGATAGGTTAGTAAATAACCCCAATATGTCTCCACTTGTGGAAATCAGGCTATACATATATGGGAGCTAAATCTATTTGATCCGATTTTTTTCCAAATTAAATTGTATTCGTTCTTATACCAAATTTCATCAACATCAGGTAATAATTGCGACCGGAATCATGCCAACAACATATACCGGGACAGATGGACAGACACGAAGGGCTATATCGACTCAGAGGGTGATTCTGTGTAGCACTTGATATTGACCTAAAGGGTGATACGGTCAAAATTTGGTCAATATAAACTTGACGTATTTCTTTCAATTTTGCATTTAAAAAACCTGAAAACCCCTCATTTTGAAGGTGTATGTGTGTGTGTAGAATGTTGCTCCTATTTTAATTTTGGAATTCACTCTTCAGTTGTCAAAATGCCGTCCATGCAAGAAGAGCTACTCGCACACAAAGCTGGCAAAATCGCTAAAAGTTGCCAAATCAACCGTTACAAATGCGATCAACCGTTGACTGCGTGGTAATGGGCGACGAAACCTACGTCAAAGCCGACTACAAGCAGCTTCCGTGACAAGAGTTTTATACGGCAAAAGGAAGGGGAAAGGTAGCAGATATTTTCAAGCACATAAAACTGTCAAAGTTCGCAAAGAAATATCTGGTTTGGCAAGCCATCTGTACCTGTGGGTTGAAAAGCAGCATTTTCATAGCTTCCGGGACTGTCAACCAAGAAATTTACGTGAAAAAGTGTTTGAATAAACGTCTGCTGCCTTTCCCGAAGAAACACGGTTGTTCCGTACTTTTTTGGCCGGATTTGGCATCTTGCCATTACGGTAAAAAGGCCATGGAGTGGTACGCCGCCAACAACGTGCAGGTGATTCCCAAGGACAAGAACCCTCCCAACACGCCAGAGCTCCGCCCAGTTGAGAAATACTGGGCTATTGTCAAGCGGAACCTAAAGAAGACCAAAAAAACTGCTAAGGACGAGCAGCAGTTCAAGGCAAACTGGCTTTCTGCGGCGAAGAAGGTGGACAAGGTGGCTGTACAAAATCTGATAGCAGGTGTCAAGCGTGAGGCCCGGCAGTTCGGATTTGGAAAAGCGAAAGCCTAACTGAATATTTTTCCTGAATTTTATACTAATTGAACTTGAAAAAGAAATTTAATTTAATTTTTTAAATAAACGATTTCACCGATTTACACGCGTTTTCCCTTGCCCAAATTTTGACCGTATCACCCTTTAATTGACCTAATATTAAAAATTATGCGCCTAAATTTTAGGATATGCAATTTACTCAATATCTTTAAATAAAGATATTATATTTTAAATATCTCCAAAATAAAGCAGTTACAATTAATAGAAAGTCCATAATATCTGCCTTATGAATTTTTGTCTATAAATTTAGGACACTAATTTTTGAAATTTTCATTCCTTTGTTTAAATCGTATGTCTTTGAAGTGACTGAATAATCTTTATATGTATTGAATATATTTAATCTTTGCATTAAAGATAAAAAGATTCAAAAATAGGCAAATACTTATTTTGAAGAAATTTCATCCTTGGTTTCAAGTTTTTTTTTCTTAATTAAATTAAGAGATATCTTTTATAATTTTGATTTTTATCCGTAAAGGGAACAAAACTTCAATAAATGAGATCTGTACATTAATTTTCAATTTATAGAGCCTACACTGAAAAAAATATTGTCGTGTGGTCAAAGATTTCATGTCTTTAAAATACGAATGCAAATTTTTCTTAGCATAGAAGACGTATTTCTCTAATATAAAGTTTTTTTCCTTGTCCAAAAGTCGATAAACTTTTCAATGAAGTCGTATTGTCCTTATAATTAAGCGATTTCACTTAAAAATGGGTATCATAACATGAAAGAAAAAATGTTTGGGCTAAGGTCAACTTGACTTTAATAATTCAGAAAAATTCTTTAAATTTAATGAAATTGTCTTTAAATTTGTTGTCTTTTTGCATCTTGACTACAAAGACAAAAATCGTTCAAATATAGGACATGTTTCTCAATACTTTATTTTAAAGACGTTGTTTACTTGAAATATACCATAATTTCTACTGGAAATCGAGTCTTAATTTGGAAAATAAAGTTATCGTTAACTCGTTTCTAAAGGACTTTTATAGCATATGAAGAAAAAAAGCTGAAAAAGCGAAAAATTAAAATTTGCTTCCTAGAAGTAAGTACACAAAATCTAAATTTAAAAGGGAATTGTGTCTTAAAAGTATCCTTATTTGTATTCTCCGCTTCTTTGGTTCGGAATCAATACCAAATTTTTTACAGTAAAGACAAAGTCTTTGAAACAGGGCATGCTTTTTTTTTCAGTGTAGAATTAAAGCTACCTAAAAATGTATTTGTTTTAAAGAAGTACATCGAAAAAAATTTTCCAATTTTCCCAGAAAAAACAAAATCTCCAAACATATGTAGCTTTACGCAGATCTTCTGCCATAGTATTATGCATTCTTGACTGAGTGTCACCCCATTTTATTTTACCATTAAAGCGGAACCACCAACTTAACACCATTTGCTCATAAAAGCAATCTCAAAACCAAATTAGAGGGATTTTAAAGGCTAATTTGGTTTACTTGTCAGAGTATTAGAAAGCAATAAAGCGTAAAATTCTATTAACTGCTAAATTTTGGTAAATCGATGTAATTTTTCTACAGGTCTTTATAAAACTTTCCAAAGTCCTTCAAACCATCCGACCCCATTCTCTTTGGGTGCATAAATAAACCACACACATATACATAGAGGCACGTGTCAATGTTTGCCTAAAGGCTTTTCAACTTTGGTAAATGTCTTGTTTCCGGTTTGCCACGCTAATGGTTGTTTTTGCTTCCGGTCATTCAAAATGTTACGGCATGTCAGCATAGTTGTGTTAAACCACAAAATCCCCATGGCATTAACATGGCCTTGTATCGTTAGGAGACTCTCTCTATCTCTCTCTCTCTCGCTCTCTAAGATTCTCTAAACCGTTCTCGTTTGATAAATTCATTCCACAATATTAGTGCGTGGGTCCACTACCACTTTGTCTCACAGCTTTACAACTTTTGATTTTGTTTCTCAGAAACTTTTCTCATTCTCCCCACTCCCCTTGATTTTCTGTGTCTGTCATTGCTGTTGCTGCCAACGACAATTGAAATAATAAGCCAAGGCGGCGATAAGATTAATGATTATGGCTTTTTACTTGTTTTGCTCCATCTCGTCCAGAGTAAATCTCAAATCTAACAATGAATTCGAATGTCTTTGTTTCCATTTAGTGGTAGTGCTACGAAGCTACGAAGTTAAAGAATGTGGCTTTCGCTTTTGGCTTGTGCTGTGAGTTGAGTTACCCTTATGAGGGGTGGGTGGTTTGATGACGATGATGATGTCTGGTTTTGATTGAAATTAATTATAAAGTGTGCAATTTAGTGTAATTTTATTATATACGAAGAGAAGGGGATTTTTGGGTCAGTCAGGAGGGGGGAAGGGGGCAGTTTTATGCTTACAACTGGACTTACATATTTCCCACGAAATATGAAAGAGGATGTAAACTAAATTTTAGGACATAAAAGGAGGACTAAGATGAGCCACCCGACTTGCATACAAAGGATTGTGAATTCAATCCCTGTTTCGACCGAGACTGACTGAGCCGCACTGAAAAATATTGACCTAATATGAAATGCTATATGAAATGCTATGCAACCTAAATTTTAGAATACGCAATTTACACAATATGGAGGAAAATTTCTTTAAAAGATTATAATAAAAAAGTCCATAATCTTTGCTTTAAGGATTGTTGTCTATAAATGTAGGACACTAATTTTGGAAAATTTTCCTCTCTTTTTAAAGTCGCATGTCTTTGAAGTAAAGCCAAATTCCTTTAAAGTAATCGATAACATTTTTGTTTTAAAGAAATCTTTACATATATTTAATCATTGGATTAAAGGTAAAAAAAAAAATAAAAAAATATTGACTATTCGGAAGATTTTGTATCTTTAGTTTCAAGTTTTTGTTTGTACCCTCCACCATAGAATGGGGGGTATATTAACTTTGTCATTCCGTTTGTAACACATCGAAATATTGCTCTAAGACCCCATAAAGTATATTTATTCTGAGTCGTGATGAAATTCTGAGGCGATCTGAGCATGTCCGTCCGTCTGTTGAAATCACGCTAACTTCCGAACTAAACAAGCTATCGACTTGCAACTTTGCACAAGTAGTTGTTATTAATGTAGGTCGGATGGTATTGCAAATGGGCCATATCGGTCCACTTTTACGTATAGCCCCCTGTACAAATCCGTGAGGTGTTTCCTTTAGTGGACTGTAGATAAAGATTAACTCTCGGAAATGTAAAGATTTTTGTTGTAACGAAAAGAGAAGAAAGTAAAAGGCAAAGTTTAAGTTTAAGAATTCAAAAGTATGGCTTTATTCAGGATGACGGCAGCTTACCAAGGGCAATGACGAAGCACAAGTGAAGTTTTACAACAAACGAAGTGGCAGTCAGACATTGTGATTTAGAATTTACAACAATTAAATTCATTTTGAGTAAAAGCTTTATGGTTATCGCATAAAGGTTGAATTCAAGTATCGATAACAATAATTCATATTAGGTATTGGCAATTCAATTATTTACGTTAAATTCAAAATATTCAATATTATAGATATTCAAAATATTATTATATTAATAAACAAAAAAAGTTGGGGAACAGAGTTCAACACCCCCATATAAACGGACCCCCAAATTTGGCTTGCAAATCCTCTAAGAGAAGCAAATTTCATCCGATCCGGCTGAAATTTGGTACATGGTGTTAGTATATGGTCTCTAACAACCACGCAAAAATTGGTCCACATCGGTCCATAATTATATATAGCCCCCATATAAACCGATCCCCCGATTTGGCTTGCGGAGCCTCTAAGAGAAGCAAATTTCATCCGATCCGGCTGAAATTTGGTACATGGTGTTAATATATGGTCTCTAATGATCATGCAAAAACTGGTTCACATCGGTCCATAATTATATACAGCCCCCATATAAACAGATCACCAGATTTGACCTCCGGAGCCTCTTGGAAGATCAAAATTCATCCGATCCGGTTGAAATTTGGTACATGGTTTTAGTATATGGTCTCTAACAACCATGAAAAAATTGGTCCACATCGGTCCATAATTATATATAGCCCCCATATAAACCGATCCCCAGACTTGACTTCTGGAGCCCCTTGGAAGAGCAAAATTCATCCGATCCGGTTGAAATTTGGTACGTTATGTTAGTATATGGTATCCAACAACCATGCAGGAATTGGTTCATATCAGTCCATAATTATATATAGCCACCATATAAACCGATCCCCAGATTTGACCTCCGGTGCCTTTTGGAGAAGAAAAATTCATCCGATCTGGTTGAAATTTGGTACGTGGTGGTAGTATATGATATTTAACAATCATGCCAAAAGTGGTCCATATTAGTCCATAATCATATATAGCCCCCATATAAACCGATCCCGAGATTTGGTTTTGGAGGAGCAAATTTCATCCGAGTCAGTTGAAATTTGGTACATTGTGCTAGTATATGGTCGTTAACAACCATGCCTAACTAGGTCCATATCGGTCTATAGTTATATATAGCCCTCAAATAAATCGAGCCCCAATCACAAAAAATTGGTCCATATCAAGTTCATAATTGTATATAGCCCCCATATAAGTGACCCCCATATTTCAATTCTGGCTCCCTACGTACCGTGCAAAAAACCATATCGATTCGTAATTATTTGTAGACTTACCTACACATACCTTTTTTGTCTAATATATACCACGTATGGACTAACTCACAATTTAGAAAACGATTTAAGATACCACAACCTAAGTAATTCGATTGTGGATGACATTCTTTCGTAGAAGTTTCTACGCTATCCATGGTGGAGGGTACATAAGATTCGGCCTGGCCGAACTTACGGCCATATATACTTGTTTCTATGTAAACTTTGTTATTTTTTAAATAACTTTGTGTGTTAACAATCGCAAATAAAAATTGCAAGTGCAAAAACTCCTGCTGTGAACATGAGTCCCCGTTCCCAATCCTTGCTGAAAATGGTGGCCTTGCTTGCTCTGCATTGACATGGATATCAAGAGCAACAACAAGATACTTTTCATCTAGCAATTTGGCAAACTCTTCTACACACACACACAACAACACTCACACAGTAACATTGTGGACACACCCTCATCTGGATGTGTCATGGCGAAAACTTTGACTGACTACCTTACTTAACTTTGGGTAGCCAACACCTTCTCGTCCTTTCCCCCCAATGGCGAAATACATTTACAGACCATGGCGATTTCATTGTAATATCGTATGTATGGATATAAACTTAAGCGGGGGTCCTGTTTTCACTCTCCTAACTCCTGCTCCTTTGGCCCCATACAATAATTCAAAAACAGTTTTGGCCGAAAGTTGCCGCCTTTCTCGTAGCTGTCATTCACATGCCCCGTATATTTCTCAAACTTTAGCCCAACATACCCATCCATCTTTGGTGTATATGGGTGTGTGTGTGCATGAGGGGTATAAATGAATACAAAATCTTCTCGTCTGTAGTATCCTTTCTTCTACCTCTCTATATGAAACCTTCAGAATGGTGATGATAATGCAATTGAAGGCTGGGAAAAGTACCAGTGGCCCTATGTTGCGATTGTATCAAATCCTAATTTGTATCTGCTGCTGTGCAATCAATTTGCAACAAATTATCCTTGTTTGTCTCATTCTTATTGCCTGCAGAACAAGTGTCTGTCTGAAAGTGGAGATTATTTCAATCAACGTTGTCGTTGTTTTAAGGATATGTCTATGCATTGAAACTTTCTGGTAATGATGTCTTCAACAGACATTATTTGGACATTGTTTTGGAGAATCGAATTTGCTTCATGGTAGGGCATTGCCTCGTCAGGATTTTCATTTAATCTTTAGGTAAGGATTATTCTAGTACTATTGTGGTCAAGATATGAAAAATGCTTGGAATATTTAACGCAAAAAAAAAGAAACCAAATAGGATTCTCATCAAAAAAGATTACACTGAAACAAATATTGACCTAAAGTATTATGTAAATCACAATTTAGGACACGAAGTTTGCACAATATTAAGGACAAATTTCTTGAAAGTAAAGAAAATTTATTTTTAAGCAGTTTCACAATCTTTCCATTAAAAATTTGATTGATTTATGACTCGCATAAAGTCATATGTCTTTGAAGTAAGGCTAATTGTGCTTAACGAAAAAAAAATAAATTTTTAATTTAAAGAAACAGTCTGCAATTTAACTGAGGTATTGAATCTTTGGAAATTTTGAAAATATCTGCTAAAGAAATAAAATTTTGAAAAAATTGTCTATAGAAATAAATTTTGACAAACTATCTATAGGAATAAAATTTTGACAAAATATTCTATAGAAATAAAATTTTGATAAAATTTTCTATAGAAATAAAATTTTGATGAAATATTCAATAGAATTAAATATTTGACGAAATTTTCTATAGAAATAAAATTTTGAAAAAAATTTCTATAAAAATAATATGTTGATGAAATTTTCTATAGAAAAAAATTTTGACAACATTTGCCATAGAAATAAAATTTTGCCGAAATTTTCTATAGAAATAAAATTTTGTCAACATTTTCTTTAAAAATAAAATGTTGAGAAATTTTTCTATAGAAACAAATAAAACGTATCGAAACAAAATTTTGAGAACATTTTCTATAGAAATACAATTTTGCAAAATAGAAATAAATCAAATATATAGAAATAAAATTTTGACAAAATTTTCTATATAAACAAAATTTCGCAAAAAATTTCTGTAGAAATAAAATTTTCACAAAAATTTCAATAGAAATAAAACTTTCTGTAAAAATAAAGTTTTTGACAAAATTTTCTATAGAAATAAAATTTCTCTATAGCAATAAAATTTTGACAAAATTTTCTATAGCAATAAAATTTTGACAAAATTTTCTATAGAAATAAAATTTTCACAAAAATTTCTATAGAAATAAAACTTTCAGTAAAAATAAATTTTTTGACAAAATTTTCTATCGAAATAAAATGTTGACAAAATTTTCAATAGAAATAAAATTTTGACAAAATTTTCTATAGAAACACAATTTAGCAAAAATTTGCTATAGAAATAAAATTTCGAAAAATTACTTTACTTGTATAAAATTAGGTTATGAAAAAAACATATTCTTCCGAGACTAGCTATATTCTGTTAGTAATGGATTCTTATACAATCAAACCTAAAGACTCTAAACCATAGGATTTTTGATCTAAAGGGTCAAAATTTGGTCAATATAAACTTGACGTATTTCTTTCAATTTTGCATTTAAAAAACCTGAACACCCCTCATTTTGAAGGTGTGTGTATCAAAATTTTGCTCGCGCATCGCGAAAATCCGAGCTACTCGCACGCAAAGCTGGCAAAATCGTTAAAAGTTGCCAAATCAACCGTTACAAATGTAATTAAAGTTTGGGGAACGTTTGTCGACAGCCAGGAAGTCTGGATCGGGGGGAAATCGAAAACCGGAAGCCGCTGAGACGACAAAGAGAGTTGCCGGTAGTTTCAAGCGAAACCCTAACCTCTCTCTCCGAGATGCCGCAAATAAGCTGGGTGTATCGCCTACAACCGTGCATCGAGCCGAAAAACGAGCCGGACTATCGACTTACAAGAAGGTAGTGACTCCAAATCGCGATGATAAACAAAATACGACGGCCAAAGCGCGATCCCGGAGGCTGTACACGACGATGCTGACGAAGTTTGATTGCGTGGTAATGGACGACGAAACCTACGTCAAAGCCGACTACAAGCAGCTTCCGGGACTGGAGTTTTATACGGCAAAAGGAAGGGGAGAGGTAGCAGATATTTTCAAGCTCATAAAACTGTCAAAGTTCGCAAAGAAATATCTGGTTTGGCAAGCCATCTGTACCTGTGGGTTGAAAAGCAGCATTTTCATAGCTTCCGGGACTGTCAACCAAGAAATTTACGTGAAAAAGTGTTTGAATAAACGTCTGCTGCCTTTCCTGAAGAAACACGGTTGTTCCGTACTGTTTTGGCCGGATTTGGCATCTTGCCATTACGGTAAAAAGGCCATGGAGTGGTACGCCGCCAACAACGTGCAGAAATACTGGGCTATTTTCAAGCGGAACCTAAAGAAGACCAACAAAAATTGCTAAGGACAAGCAGCAGTTCAAGGCAAACTGGCTTTCTGCGGCGAAGAAGGTGGACAAGGTGGCTGTACAAAATCTGATGGGAGGTGGCAAGCGTGAGGCCCGGAAATTCGGATTTGGAAAAGCGAAACCCTAACTGAATATTTTTCCTGAATTTTATACTAATTGAACTTGAAAAAGAAATTTAATTTGATTTTTTAAATAAACGATTTCACCGATTTACACGCGTTTTCCCTTGATCAAATTTTTACCGTATCACCCTTTAGCTGCAATTTACTTGCTCTATTTTCACTTCAGTTCATATAAATTTTCCTATTAAACATTTTCAATTTAAAAACAAATATCTATTTAAATTTTTTCTTTCTATATCGTTTATCTTTAATAACCTAACAATTTTTCTCTTTATCTATCATTTTAGGTGAAAATATGGTTTCAAAATCGTCGCATGAAATGGCGTAACTCTAAAGAACGTGAACTTTTGGCCAATGGCGGATCACGTGATCAAACTCTGCCCAATAAGAATAATCCAAATCCCGATTTATCCGATGCTAAATGTGATCGTCCCCTTACACCCTTATCGCCATTACAAATGTCACCAGAACATGGCCATAATCTGGCATCACCTTCGCTTCCATCACCTGCCAATTCTAAAGATGATTTACAACAAAATCACAATTCGCGATCAGCACAATCGACACCCAAACCTGCAAATTCTCCCAATGCCACAAACTCCTCTATGCAATCGCCGCCTCCAACATTGCCACCAACATCATTGAATATGCAGCATTTGCCTCATCCTGTTACCAGTATTGGTTCGTATAATGCCAATCTGCATCAGTTATCATCACCTCCTCCATTACTAACAGTGGCCAAATTGCCCACACAACATGATCAATCATCAGCCTCATCGAATGCCTCATCACCGCCCAATGGTGGTGGTGTTGCGGGAGGAGGGGTGGGTGGTCTTATGCCCATGACAAGTGCTGAGTTTCAGGCGAAAATCAATGCTGAAATGCATAAACATTTGGTGGCAGCCGATTTGAAAATTAAACTGGAGTCCACACTTAATGAGGCCAAACAGAGACGTATGACTATGTTCAATATTGGGGGTAATGGGCTTGAGACTGGCATGCATCCCATGGCTTTACATCCGAATCATCCATTTTTGGCCATGCAACATCATTTGCAACACCAACAACATCTTCAGCAACAACAGCAGCAGCAACAATCACACCCACCACCAACGGCGGCATCTCTAGCGCATTTATCACCCGGTGGCCAACAATATGCCGCCGCTCATCAACAGCAGCAGCAGCAACAGCAATTTCAAAATTCCGAATTCATGAAAATGTATTACGATGACTATGACGATTCCAATTCCGATAGTGATGAAGAGATCAGTGTAACATGACCGCCTTAATTTGTATGAAGTTTTTTTGATTAAATGTGTCACTGAAATCCTTGATATTTTGGAATTCACATGAATTGTATATAAGCCAAGGCTCCATTAGATTTCTTAATTAATAATTTCCATTTATTTATTTATTTTTTTTTAATTTATTTACTTACATATAAACTCTTAAGCTAAAATACAATTTAAGTAATTTATTATTAAGTAACATTCCAAATATATCTCCAAATACTAAGAACAACAACAAAAATATGTATTCGAAATTCATAGGACAAACACCTATGAAATACCATGAAATATAAAATATATATAAATATTTAATTAAATCATAATTAATTCTTTTTTTCGATAAAAATTTCAAAAAATGATATCGATTTCAAATAAATGGACAGCAAAATATTAAAAACAAAAAACTATATTTATTTTTTCTCCATTTAAGATACAGGCAGAGTGATACAGGTAGAGCGTTGTATGAAACCCCTTGAATCGGGTTTCTGGAAAATCCCATTTTCGATGGACCGGTAAAATCGGTTTTCTTCAGAGCAACCGGCTTTCGTCCCCATCCACAAAAAAATATTCCCGGGGGAAATCCTCAATAATGGCAACACTGCTTAGGACATATGAGGATTGGCTTGAATGTGGACATTCTCAAACGTACGAGTTAATAGACCTGATCAGAATATAAATGAAGGTTGCGCTTTTTTTTTGCAATGCACTATTGGCGAAATTGAGATTTTAGTGGAAAAAAATACTTCCGAACAATATAGCGTCACAAAATTTGGAGAGTAAAGTTGTATTTACAAACAAGTATAATACAGGTGATGGCGGTACAATAAGTTTGTCATTCCGTTTGTAACACATCGAAATATCGATTTCCGACTATACAAAGTATATATATTCTTGATCAGGGAGAAATTCTAAGACGATATAAACATGTCCGTCTGTCTGTAATCACGCTACAGCCTTTAGTAATGACGCTATCGAAATTTGGCACAGATTCGTTGTTTGTTTGCAGGCAGGTCAAGTTCGAAGATGAGATATATCAGTCCAAGTTTTGATATAGTCCCCATATAAACCGAACTCCCGATTTGGTGTCTTGGGCCTATAAAAACCGTAGTTTTTATCCACTTTGCTTGAAATTATAAATCTAGAGGTATTTTAGGAAAATAAAAAGGTGTGCCGAAAATGGTGCCTATCGGTCCATGTTATGGTATAGCCCCCATATAGACCGATCTCCCGATTTTGCTTCTTGGGCTTCTAGAGACTGTATTTACTATCCGATTTGCTTGAAATTTGAAATGTAGAAGTATTTTATGACCACAAATAGGTGTGCCGAATTGGGGAATATGGTATAGCCCCCATATAGACCGATCTCCCGATTCTACTTCTGGGGCTTCTAGAAACTACATTTTCTATCAGATTTGCTTGAAATTAAAAATCTACAGGTATTTTAAGATCACAAATAGGTGTGTCAAAATTGGGGTGTATCGGTCCATGTTTTGTATCGGTCCATGTTTTGGGCTTCTAGAATCCGTAGTTTTTATCCAATTTTCCTGAAATTAGAAATGTAGAGTTATCTTAGGACCATAAAGAGGTGTGTCGCAAATGGTCCATACCGGTCCATGTTTTGGTATAGCCCCCATATACACAGATCTCACGATTTTACTTCTTACGCTTCTAGAATTCGTAGTTTTTACCCAATCTGCCTGAAATTTGAATTCTAGAGGTATTTGAGGATCATTAAAATGTGTGTCGAAATTGGTGAGTATTGGCCCATGTGTTGGTATATCCCCCATATAGATCTACCTACCGAATTTATTTCTAGTACTTCTAGAATCCAGCTGACCACAAAGAGGTCAGCCAAATATGGTGTGTGTCGACCCATGTTTTGGTATAGCCCCCACATAGACCGATCTCCCGAATTAACTCCTTGGGCTTCTAGAAACCGTAGTTATAACCTGCGCCATACTGTGGAACAGGGTATTGTAAGTTAGTACATATGTTTGTAACATCCAGAAGGAGACGAGATAGGCACATGGTATCTTTGGCAATAATGCTCAGGGTGGGTCCCTGAGTCGATATAACCATGTCCGTCTGTCCGTCCGTCCGTCTGTCTGTGAACACATTTTTGTGATCAAAGTCTAGGTCGCAATTTACGTCCAATCGCCTTCAAATTTGGCACATGTTCCTAATTTGGGTCAGAATAGAACCCTATTGATTTTGGAAGAAATCGGTTCTGATTTAGATATAGCTTCCATATATATCTTTCGCCCGATATGCACTAACATGGACCCAGCAGCCAGAGTTTTATACCGATTTGCTTGAAATTTTGTACAAACATAACACTTAGTCGTATAGTCATGTGTGCCAAATTTGGTTGAAATCGGTTCAGATTTAGATATAGCTCCCATATATATCTTTCGCCCGATATGGACTAATATGGTCCTAAAAGCCAGAGTTTTGGCCCAATTTGGTTGAAATTTTGCACAGAGAGTATATTTAGCATTGTAGCTATGCGTGCCAAATTTGGTTGAAATCGATTCAGATTTAGATATAGCTCCCATATATATCTTTCGCCCGATATGCCCTTATATGGACCCAGAAGCCAGAGTTTTATCCCGATTACCTTGAAATTTTGCACAAGCAGTACAATTGGTAGTATAGTCATGTTTGCCACATTTGATTGAAATCGTTTCAGATTTAGATATAGCTTCAATATATATGTTTTTTCTGATTTCGACAAAAATGGTCAAATACCAACATTTTCCTTGTTAAATCGCCACTGCTTAGTCGAAAAGTTTTAAAAACGATTTTAATTTTCCTAAACTTCTAATACACATATATCTAGCGATAAATCATAAATAAACTTTTCGAAATTTCCTTAAAATTGCTTCAGATTTAAATGTTTCCCATATTTTTTTAATAAAATTGTGTTCCACCCTAGTGCATTAGCCAACTTAAATTTTGAGTCTATAGATTTTGTAAATATATATAGCACCCAACACATTTGACGGATGTGATATGGTATCGAAAATTTATATCTACAAAGTGGTGCAGGGTATAATATAGTCGGCCCCGCCCGACTTTAGACTTTCCTTACTTGTTTTTCTTTGCAGATTTGCCGGAAAATGTAAATATACTGGTATTTTAGACCCTCAAAAATCTGTATCGCATTTATTTTTACCGGTTCATTTGGTAAGGCATCGATATAGACCGATTTAACTTCTTGAGGGTACACCCAAAGAAAAACTATTTTACTCCGGAATGAAATTTTAGGCAAACGAAATGATCGTTTTAGCGTTTAGAGCGATTCAACGATTGTCTCTAAAATTTGTGTCAAAAGGAAACTTTGCTTGTCTAAAATTTCTTTCTTCAGAAAAGAAAACTCTTCTTTCAGTGTATAGCAGACGCACTGATCATGAAAATTGCTTGAAACTGAAAGCAAAATTTTTAGATTTTACTCCTCGTACTCATTTAAATAATGGTGTTAAAAATCTATCGATTTAAGATTTCAAATTAAGATTTTATTTCATCATTTACACGATATGTTTATGATTTCTCTAAAACTCAAACAAAATGGGTTCTTATAAATCCAGAATATGATATAGTCTTCATAGGTAGAATCTATAAATGTATCGTCGGAAAGCGTACTGGTTTAACTGATTTGCTTGGGAGAATATTGGTCATCAAACCCCCTGAAATTCTATATATTATCAAGTAACCCGCTACGACGAAGAGTTTTCAAAGTAAGCTATTATATTTGATTCATGGTGGTGGGTATTTAGGACTCAGCCCGGCCGAACTTACTGCTGTATATACTTATTTCAATTGGGCTAATCACCAAAAAATCATTCGTTGCCGTTATGATATAGCTACGTTACATTTTTAGATGCATAACCAGGCCGTAGTAAATAAATAGGACAGCGCCACCTATTGAGAAATTCTCCCCTTTATAAACACCTTGATAAAATCATTCACAATATGTCGCCATTGTGATTTGGAATTTAACAAAGACACAAACCACTGTGTTTCACAATTAAATCAATTACTGTTTTCCAAAATTGTCATCCCTAATTATTGTTTAGCATGTAATTGTTTATGTTCGGGTTTCGAGTTGAAAATCACTTGATTTTTACATTTACAAATATCCCCCTTTTATGTCTATAGATTGAATTTCACGTGAACTAAAACTATTGCATTAAAGAAAATTCTACCAACTAATTGTTACATTATTTTCGCCTGATTATTAGAACGCATATCACACACAAAATTTCAAAAGGATCGGATGGAAGTTGCTCCTTCATGAGGATTAGGTAGTCAAATCTCGTGATCGGTTTATATGAAGGCTATATATAACTAAGGACCGATATGGACCTAGTTTCACATGGTTCTTTGAGAGACTCCGGGAGTTGGAGCCACAGTGGTACAATAGTTACCATGCTCGCCTTGCATACAAAGGGTCAAGCGTCAATCCTAGTTTCGAACAAACACCGAAAGAGTTTTTCAACGGTGGATTAGCCCCTCTTAGTAATGACATGTCTGGCAAATAAAA
This sequence comes from Haematobia irritans, assembly GCF_050003625.1. Lineage (NCBI taxonomy): Eukaryota > Metazoa > Arthropoda > Insecta > Diptera > Muscidae > Haematobia > Haematobia irritans. The sequence continues at coordinate 165,019,779 of NC_134400.1, forward strand.
TTCTGACAAAATTTTCTATAGAAATAAAATGTTGAAAAAATTTTCTATAGAAATAAAAAATTTTGACAAAATTCTATAGAATAAAATTTTGACCAAATTTTCTATGGAAATAAAATTTTGAAAAATTTTTTTTATAAAAATAATATTTTGACAAAAATTTTCTATAGAAATAAATTGTTTACAAAATTTTCTCTAGAAGTAAAATAATGTATACAAAATTTTCTATAGAATTAAATTTGTACAAAATTTTCTAAAGAAATAAAAATTTGAGAAATTTTTCTATAAAAATAAAATTATGACAAAATTTACTATAGAAATAAAATGTTGACAAAATTTTTTATAGAAATAAAAATTTGACGAAATTTTCTAAGAAAATAAATTTGACAAAATTTTTTATAGAAATAACATTTTGAGAAAAAATCTATAGAAAAAAAATTGACAAGATTTTCTATAGAAATAAAATGTTAACAAAATTTTCAATAGAAATTTGGTCAAAATAAAATTTTGACCAAATTTTCTATGGAAATAAAAGTTTGACAAATTTTTTTATAAAAATAATATTTTGACAAAAATTTTCTATAGAAAAAAAGTTTTTACAAAATTTTCTATAGAAATAAAATTTGTACAAAATTTTCTATAGAAATAAAATTTGTACAAAATTTGCTATAGAAATAAAATTTTGAGAACATTTTCTATAAAAATAAAATTATTGACAAAATTTTCTATAGAAATAAAATTTTGACGAAATTTTCTAAGAAAAAAAAAATTGACAAAATTTTTTATAGAAATAAAATTTTGAAAAAAAAAAATTGACAAGATTTTCTATAGAAATAAACTGTTGACAAAATTTTGAATAGAAATAAAACGTTTTTTCTATAGACTTAAAATTTTGACAAAAATTTCTATAGAAATAAAATATTGAAAATTTTTTTTATAAAAATATTATTTTGACAAAAATTTTCTATAGATATAAAATGTTTAAAAATTCTCTATAGAAATAAAATTTGTACAAAATTTTCTATAGAAATAAAATTTGTAAAAAAATTTCTATAGAAATAAAATTTGTACAAAATTTTCTATAGAAATAAAATTTTGAGAAAATTTTCTATAAAAATAAAATAGTTTTTCTGCAAGTAGAGAATGCTGATGAGGAATGTGGTAATTCCGAAACGTGCGTCCATCCAACCATCTTGCAGTCTATAGGGCTTTACCCAAATAAATTTGACAAACATTCTTTTCCTCTGTTGGTTAAGCTACACTTGTAGTTTAGTCAATGCATGGTTTTAAGCTGAAATAAAAAAACAACAACAATGCTTAAAGAACAAAACCAACAATAACAAAACAAAACGAAGGGAAATAAAATGTTGATAAAATTTTCCATAGAAATAAAATTTTGCAAAATAAGATTTTTTGGAAAATGTTTGGTACAATATATTCAGCTCGAGTGGCAACCAGGGTTACAATTGCAAGTTAGTATACCTCGCAATTCAAATATCGAAATAAATGTTTTTGAATTTCTGTGTATCGTATAATGACCATAACAGGTTGGCTGATAAGTCCCCGCTCTTACAAAGAAAAACACATTTTTTTGTCAAAATTCGTTTTTATTATTCAACATAGTTCCCTTCAAGAGCGATACAACGATTATAACGACCTTCCAATTTTTTGATACCATTTTGGTAGTAGTCCTTCGGTTTTGCCTCAAAATAGGCCTCAGTTTCGGCGATCACCTCTTCATTGCAGCCAAATTTGTTCCCTGCGAGCATCCTTTGTAGGTCTGAGAACAAAAAAAAGTCGCTGGGGGCCAGATCTGGAGAATACGGTGGGTGGGGAAGCAATTCGAAGCCCAATTCATGAATTTTTGGCATCGTTCTCAATGACTTGTGGCACGGTGCGTTGTCTTGGTGGAACAACACTTTTTTCTTATTCATATGGGGCCGTTTTGCCGCGATTTCGACCTTCAAACGCTCCAATAACGCCATATAACATTCACTGTTGATGGTTTTTCCCTTCTCAAGATAATTGATAAAAATTATTCCATGCGCATCCCAAAAAACAGAGGCCATTACTTTGCCAGCGGACTTTTGAGTCTTTCCACGCTTCGGAGACGGTTCACCGGTCGCTGTCCACTCAGCCGACTGTCGATTGGACTCAGGAGTGTAGTGATGGAGCCATGTTTCATCCATTGTCACATATCGACGGAAAAACTCGGGTGTATTACGAGTTAACAGCTGCAAACACCGCTCAGAATCATCAACACGTTGTTGTTTTTGGTCAAATGTGAGCTCGCGCGGCACAGAGCTTCCGCATATCCATATATTGATGAATGATATGACAAACACGTTCCTTTGATATCTTTAAGGCCTCTGCTATCTCGATCAACTTCATTTTACGGTCATTCAAAATCATTTTGTGGATTTTTTTATGTTTTCGTCGGTAACCACCTTTTTCGGGCGTCCACTGCGTTCACCGTCCTCCGTGCTCATTTCACCACGCGCAGAGAAGGAATATGATCACCTCAAATATGTTTCAAGAGCAAAATGTTATTTTTGTATGGTGACCATGTAACATGTTTGTCTCTAAAATGTTATTTTCTCGTCAAATATAACCTGCTTGCCGAAATCAGATACATGATTTCAGAGAAAATAACATGGTTGCGAAAACCATGTTACATGGTCACCACCCAAAAATAACATTTTGCTCTTAAAACATGTTTGAGGTGATCATATTCCTTCTCTGGGTGCACGCTTGAATTTTGCGTACCAATCAATTATTGTTGGTTTCCCTGGGGCAGAGTCATTATCAAGCCAAGTTTTTGCTTCCACCGTATTTTTTCCCCTTCAGAAAACAGTATTTTATGAAAACACGAAATTCCTTTTTTCCATTTTTTCACAATAACAAAAGTTGCTTCACAAAAGACGCTCTATCTCACAAACTAATTGACTTACAGACGTCAAATTTTGACACGAATCATTTGAAGGTTGGTACTATATAAAAATAATATGCATTTAATACTAGCGACGCAATCTATGTGTCAGACCGGGGACTTATCAGCCAACCTGTTAGCATCCAAATTTAGTTGAGTTTCTGCTGCCTGATCTCACTTACAGATAAAATTAAAAGAGACTAACTCGAGTTTTTTTTTTTAAATAATCATTTATTGGTCTACAATTGCATGCATTTAAGATGTTTTTTTTTTCATTTCGAAATAAAACATTATTCGTAATTTTCTAAAACAACAGAAAACCCATATGTCAACATTTTAAACGCAACTTAATGTCACTCATGCTTTCGTTTAAAATTAAGACAATATCAAATTGGTTTTATAAAAAAAGTATAGAGAAAAAGAATACTGGTGCATAGATATTACACGACTACTAAAAAAAAACAATCAAATTGTAGGAATACGAGTACATTATGGTTACATGGTAATTGTGAGAATTATGCATAAAACTTAAGGCTAAATTAAGGTTGCGTCTATATCACTGTCTAAGGATTTTTCCTTTTTGGATTTGTAAGGATTAAACACTAGCTAAGGAAAGGACTCTAGACGTAATCACTATCTTTGAAGGATATAAAAACCTCACGTCGAACTACATACTAAGAGGTAATTTGTACATAAAATAAATACTTGGTGGGCTTGGGCTCATGCCCACATAATTTGGTGTGGGCGTTTAAGAATCTACATTGGAGGTATATAGGTAAAACTCAAAGGAATATATCTATATGTGGATCGATCAGAATTCACATCTGATCATAATCGACTAAATTCTTTTTAGCTTAGGCTTGGTTATAGTGGTGCAGGCATCAAAGTGTAGTTGTGACTAAATCATTCTTCATCGCCCAAATTGATAGCATGATTGACATGACCACCATCACTGGCCTCCATCGAGGAAACAACCATCATATCTGGACTATGGGTAGTGTTTTTAAAGTTGTTCGGCTTTGGTATATTGGTATCCTGATGCATTTTCATATTATTCGTTGTTTTGCTAGAGTTAATTTTCAAAACTCGATGCTTTTGAACTGCATTCACTATAGCCGAGATGATAATGCCCAAGGCAAGGGTCAAGAGACAGCCAATCATGGAATACCACATATAGCTAAGTTTGAAGATGGGCCAATCTCTGTAATTGCAAAGAAAATAAATTGAAATTAGTTAATTTTGCCAGAAAAAAGGAAACAAAACCAATTTGCTTGTATTAGGTCTGTTCGCGTACTTGTCCAGTAAAACATATCCAGTAAAAACTAGGAAGAGAGTAAGTGTGTATTTTACTCTCTTTGCTTAAAATTGCAGAAAAGTACGCGACAATATCCTGTAACTATTTGCTTCTTCAAACTTTCAACCTCTAAAATATTAAAAACGAATCCTTTTTTAACTTCCAATTGTAGTTGAGGAACATGTACATTGTTATCAACAATCAGCTGGCAACGTATGCTATAGTTTGCACAAAGATAATTGAGTATAACAAGATTGAGAATTGTGCTCTTATCAAGAGAAGACAAATGTCATGGTGTAGAGGGCTATGAGAAAAAATTGTTTTATTAGTCAATTTTTTCCAAAGCAGCTCTGCCCTAGAATAAATTTAAACGGCAATATTCACATAAAACCATAATGAGTATTTGCTTTAAAATACACATACGTTTTATTTTAATTTTCTACAATCGTTTTGGTACTGCTTTTGTGGGTTTTTATTCAGAAATTTATGAAAAACACAAATGTTATGATATTTTCCGACGCAAACGGCAGTACATTTGAGAGACACGTCGACGCAAACTTTATGATATTTTGTTGGCAGAGTCCTCTGGTGCTTAAGTTTTGCTATGACAAGACTGCATCTTCTTCTCAATTATCTTTGGTTTGCAACAGAGAGTAGGAAATACAAGAGGACGAAAAGTTCTCTTCTGCAAAGAAAACAAATGCCAACCGTATAGATGCCGCAGCTTTTGGTATCACTGGTGCTGCGGTCGAAGCGCTGCTTTCATAAATTAGTTATGGAAACATCGGCAGCAGTGTTGCCAACTCCCCAAGGCCAAAAAGCACCAAAAATGTATTATAAATTCTAACATACCACTTCCAACCAAAATCGAAAATGCTCTACTAAAAAAAACTTCCGAAGATGTATTATAGAACGTTTGTGTATTGAATTTGTAATATTATGAGGTTATGAACCGCTGTTCAAGTATACACCTTGATCAGTTTTAATGCTTTCATTCAATTCAGTTTGATCAGTAATATCTTTCAACTTTCAAAATATTAATATATGGAAGGAGTCTATTGCTTATTTCAGTTGTGCGTGCCTTTGTGAATTTAATACAAACGTTTTTAATGACATCTTTATCAAGTTCCAAAATTCAGCACTCGTCGCTAGACTTTTCTACAGAATACCCTCAATAACAACATTAATTAAAATAATCAATACCACCTTCATAACAATCAAATTCTATATTTGGCAATAAAGTTGAGTTTCTTAAGCTCCTGAACGTCTAATCCTAATTTTTGTATAAATTAAACTTAATACTGTTCAAAATGAAAAAGCACCAAAAGCAGTAAATGAAAATGCTAGAAACCACAAAGTTTGTGCTTTTTTTTGAAAAGGCACCAAAAAGGCAATTTGGTGCTTTTTAGAAATCAAAAAGCACTAAATGTGGTGCTAAAAGCACCAAATTGGCATCACTGATCGGCAGTTATAATTTCAAATTATCTGCCAAAAATTTAACAGAATGAATACATTGATAAAAAAAATATTGGTTATTACAAAGTAGGTTCTAAATCCTATTTCCTTAAGTTTCGTAAAGCCGGCAAAGAACCACGACGCAAACTGTATGATATTTGAGAGGAACGCCGACAAAAATAGCATAATTTTAGAGAAATGTTTCTCATGACTGCCACCTACTGACGTAGTTTCGCGTTACAGTTTCGTTCTCTTGTATTTGCTACTCTCTGGTTCGCAAGATTATACTGAGGGAAAAGTTCTAGCAAAAACTTGCAATTTCAATATCTGAAAACTGTCAAATGTAGTCTCTCGCTGCCTCTCTTTTGCCGGCTTTTCGGTTTAAACGAACGACTGCCAGTAAAAATTAGTGATAATTATCAAAAATTATCGGGTTCTCGAACGGAGTTATTATTGAGTAATCGAAAAAGCCAATAGATGTCATTTTGTCAATAGATGTCGTTGGAGTCGCCTTACTCCTGTGTTGCCAATCACATTTTGCCATACCATACGGAGTTGGCAAGGTGATGTTTTAAGCTTCATTTCACAAACAAATATTTACATTCAAAGAAATTGAAAAATGTTTACAACTGTATAAAAATTAGTGAAAAAAATGGAGAATTTCGCTAGGTTGGGTTAGATATAGTGGCAACCCTATATTTCAGGCTCACTTAGACTATTCAGTATATTGTGATACCATAGTGGTTAACTTCTCTCTTATCACTGAGTGATAATTATCAAAAATTATCGGGTTCTCCAACGGAGTTATTATTGAGTAATCGAAAAAGCCAATAGATGTCGTTTTGTCAAAAGATGTCGTTGGAGTCGCCTTACTCATGTGTTGCCAATCACATTTTGCCATACCATACGGAGTTGGCAAGGTGATGTTTTAAGCTTCATTTCACCAACAAATATTTACATTCAAAGAAATTGAAAAAAGTTTACAACTGTATAAAAATTAGTGAAAAAATTGAGAATTTCGCTAGGTTGGGGTAGATATAGAGGCAACCCCATATTTCAGGCTCACTTAGACTATTCAGTATATTGTGATACCACAGTGGTTAACTTCTCTCTTATCACTGAGTGCTGTCCGATTCTATGTTTAGCTCAATGACAAGGGATCTACTTTTTATAGCCGAGTCCGAACGGCGTACCACATTGTAGTGAAACCATTTAGCTTTGAAACACTCAGAAATGTGCCCAGCATTACTGAGAGGGGATAATCCATCGCTGAAAAACTTTTTGGTGGATCACCCACGATATGCAAGGAGGGCATGCTAACCATTGTACCACGGTGGCTCCCTAATTTCGCTATAGTTTTTATACCCACTACCGATCTGCCGATTTGATTTCTTTGAGGGCAGCCGCAATTTACATCCGAGTTGCTTGACACTTAAAATCAAGAGATAAAGAGCCAAGTTTTTTTCCGAATTTTATTTGACATGGACGTCGTGCATGGGCAGAATGGTTCCAAGAAATGGCAACAGTGGATTATCAATTTTCGAAGAAAATCATCTTCAGTGATGAGGCACATTTTCACCTCAGTGGATTCGTCAATAAACAGAATTGCCGCATTTGGACGAATGAGAATCGAAGAGTGATTGTCGAAAAACCAATGTACCCACAAAGAGTGACTGTTTGATGCGGTTTATGGGCTGGCGGCATCCTCGGGCCGTATTTTTTCCAAAATGAGGCCGGTCAGGCAGTTACTGTGAATGGTGTTCGCTATCATGAGATGATAACGAACTTTTTATGGCCCGAATTGGAAGATATGGATGTGGACGATATGTAGTTTCAGCAGGACGGTGCCACTTGCCACACAGCTAACGAAATAATGGCTCTTTTGCGCAACAAATTCAATGGACGTGTTATCTCACGTAATGGCGATGTCAATTGGCCGCCAAGATCATGTGATTTGACACCGTTTGACTTTTTTCTTTGGGGTTATTTGAAAGAAAAGGTGTACGTCGATAAGCCAGCAACAATTCAAGAGCTAAAGGATGAGATAATTCGGCACATTAACGGCATAGAACCTCCATTATGCCTCAGCGTCATCGAAAACTTGGACCATCGGATGAAGGTGTACCACCGAGGTCGCGGCGCCCATTTGGCCGATATTTTGTTCCATACATAATTGAGTAATACCAAAATATCATAATAAAATAAAATTACAATAATTTCCTTAATAGTTTGTGTTTTATTCAAAATCAACATCAGCCTTTGAAATTTTAACCACCCTTTATTTTAAAGTCGTTAAGAGTTATGTCATATTTGGTATATATTGGTCCATGTTTTAATATAGCACCCATATAGACCGCTTTCCCAATTGGACTCCACGAGCTCATCAAATGGACTCGTGGATACGATTCGTCCAAGTATCACTAATCCCAGAACCAGAGAACTTCATCATCAGATCTATAAAATATTCGATAATCACATGAGAAACAACGCATGATTAGAGAAACCAAGTATGAGGGCAATGAGGGTCGATGAATAGAAGCAAAGCACATTAAACCTCTGGAGGTCCTTTTGAGGGACACTGTTAAGACAATTGAGTTTGGAGATCAATATGAGAGTCGACGAACACCAGCGAGAGCTGTTGAGCCAAACCTTCCTATAGGATCCTTGGAACTTGCAAGCGAGCATAATAGCCGATCACAAGAGAAACTTGTGTTTAAGGTATGTAAAGCAAAGTAACATAGCCTCAGTTAAAGAGAAGATGTGGAGCAATGTTAAAGATCTCTCAAACGAAACAGAAAAGCAATGAAGGTCGATGAATAGAAGAAAATTCCCATTGAACCCATTATGGGGGACACTGTAAAGGCAAATGAATTGGAAGATCAATAAGAGAGTCGATGGACAACAGTGAAACACATGGTTACGCCACTGTAATTTGTGGAGCCCAACCAGAATCAGAAACAGAGACAATCTCGAAGGTTGTAATCCCCCTCGTGATTTCCGTAACAATAACACGCCTCAACATACCATGGAGATTGTTTAGGTATAGCCCGATATTTCCCGATGTGTGGGCCAAACTTCGAAGCATCAGAGAACAACGAACTCTTTTTATCGGAGAATCAAAGAACTGAATCTAGAACCACACAGACATAAGGACCGCTCTTCTGGTCCCTTTAACATGACGCTGACTGATCTGAAGAGGTGCACGAAGTTTGTAAACCGGTAATGTACTGTGTATGTGGAGAATGGAAGAGCAACAACGAAATACCCTCCGCCGAAATTGCAGGCACCATCAAAAGCGCAAATGAATCAAGGCACTAAAAACGAATTCTGTTAGTTCCTGCAGAACTTCAGTTACCTTTGGCAACATGACTTTGATGTGAATATTTGTGCAAAGTTCGACCTACAAGGAGAGTCATATGTCGCACAGCGCTAATGTCTATAATGCGCTTGCTAAAATTTCACAAGCGAAACATATGGTTAACCACCTGAGCCAATGAGACAATTTCCTTGCAGAAGCAGTGGGATTTGTTGTTACGAAACCCGTCCAAATAACTCTGTCGATCCCAAAACTAGGAAACTGAGTTCCAAACCTCTGCAAATGAAAAAGACTCAGGTGGGATACTGTTATAATATACATACAGTGTAACACACCTTTCGCACTCAGCTATAAAAATGAGGTGCCTTATCATTGTGCTTAATATATAATTGGACGGCACTCTTTGAAAAGGTGAAAAGTTCGTAGGTCATATACGCAGCTATAAATTCCGAATAAGTAGGAGATGCATTAGCATGATCAAGATCACCACTGTGGTATCACAATGGACGGAATAGTCTAAGTGAGCCTGAATTATTGGGTTGCCACTATACCTAACCTAACCACAGTTGAACTACAACTTCCTTGTTCCTTCTTAATCGTAGAGTTCTTGGATCTGGATACAGAGTAACAGGGAGCCGTCGTGATGCAATGGCTATTATGATCGCCTTGGATCATGGGTACAATCCCAGTTTGACCGAATAGCAAAAAGTTTTTTAGCTGAACCTATTCCCTCTCAGTAATGCTGGTATTTCAAAGCTTCTCTAAGTGGCGACACGGGTGGACACTTGTCATTGAGCTAAACCTGGAATCGGACAGCACTCAGTGATACGAGAGGAGTTCACCACTAAGGCATTACAAAGGACTAAATGTCTAAGAGAGTGTGGAATAATGGGTTGCCATAGTGGCAACCGAGTAATGCATCTTACAGACTACAAGCTTTTCCGGACGGAACGTCTGTGTTTGTAAAGAATCTTACAGTATGTTCCATCGATACGACAATTCGTTGATGACTAAATAATCGGTAATTGTGTTATCGATCCCATAAGCATGCAGCAGTATCGATTATGCCTTCGGACTTAACTTATAATGTGGCAAATATATGGGATATGTTCGACATGGCCACTGTCGTCCGGATAAACTTATAGTCTGCAAGGCGCATATGTCAGGACGGTTCCACCGTGGTGCATTGGTTAGCATGCCCGCCTTCCATACACATTCGATTCCTGCTTCGAACGAACACCAAAAAGTTTTTCAGCGGTGGATTATCCCACCTCAATAATGCTGGTGACATTTCTGAGGGTATCAAAGTTTCTCTAAGTGGTTTAAGTGCAATGTGGAACGCCGTTCGGACTCGGCTATAAAAAGAGGTCCCTTGTCATTGAGCTTAACATGGAATCGGGCAGCACTCAGTGATAAGAGAGAAGTTCACCAATGTGGTATCACAATGGACTGAATAGTTTATGTGAGCCTGATACATCGGGCTGCCACCTAACTTAACCTAGGAGTGACTTTCGAGGATGTCAGCAATAAGCACTATAAATCCGGGAAAGTAGGAACGTTTGCTTTTTTGTTATAGAATTTTCTTTACAGAAGAATGATTGATTACTTACGTAAAGCCACTTTCTACTGTTCCAACAGCTTCACGCCGTAACGCTGACGATATCAAGGTTTCCGTAGCATTAACAAAACAATCACAGTTTTCCACAGATAAAGGTAAATCTTCTGGATCAACATTGGAGATTTGAGCTACAACGCCAATGAATATCACAATCACCAGAGACGAGATACCACCATAGAAAGCACCTTTGCTATTGGCATTCTTGAATGCAATTCCCAAAACGAAAAGACCCAAAGTAACACCACCAATTAAGCCATTCAGAGTCAAGGTGGCCTGTAGGACTCCACCCAAATGCTCCACAATAAAGACCAAACCAAAGGACAAGAGACCATAGCCCAAAGACATCCATTTGGCATAAAGGGCACCCTTATCGGGTGAGATCTTAATATTCAATCCATTCACCAATAAATCTTCACAAGTCACAGCCGACAATGAATTCAAGGCAGACGCAACAGTTCTGCAAGGGAAGAAAATTGGAAAGATATTAGTCTCAGATCAAGAAATCCCTCTATGCATAGAAAATGTAAAACTTACCCCAAACTTGCTGCAAAAATACCCGCCACAAATATACCAGCCATGGTATAGATATGCTCATATGTACTTATAATGTAATAGGGCAATAGCTGATCCGTGGCTGTTATGCGTCCAGCTGTCAAAGGATCACAATCAGCATAATGATTGAAGACCATTAGACCGGTGTAGAAGTTTAGCAGGAATACAACCACCAAACCCAAAATAGCAAAACCCAAGGCTATGCGAGCCAATTTCAACGATTTCAATGACATACATTTCTGTACCGAAGCCTGATTGGTGCAGAACAACGAAGTCCAATAGAAGAAGCCACCAATGACTACAGACCAAACAGTGTGACGTGTTGTTGGATCCATGTTGAAGCTGGAATAATGGAAAGAACAAAATAATCGATTAATATTCTATCAAGGAAGTTTCTTGGGAATTTATGTTTTTGGAAATTACTGAAATCAAATATAACAAATATTTTGTTTTTTCCTGTCTGGACCGAAAAAGAGCTTATTTGCTAGGCATTAATCTAAGAACCATGGATGATTATATTAGTTCTCTAGTATTATACAAAAGTTGGCAATTTTGGGCCAAAAACCCAAATTAAATTGGTATACTAAAAATATTTACATCATATATGAAAGATTACGCAACCTAAAATTAAACTGCACAATTTAAAAAAATTTATTAAACTTAGGACACAAATTTTGGAATTTGCGTCCCGCTAAGTCCCGTTTAAGTTGCATGTCTTTGAACTAAGGCAAATTTTCCGTAAAATAAAGAAACACATTTTTGATTTAAAGAAATAATCCCTAAATTAATTGAAATATTAAATCGTTAGATTTAAGATAAAAACGCTTCAAATATAGGCTAAGACTTATTTTGAGGATTTAGTATCTTTGGTTTAAAGTTTTTTTTTTTGGAACTAAGAAAACATTTTTCACTTTGAAGTATCCTTGAAGTAATTTTGATTTTTAAACTGGCATTTGTTTGTAGGTGAATATCCTTATACATACACCGAGAAAATAGAATGAAAATTTCATAAATGAAATCTGTATCCTAATTTTAATTTTATTAAAATTAGATTTAAAGCCATATAGGTTGTTAAAAATGTCTTTATTTTAAAGAAGCCGTATCTTTGGCTCGGAATCAATAGCAAAATCCTTAAAGGAAGTTCAAAATCTTTGGATTCAAGTAAACTTTTTGTATGTGTGTATAGACACCTTTTTATATAAACCGATAAAAACGAATTATTTTTTTTTTTTATGAAAAAAAAATAATTAACTCAAATTAGTTAAATCTATTTATATTTTAATGGCTTCAGGTATTTTTTTTTTCTAATTTTTTAATTATTTCTTCACTTCCGTGAATGAAACAATTTCCAAAAATAATAATAATAATAATAATTCGATCAATTAATTTTTTTAAAGAAGTCAAGACAATTTGTTCTCTACTTATGCCAAATTTAAATTAAAATGCAAATAATATAGTACTCTAGTCTTATACAAAAGTTAGCAATTATGGGCCAAAAACCCAAATTAAATTGGTATACTAAAAATATTTACATCATATATGAAAGATTACGCAACCTAAAATTAAACTGCACAATTTACAAAATACTAAGGATAAATTTCTTTAAAATAATGAAATTGTAATTAAAATAAAGTTTATAATCTTTGCTTCAAAAAAAATTATTAAACTTAGGACACAAATTTTGGAATTTGCGTCCCGTTTAAGTTGCATGTCTTTGAACTAAGGCAAATTTTCCGTAAAATAAAGAAACACATTTTTGATTTAAAGAAATAATCCCTAAATTAATTGAAATATTAAATCGTTAGATTTAAGATAAAAACGCTTCAAATATAGGCTAAGACTTATTTTGAGGATTTAGTATCTTTGGTTTAAAGTTTTTTTTTTTTTTTTTTTGAACTAAGAAAACATTTTTCACTTTGAAGCATCCTTTATAATTTGGATTTTTAAACTGGCATTTGTTTGTAGGTGAATAGCCTTATACATACACCGAGAAAATAGAATGAAAATGTCATAAATGCAATCTGTATCCTAATTTTATTTTTATTAAAATTAGATTTAAAGCCATATAGGTTGCTAAAAATGTCTTTATTTTAAAGAAGCCGTATTTTTGGCTCGGAATCAATAGCAAAATCCTTAAGGGAAGTTCAAAATCTTTGGATCCAAGTAAACTTGTTTTTGTGTGTATAGACACCCTTTTATATAAACCAATAAAAACGAATTAAATTTTTTAATGAAAACAAAATAATAAATCACTCAAATTAGTTAAATCTATTTATATTTTAATGGCTTCAGGTATTTTTTTTTCTAATTTTTTAATTATTTCTTCACTTCCGTGATTGAAACAATTTCCAAAAAATAATAATAATAATAATTCGATCAATTAATTTTTTTAAAGAAGTCAAGACAATTTGTTCTCTACTTATGCCAAATTTAAATTAAAATGCAAACAACATACTTGAAAAATTCCAAACGATCCCGTTCAGCAGCAGTCTTAAAAATCTCAGCTGGTGTTCCACTATAGAAGCTTCCCAAAGCTACAACCAAAATCAATGAAAGAGCCAAAACAGCAGCCTAAATAAATCAAAAAGGGGGACAAATTAAAGACAAAACTTAGTTAATATTTGCACAGAAAAGAAAAAAACTAAAAACGTAGTCAATTAAAAAAGTGACAGATACAATTAATTAAAATATAGGGTGATTTGTTAAGAGCTTGATAACTTTTTTTAAAAAAAACGCATAAAATTTGCAAAATCTCATCGGTTCTTTATTTGAAACGTTAGATTGGTCCATGACATTTACTTTTTGAAGATAATTTCATTTAAATGTTGACCGCGGCTGCGTCTTAGGTGGTCCATTCGGAAAGTCCAATTTTGGGCAACTTTTTCGAGCATTTCGGCCGGAATAGCCCGAATTTCTTCGGAAATGTTGTCTTCCAAAGCTGGAATAGTTGCTGGCTTATTTATGTAGACTTTAGACTTGACGTAGCCCCACAAAAAATAGTCTAAAGGCGTCAAATCGCATGATCTTGGTGGCCAACTTACCGGTCCATTTCTTGAGATGAATTGTTCTCCGAAGTTTTCCCTCAAAATGGCCATAGAATCGCGAGCTGTGTGGCATGTAGCGCCATCTTGTTGAAACCACATGTCAACCAAGTTCAGTTCTTCCATTTTTGGCAACAAAAAGTTTGTTAGCATCGAACGATAGCGATCGCCATTCACCGTAACGTTGCGTCCAACAGCATCTTTGAAAAAATACGGTCCAATGATTCCACCAGCGTACAAACCACACCAAACAGTGCATTTTTCGGGATGCATGGGCAGTTCTTGAACGGCTTCTGGTTGCTCTTCACTCCAAATGCGGCAATTTTGCTTATTTACGTAGCCATTCAACCAGAAATGAGCCTCATCGCTGAACAAAATTTGTCGATAAAAAAGCGGATTTTCTGCCACTGATTTTGGTAATAAAATTCAATGATTTGCAAGCGTTGCTCGTTAGTAAGTCTATTCATGATGAAATGTCAAAGCATACTGAGCATCTTTCTCTTTGACACCATGTCTGAAATCCCACGTGATCTGTCAAATACTAATGCATGAAAATCCTAACCTCAAAAGAATCACCCTTTATATGGGAGCTATATCTAAATCTGAACTGATTTTAACCAAATTTAGCACACTGAACGATACTCTTAAAGGTACTTCGTGTGCAAAAGTTGAAGCAAATCAGGACAAAACTCTGGCTTTTTGGCGCTATAAGTTCAAATCGGACGAAAGATATATATGGGATCTATATCTAAATCTGAAGCGATTTAGCAGATATATTGAATATTTTACGAAAGCCCCAAAATATTTGGCTGCCCGAAATTTTGAGAAAATACGTTGATAAATACGTCAATTATGGCCAGATCGGTGATAAATATATATGGCAGCTATATCTAAATCTGAACCGATTTTTTCAAAATCAATAGCGATTGTCTCTGAGCCAATGTAAAACTATGTGCCACATTTGAGGACGATCGGACTTAAACTGCGAGCTGTACTTTGTACACAAAATTACATATACAGACAGACGGACGGACAGACAGACGGACATCGCTAAATCGACTCAGAATATAATTCTAAGCCGATCCGTATACTAAGCGATGGGTCTCAGACTTTTCCTTGTTGGCGTTACATACAAATGCACAAACTTATTATAACTACCCTGTACCACAGTACTGGTGAAGGGTATAAAAAGCAGATTAAATACGTACATAATTCAATTCTTGACCGGTATATATAGGGAGTTTACAAATAATTACAATCCGATATGAACTTTGCGCGGTAAGTAAAGAGCCAGAATTGAAACATGGGGATCGGTTTATACGGGGGCAATATACTAATGAACCGATATGGACAAATTTTTATGTGATTGAGGATCGGATTATCTGGGGCTATATATAACTAAAGACCGATTTGGACCACGTTTGGCATGGTTGTTAGCTGGGGATCGGTTGATATGGGGTCTATATATAACTATGGACCGATATGGACTAATTTGTCAGTTGTTAGAGACTATATACTAACAACACGTGCCAAATTTCAACCGGATCGGATGAAATTTGCTCCTAAAAGAGGCTGCGGAGATCAATTCTGGGGATCCGACTATGTGGGGACTCTATATAATTATGGACCAATATGGATAAATTTTTGCATGGTTGTTAGAGATTTTATACTAATAACACGTGCCAAATTTCAACGGGATCGGATGTATTTTGCTCCTCCAAGAGGGTCCGGAGTTCAAATCTGGGGATCGGTTTATATGGGGCTATATATATATATATATATATATATATATATATATATATATATATATATATATATATATATATATATTATATATATATATATATATATATATATATATATATATATATATATATATATATATATATATATATATATATATATATATATATATATATATATATATATATATATATATATATATATATATATATAATATATATATATATATATATATATATATATATATATATATATATATATATATATATATATATATATATATATATATATATATATATATGGACCGATATGGACCAATTTTTGCATGCTTATTAGAGACAATATACTAAGACCACATACCAAATTTCAACCGGATCGGATGTATTTTGCTCCTCCAAGAGGCTCCGGAGGTCAAATCTGGGTATCGGTTTATATGGGGACTCTATATAATTATGGACCAATATGGACCAATTTTTGTATGCTTATTAGAGACCATATACTAACACCACATACCAAATTTCAACTGAATCGGATGTATTTTGCAAGAGGCTCCTAAGGTCAAATCTGGGGATCGGTTTACATGGGGTCTATATATATATATTTATGGACCGATATGAACAATTTTTGCATGGTTGTTAGAGACCCTATACTAACACCACGTACCAAATTTCCATCGGATCGGATGAAATTTACTACTCCAAGAGGCTCCGGAGATCAAATCTGGGGATCGGTTTATATGGAGGCTATATATGGAGGCTATACGTAAACTTGGTCCGATAGGTCCCATTTGCAATAGCATCCGACCTACATCAATAACAACTACTTGTGCCAAGTTTCACGTCGATAGCTTGTTTCGTTCGGAAGTTAGTGTGATTTCCACAGACGGACGGACTCAGAATTTCACCACGACCCAGAATATATATACTTTATGGGGTCTTAGACCAATATTTCGATGTGTTACAAACGGAATGACAATGATAATATACCCCCATCCTATGGCGGAGGGTATAAAAAAGTCAATTAAGAAAATTATTGGAAAGTTTTACATTTTTAATTTTTAATTAGCCCAATTAACATTTTTAATTCAAATTCAAAATACAATTGAAATTCAGGATTCATTAAATTTTGACTCAAATCTAAAGAAATTTTCAAAGGGAAACATATAACAAAGTGCTATATCATATGCATTCTAATAAAATTACAAGAAAATTATTTAATTTTAAAGGTGAAATAATTAAATTTAAATTAAATCAATCAACAAAGTACCTGAAGTTTACTTAGGAAAGCAATTAAAAAAATTAATTGAGTTTTACACTTAAAATCAATTAAATTGTTTGAATTGAAATAGTCGAAGAATTTTGTAACAAACTTTCTTAGAAATAAAAAAATATAATTTCTTCGGCAATTTCAATTAAAATTGATTTGAAAAAATTTCATATTTTCGTGATTGAAGCAATTTCAATTGAAAATTTAATTGGATAAATTAATTTCGTTATTGCATGAAAAAATCTTTCTTTGTGTCGAATTCAAAACGAAAATGTCGACAACATTGGAGATCCTAGACTCTACCTGAAATGTGTCAGCAATGACTACAGCTTTCATACCACCTTGGGATGAGTAGAATACACAAACGACATAGATTAGAACAACAGCGATTTTTGTATCCAAGCCCGTTGCCTTCGATAGGGCAATGGCTGGGGCCAAGACAGCCACCGCAGTATAAAAGCACATCTGTAAAGAACAAAGCAAATTATGTAGATAAATAATATACACTGAACAAAATACTGATTTAATATTAACACTAAGAAAAAACGTATCCTATTGCAAAATTTTTTTTATTTTAATTATTTTGTGATTTCAAAGGAGTGAGGAATTATTTTAAGGCTACATTTAAGACGCCAGTCACGTTTAAATTGAGATTTTGTTGCTTGCAAATCTTAATTTATGAACTTTTGCATCGTGTAAATTCGAAGTCCATCACATCACGTGATAATCGCAATGTAAACTTACAAATTAAAGTATAAATTATGCCATTTTTCAAGTAAAGTCTTTAGACTTTTTAATAAAGTCTTGAAATACATGTTGTATTTTTGAACGCTTCTTAAATTTTATTTACAAAAACTTATTTATTAAATTTCATTACCTATACTTTTTTCTAATTTCTAATTTATCTGGTGTGTTAGAGGTATATGGAAATCTTGGGTAGTACACGCAAAAAAATAATTCTTTCCTCCCA
Source organism: Haematobia irritans (assembly GCF_050003625.1). Classification (NCBI taxonomy): domain Eukaryota; kingdom Metazoa; phylum Arthropoda; class Insecta; order Diptera; family Muscidae; genus Haematobia; species Haematobia irritans. The sequence continues at coordinate 165,037,960 of NC_134400.1, forward strand.
AACGAAATTTTAGACAAACAAAGTTCGTTTCTCATTTGCTTTTCGCTGTAAGGAAGTGTATTTGGAAGAAAAGTATATAATTTTTGTGATAAACGTTTATTCTTTTCCAGGATGTAAAAACAATTTCATAAAGACTAACTCAAAAAAATTTTTTTTTTCTGGCTAATTGCATTTTCCCTCACATCTTTCTAACTTCCACGAAGATTTTTAGTTCTTAGCACCTTTTTCTGTAATACAAACAATGTAGAAGAAATTATACGATTTTATAAATTTTTAAAATTTTTTTACCTTTCGCCTGGACGGAGAATCGAACCGCGGACCATGCACTTTGTAAGCCAACACACTAACCACTGAGCTATGTACCTGTTCCCTGTTGGGAGCCACCGTGGTGCAATGGTTAGCATGCCCGCCTTGCATACACAAGGTCGTGGGTTCGATTCCTGCTACGACCGAACACCAAAAAGTTTTTCAGCGGTGGATTATCCCACCTCAGTAATGCTGGTGACATTTCTGAGGGTTTCAAAGCTTCTCTAAGTGGTTTCACTGGAATGTGGAACGCCGTTCGGACTCGGCTATAAAAAGGAGGTCCCTTGTCATTGAGCTTAACATGGAATCGGGCAGCACTCAGTGATAAGAGAGAAGTTCACCACTGTGGTATCACAATGGACTGAATAGTCTAAGTGAGCCTGATACATCGGGCTGCCACATAACCTAACCTAACCTAACCTATGTACCTGTTATGGTCATCAATAGATAAATATCCATATAAGTTATATTTATATAGCATAGCTTGCGGCGCCCACGTACCGAACAAACAATGTTTATTTAACACAAACAAACATTTAGTTTGGCACCGTGGAGCAGTGGTTGCTACGTCTGACTCTCATGCCAAGGGTCGTGGGTTCGATCCCTGCTTCGACCAAAGTTTTTTTTTTTTTTTTACATACATTCTACATATGTTCGGAAGATTCCGAAAAAATGTTAAACATTACATTGTACTATATTAAATTTTGAACTGTAAAATGTGTTTTATTAAAGACCAAAAGTCAGAAAAGAACAGTGTTTGATATAAACGAAATAGGATATAACCCCAGCAAAACAAGAGTCTTCAAAAAAGTTGTTCGGACTTATCATAGGACGGAAGTACTCCATATTTGGATCCTTTGGCGCTATGATTATGAGCCCCATGAAAGTTAGCCCCAAAACCTAAACGAAGTAGGACCACAGTTGCTACTCGAGCCAAACATAATCTACCAAATTTTGAGGAAAATTTTAACAAAAACCTAGCAAACCTAAAACAAATTATTTCATTTCTATAGAAAATGTTCTCAAAATTTCATTTCTGTATAATTGTTTTGATTATAATCTTATTTCTATAGAAAATTTTCTCAAAATTGTGTTTCTTTCGAGAATTTTCTCAAAATTTCATTTCTACAAAAATTTTTCTCAAAATTTCATTTCTATGAAAAATATTCTCAAAATTTTATTTCTATAGGACATTTTGTCAACATTTTATTTATATAGAACATTTTCTTACAATTTTATTTATATAGAAAATTTTGTCAAAATTTTACTTATATAGGTTAGGTTAGGTGGCAGCCCGATGTATCAGGCTCACTTAGACTATTCAGTCCATTGTGATACCACATTGGTGAACTTCTCTCTTATCACTGAGCGCTGCCCGATTCTATGTTATAAAAAATTTGTCAAAATTTTATTTCTTAGAAAATTCTGCAAAATTTTATTTCTAGAGAAAAATTTTTCTCAAAATTTCATTTCTATGAAAAATATTCTCAAAATTTTAATTCTATAGGAAATTTTGTAAAAATTTTATTTCTATAATTTTTTGTTTTCAAAAGTTTATTTCTTTAGTAAAGCTTTTCAAAATTTTCTAAATTTTTTTATCTATGTTTGTTGTTTTTGTTTTTTCTTTACCTTTTTGTTTATTACCTTCTGTTTTCTTTTTGTAAATTCAAGCTCGGGGTCAAAGTTTTATTTTCTGTTTTATTTTTTTATAATTCGATATTTCGATCTCCTTCGGAAATCATCGACGGGAATAAAATAAATAAATAAAATTAAAACCTATGTCACTGGTGTTTTTGCAATATTTTATTTCTATAACAAATATTGTCAAAATTTTATTTCTATAAATTTTTTTTTTAAATTTCTGTATAGAAAGTTTTGTCAAAATTTTATTTCTATAGATTTTTTTATTTTCTTTATAGAAAATTTTGTCAAAATTTTATTTATATAGCACATATTGTCAAAATTGTATTTCTATAGAAAAATTTTTCAATTTTTTATAGAAAATTTTGTTCAAATTTTATTTCTATAGAAAGTTTTGTTTATAGAAAATGGTCTTAGAATTTTGTCAAAATTTTATTTCTTAGAAAATTTTGTCAAAATGTTATTTCTAGAGAAAAATTTTTCTCAAAATTTCATTTCTATGAAAAATATTCTCAAAATTTTATTTCTATAGGAAATTTTGTCAAAATTTTATTTCTATATTTCTTTTTCCAAAGTTTATTTCTTTAGTAAAGTTTCTCAAAATGTTCTCAATTTTGTATCTATGTTTGTTGTTTTTATACCCTCCACCATAGGATGGGGGTATATTAACTTTGTCATTCCGTTTGTAACACATCGAAATATTGGTCTAAGACCCCATAAAGTATATATATTCTGGGTCGTGGTGAAATTCTGAGTCGATCTAAGCATGTCCGTCCGTCCGTCCGTCCGTCCGTCCGTCCGTCTGTCCGTCTGTCCGGCTGTCCGTCCGTCTGTGGAAATCACGCTAACTTCCGAACGAAACTAGCTATCGACTTGAAACTTGGCACAAGTAGTTGTTATTGATGTAGGTCGGATGGTATTGAAAATGGGCCATATCGGCCCACGTTTACGTATAGCCCCCATATAAACCGATCCCCAAATTTGGCCTGCGGAGCCTTCCGGAGCAGCAAAATTCATCCGATCCGGTTGAAATTTGGTACGTGGTCTAAGTATACGGTCTCTAACAACCATGCAAAAATTGGTCCATATCGTTCCATAATTATATATAGCCCCCATATAAACCGATCCCCAGATTTGACCTCCGGAGCCTCTTGGAGGGGCAAAATTCATCCGATCCGGTTGAAATTTGGTACCTGATGTTAGTATACGGTCTCTAATAACCATGCAAAAATTGGTCCATATCGGTCCATAAATATATATAGCTCCCATATAAACCGATCCCCAGATTTGACCTCCGGAGCCTCTTGGAGGAGCAAACTTCATCCTACCCGATTGAAATTTGGTACGTGGTGTTAGTATATGGTCTCTAACAACCATGCAAAAACTGGTCCATATCGGTCCATAATTATATATAGCTCCCATATAAACCGATCCCCAGATTTGACCTCCGGAGCCTCTTGGAGGGGCAAAATTCATCCGATCCGTTTGAAATTGGGTACCTGATGTTAGTATACGGTCTCTAACAATCATGCAAAAATTGGTCCATATCGGTCCATAATTATATATAGCTCCCATATAAACCGATCCCCAGATTTGAACTCTGGAGCCTCTTGGATGAGCAAAATTCATCCGATCCAATTGAAATTTAGTACGTGGTGTTAGTATATGGTCTCTAACAACCATGCAAAAATTGGTCCATATCGGTCCATAATTATATATAGCTCCCATATAAACCGATCCCCAGATTTGACCTCCGGAGCCTCTTGGAGGAGCAAAAGTCATCCGATGCGGTTGAAATTTGGTACATTTCGTTAGTATATGGCCTCTAACAGCCATGTAAAAATTGTCAAATTTTACTACTATAGAAAGTTTTGTCAAAATTTCATTTCTATAGAAAGTTTTGTAAAAAGTTTATTTCTATAGCAATGTTTGTCAACATTTTATTTCCATAGAAAATTTTGTCAAAATTTTATTTCTATAGAAAATTTTGTAAAAAAAATTATTTCTGGAGAAAATTTTGTCAACATTTTATTTCTATAGACAATTTTGTCAACATTTTATTTCTATAGAACATTTTGTCAACATTTTATTTCTATAGAAAATTTTGTCAACATTTTATTTCTATAGAAAATTTTGTCAAAATTTTATTGCTATAGAAAATTTTGTCAACATTTTACTTCCATAGAAAATTTTGTCAACATTTTATTTCTATAGAAAATTTTGTCAAGTTTTTATTTCTATAGAAAATTTTGTCAAAATTTTATTTCTATAGAAAATTTTGTCAAACTGAATTATATACGTATTTAATCGGCCTTTTTTTTTTTTTGTTTAATATATACCCCTTATGGACTAACTTACAATTTAGAAGACAGTGTTAAAAAGTTTTACGATACCTTGCCATCGGCAAGTGTTATCGCAACCCAAGTAATTCGATTGTGGATGACAGCCTTTAGTAGAAGTTCCTACGCAATCCATGGTGGAGGGTACATAAGATTCGGCCTGGCCGAACTTACGGCCGTATATACTTGTTTTTTTGTACCTTTTTGTTTATTACCTTCTGTTTTCTATTTGTAAATTCAAACTCGAAGTCAAAGTTTTATATTCTGTTTTATTTTTTTATAATTCGATATTTCGATCTCCTTCGGAAATCATCGACGGGAATAAAATAAATAAATAAAATTAAAAGCTATGTCACTTGAGTTGTCCTCTCAGTTCTGTTTCTGTTGGTAGCAGCAACAGAAATGAGAGGACAACACCAGTGACATAGGTTTTAATTTTATTTATTTATTTTATTCCCGTCGATGATTTCCGAAGGAGATCGAAATATCGAATTATAAAAAAATAAAACAGAAAATAAAACTTTGACCTCGAGCTTGAATTTACAAAAAGAAAAAAAAAAGGATTTTTTTTTCTCAAATTTTCATTTCTATAGGAAATTTTCTCAAAACTTCATTTCTATAGGAAATTTTTCTAAAACTTCATCTCTATAGGAAACTTTCTCAAAATGCCATTTCTATAGAAAATTTTGTCAAAATTTTATTTCTATAGCAAATTTTTTCAAAATTTTATTTCAATAGAAATTTTTTTCAAATTTTTATTTCAATAGAAAATGTTGTCAAATTTTTTGCTATGGAACATTTTGTCAAAAAAAAAATTTTCTATAGAACACTTTGTCAAAATGTTATTTCTATTAAAAATTTATGAAGAACCTCCTGGTTGGAGAGGAATAGTTTGCAAAATATACAAAAACATCAAGAATTTGACCAATCTACCAAAAAAAAATAAAAAATCGACCATTTTTGGTATAACTCTACCAAATGTGGCAACAGTGAGTGGGACCCCAAAAGATTATATGTAAAACAACAACGTCAAATTTAATTTTAATTTTTTGTTTTGGAGCCTGTTTACGTTATGAAAATAACCCCCAATATTTCAAATGAAATTGAAGCTCAATTGGATTGTGCTGCGTTTCCAAGTGGAACTAGTTTTCGAATTCATTTCGCGATTAGAGATTAGTAGGCGTTATGAATAAGGGGTCCTATGAAAATTTGCCCCAAAACTTAAATGAAGTAGGACCCCAAAAATTATATGGAAAATAACAATACCTATTTTTATGTTTTTTTTTTCATTTTATTTTTGAGGCCCGTTTGTATGAACCCCAAGTATCCTTTTTGGGATTGTGCATCTGGGATTGTGGCCCTGCTTGATTTGGCTATTGGGGCCATGGTTGCCACTTGAGCCACAAATAATCTACCAAAGTTTTGAGAAAATTCTACCAAGAAACTACCAAACATTAACAACAACATTTTAACAACAACAACATTTTATTTCTATAGAAAATTCTGTTAAAATTTTATTTCTATAGAAAGTATTTGGAGAAGAATAAAAACAGTGAAAAATCTACCATTTTTGGTATAATTCTAACAACAGTGGCAACCGTTCATTGTTCATACCGCCAGATTCTTACCCAGGAACATATATTTAGTTTTTTTATACCCTCCACCATAGGATGGGGGTATATTAACTTTGTCATTCCGTTTGTACCACATCGAAATATTGCTCTAAGACCCCATAAAGTATATATATTCTGGGTCGTGGTGAAATTCTGAGTCGATCTGAGCATGTCCGTCCGTCCGTCCGTCTGTTGAAATCACGCTAACTTCCGAACGAAACAAGCTATCGACTTGAAACTTGGCACAAGTCGTTGTTATTGATGTAGGTCAGATGGTATTGCAAATGGGCCATATCGGCCCACTTTTACGTATAGCCCCCATATAAACGGACCCCCAAATTTGGCTTGCGATTGCTCTAAGAGAAGCAAATTTCATCCGATCCGGCTGAAATTTGGTACATGGTGTTAGTATATGGTCTCTAACAACCATGCAAAAATTGGTCCATAACGGTCCACTTTTTCGTATAGCCCCCATATAAACGGACCCCCAAATTTGGCTTGCGATCGCTCTAAGAGAAGCAAATTTCATCCGATCCGGCTGAAATTTGGTACATGGTGTTAATATATGGCCTCTAACAACCAAATTGGTCGATATCGGTCCATAATTTCATATAGCCCCCATATAAACCGATCCCCCGATTTGGCTTGAGCAGCCTCTAAGAAAACCAAATTTCATCCGATCCGGCTGAAATTTGGTACATGGTGTTAGTATATGGTCTCTAACAACCAAGCAAAAATTGGTCCACATCGGTCCATAATTATATATAGCCCCCATATAAACCGATCCCCCGATTTGGCTTGTGGAGCCTCTAAGAGAAGCAAATTTCAGCCGAATCGGATGGTACATGGTATTGGTATATATTCTCTAATGACCATGCAAAAATTGGTCCACATCGGTCCATAATTATATATACCCCCCATATAAACCGATCCCCCGATTTGGCTTGCGGAGCCTCTAAGAAACGAAAATTTCATCCGATCCGGCTGAAATTTTGAACATGGTGTTAGAATGTGATTTCTAACAAACACGCAAGAATTGGTCCATATCGGTCCATAATTATATATAGCCCCCATATAAACCGTTCCCCAGATTTGATCTCCGGAGCCTCTTGGAGGAGCAAAATTCATCCGATCCGGCTGAAATTTGCAACGTGGTGTTAGTAGAAGGCCGCTAAAATCCATGCCAAAATTGGTCCATATCGGTCTATAGTTATATATAGCCGATCCCCAATCACACCAAATCTAAATTTTATTTCTATAGAAACTTTAAACTTAATTATATACGTATTTAATCGGCCTTTTTTAGTTTAATATATACACACAAAAAATTATCACCAACATTTTTTCAATTAAACACTTAATTGAATTTGGAAACGGATTCAATTAATATGTTAATTGATTCAATTAATTATTTAATCAAATCCGAATAAAAACCAATTAAAAAAATTATTGATATTTGTTACGTTTCAATTTAATATATTAATTGATTCAATCAATTTGTTAATCAATTCGGAAATAATTTTCAATTACAAACGTGATTGAAAATTTTTCCGTTTCCAATTACACATGTGATTGATCCAATCACCTTTGTGATTGAAACTGAATAATTTTGAGCAATGGAAAGAGCGAAAAGAGAACAAGAGAATGGGTATTTATTCAACAATGTATGATGGAGAGATCAGTCTGTGGAAGTAACTCGTAACGAACGGTTGGGTTTTTGTTTTTCGCGTAAATTGAAAAACATGATTGGCGACATTCTGTCTGCTGCATTGAAAATGTGTGCATAAATATTTTGAACGCAACAACAAATCATAGCAAAGGGTTGAAATAAATAAAGTGTGCAACAACAAACGGCCACGTGGTAAAGGTTTGAAAAAAATATATGACAGAACGCATTTGAAATTACCTGTGTTTGTGTTTTGTGGTATTGTAAAAATGGAAAACAATCTACGTTTATTGAAGGTAAGAAATTTTGAAATGTGAATACCGTTTTCCATTGAAGCCTGTTTACATTAAGTTGACTAAAATAATATATTTTTTATTCATTCCTTTTAGTGACCAATTTTATTTCGTGAAATTGACCAATCAATGCCATCAACTCCATAATTTGATCAAATATATAAAAATATGTTTGCAATAAAAAAGTGGGTACCTTATTGATCTTTTAAAATTATAAATTTTTTTCACTCCTAGTTTTCTAAAAACCAAGAGCGGTATGGGTTTGTTGGAAGATTCACCTTTAAGTTGGGAAGTGGCATTGGCATTCAATTGCATTTTTGTTTTATATGCCTTTTTCAATTTGAACCCAAGTAGAGAGCAGTATATCTGATATATAAACTAATGAGCTGAATTATGTAATGGTAAAAAAGTTCTTTCTTTTGGATTTAAAAATATGAAAAATATCCGATAATAATAAAAATATGTATTTTCCATTTATATTTTTTTCTTTTTCCAGAATTTGCAAAGTACCATCAATATAATACAAAATATTACATTGCCTTCCCATTATTTTCGTCTTTGATTGGTTCAAATTTTTCATTTAAATTTTATCGAAAAAATGCTAAATCCAATCTGAAAAATTGTGAATTTTTGAAAATATTTAAGGTCAAACGTTTCCGACAAGCGTTAGAAACCATTAAAAATTATAAAAATTATTTATTTAACAAAATATCACAGAATTTTTTAATTTACATTTAAAACATTTGAGTTCGGATCACACCTAGAGAAGTGATGCAAATTCAGTGCAACGACTGTTGAAATGGATGACTTCCGTCCTATGACAAGCCCATGTTAAATTCATTGTTTCTGCACCACTTCCGGATCCAAAAAGAACATTTTCATTATTTTTTGGCGACGCTTTTTTTGCTGGGATACTTTACAAAAAGTTATGGCGGGGATAGACCTATTTTCTTCCAAAATGGTTCATAAATCATAAAAAAATCGGTTTTTAAACTAAGGCTAAATTAACTTATATTTATTGCAAAAAAAAATATTTTGTTTCAGGTTATTGTTAAAATTTCCCCCAGCCCAACGAATTTTTCTTTATTCCAAATATATCTCAATAGTTTTATGAACTAAATGACAGTAAAATTTCAATGACATACAAATAAAAGTTCAATGCTAACTAAAGCAGAAAAAGTTTTTCGTACACTTCTAATTAATTTGACGCTTAAGATTTTTCTTTATTTTTAGTTCATTTTTGCATTTTGTAAATGGTATTTAAAAATCCAAAAATGTCAAAAAAATTTTCGTTTCGTTAATTTTTCTCAAAATTTGGAATAAAATTTTGAATTAAAATTTCGCACGATATAGTTCATTTTTTCCCTCATAGTTTACCTTTTTTATCTGTGTACTAACGAAATTCTTTGGGTCTATCTGAGTACCTACCTGTAGAACATATAAGATAGCTCCCAAAACACGAATTTCCTTGCCAAAACGTATACCCAAATATTCATAACAACTGGTCAGTTCCATTTTGAAATAAATCGGATAGAAAATTTTCACAGCTACCGGTACAACAAACACCATGGGAATAACTATAATTAAAGCAAAAAAAAGAACATTGAAAAACAACAACAACCAAATTCTTGAAAGTATTTACACACTCACCAATCAATACAAATTGTGATCCCTGGAAATACATTTCCGATGGATTGCCCAGCAATTCAATGGCTGTTATAAAGCTTGTGGTCAAACTCAAAGTAACCGGAAATATGGACATTTCGGAACCAAGTAAAAATTCATTCGAAGAACTGCCCGATTTCTTAAAGAATCCATAGAAGATGCCAATACCCAATGAGATAACCAGCATGGCCAATAGCACAGTATAATCATAGGCTGAAAATTTGGCCTTATGTGAGGGATTACTGCATTCCTCCAAGGGTACATCATTGACCAAGGGAATAAGCTGGGCCGCTTCCTGTTCAAAACTCTTCAGCAATACTGAAGCGGCCAATTTCAAATGGGGATTTTCCAATGACGAATCTTCACCGCGTACAATCAAATATTCCGAAGTCTTAATGGCTGGAGGCGGATCAGTGGTAGTTTCAAATGATTCGACTACACTCGAGGCCGGAAGTGACAAACATCCAGCAGTGTGAGCCAAAGCACACAAAAACAAAAGTTTCAAAATGGCCACCATGGAAGCAGACATTTTCATTCAGATGTTAGTTTCTCGTAGGTCTCGTAATAAACAAAAAATTTCAAAACTATATCAAAAATATTTTTCTCTACGGAAATCAACTAATCCGGTATATATTTTTGGTATACGTTGGTTTTTTTGTTGTTTTGTTTTCAGTTGGTCTCGCAGATATTCGGGTTTTGTGCTTGTCGTTATTGTTTTGTTTCTTCTCTATAATCAGTGAGAGAGAGGCGAGTTGTTTACATCTCCGTTAGCGTTTCAATTGAGAAAGAGAAATTCAAACTATTTTCTCACAATAAATTCAGTAAGCTGCAATAACAACAAAAAAATAAACAAAAGAGAATGTGAAACATTTTTAACTATGAGATGGCTAGAGAAATTTTCATAATATTCATTAAATATAGATTATAAAATAAATTAAGCCTACAAGGCAATTTCATAAATTTAATGAATATTTTTAATTATTATAATGAATTTCAGTTTGATATTAAAAAATAAATTGCCTTCTATTAATGAACATTGTTCATTGTTTCGTTATATATAGTATGTATGTGTGGAAAAATTTTCTTGTCTCTCAAGCAGAACTAAATAAAAATGTACCCTAAATGTACACTTAAAAAGGGTTACCCTCTTCCAAAGATTTTGACTTTTTTGAGAAGTGTAAAAAAAAGTGTATACATCTACTTTAGTTAGCACTGAACTTAATGTATGTGAAATTAATTCCCACACAAAAAACAAATATCACGAAAATTTTTCCCATTAAAAATTTTAATTGATTTAAAAAAAAAATATTCAATTAAAAATTTAATTGATTCAACAAATTTTTTAATTGAAACAAAGTCAATCATAACAAGCATATACGGCCGTACGTTCGGCCAGGCCGAAGCTTATGTACCCTCCACCATGGATTGCGTAGAAACTTCTACTGAAGACCGTCATCCACAATCGAATTACTTGGGTTGCGATAACTTTTGCCGATGACAAGGTATCTTAAAACTTCCTAATACCGTAATATATACCACGTAGTCCATACGTGGTATATATTAAACTTAAAATGGCCCATTAAATACGTATATAATTAGTTTGACAAAATTTTCTATAGAAAAAAATTTTTGACAAAATAAAATTTTGACAATATTTTCTATGGAAGTAAAATTTGGACAAAATTTTCAATAGAAATAACATTTTGACAAAATTTTCTATAGAAATAAAATTTTTACAAAATTTTCAAAAGATTTAAAATTTTGACAACATTCTCTATACACACAAAAATTTTTTTTTCTGATTCAATCACGAAATTAATTGACCCAATTAATTTTTAATTGAAATGTCTTCAATCACAGAAATGATAGTATCAATTAAAAAAATAATTGAAGGTCAATTAAAAAGTTAATTGATCCAATTAAAAATGTAATTGATACTATTATTTTTGTGATTGATTTTTGTTTCAATTAAAAAAGTTTGTTGTATCAATTAAATTTTTAATTGAATATTTTTTAAAACTCAATTAAAATTTTAATTGGAAAAATTTACGTGAAATTTTTTTGTGTGTAGAATTAAAATTTTGACAACATTTTCTATAGAAATAAAATTTTGCCAAAATTTTCTATAGAAATAAAATTTGACAAAAGTTTCTATAGGAATAAAATTTCGACAAAATTTTCTATAGAAATAAAATTTTGACAAAATTTTCAATAGAAATAAAATTTTGCTAGATTATTTTTGCTCGAGTGGCAGCATGATTATGAACCGATATGGACCAATTTTTGTGTGATTGGGGATCGGCTATATATAACTATAGACCGATATGGACCAATTTTGGCATGGTTATTAGCGGCCATATACACGCAAAGAAAAAAAAAAACGTTTGGAAAACGTGTACCGAAAACGTTTTTCTTCTGTTAGAGTTTTTTGAATTGCTTCGAAAATTTTAAACTTTTATCATCAAAAAAAAAATTCGTTTGTTACAAAATTTTTATTTTTTCAATAACAAAAAGTTATTTTTGAAACAACAACACAGTACATTTCGTTTATATCAAACACTGTTCTTTTCTGACTTTAGGCCTTTAATAAGACACATTTTACAGTTCAAAATTTAATATTTAATGTTGAACATTTTTTCGGAATCTTCCGAACATATCTGGAATATATGTAAAAAAAGACAAAATAAAAAAAAACTTTGGTCGAAGCAGGGATCGAACCCACGACCCTTGGCATGCACGTCGGACATAGCAACCACTGCTCCACGGTGCCAAACTAAATATTTGTTTCTGTTAAATAAACTTTGTTTATTCGGTTCGTGGGCGCCGAAAGCTATGCTATAAAATATAACTTATATGGATATTTATCTATTGATGACCATAACAGGTACATAGCTCAGTGGTTAGTGTGTTGGCTTACAAAGTACATGGTCCGCGGTTCGATTCTCCGTCCAGGCGATAGGTAAAAAAATTTTCCAAATTTATAAAATCGTATAATTTCTTCTACATTGTTGGTATTACAGGAAAAGGTGTTAAGAACTAAAAAACCTCGTGGATGTGAGAAAGATGTGAGGGAAAATGCAATTAGCAAGAAAACAATGTTTTTTTAGTTAGTCTTTATGAAATTGTTTTTAAAGAATAAACGTTGACCACAAAAAGTATATACTTTTCTTCCAAATACACTTCCTTAGAGCGAAAAGCATATGAGAAACGAACTTTGTTTGTCTAAAATTTCGTTTGGGAGGAAAGAATTATTTTTTTGCGTGTATTAACACCACGTTGCAAATTTCAACCGGATCGGATGAATTTTGCTCGTCCAAGTGGCTCCGGAGTTCAAATCTGGGGTTCGGTTTATATAGGGGCTATATATAATTATGGACTGATATGGACCAATTTTTGAATGGTTCTTAGAGACCATATACTAACACCAGGTACCAAATTTCAACCGGATCGGATGAATTTTGCTCCTCTAAGAGGCTCCGCAGTTCAAATCTGGAGATCGGTTTATATGGGGGCTATATATAATTATGGACCGATATGGACCAATTTTTGCATGGCTGTTAGAGACCATATACTAATACCATGTACCAAATTTCAGCCGTATCGGATGAAATTTGCTTCTCTTAGAGCAATCGCAAGCCAAATTTGGGGGTCCGTTTATATGGGGGCTTTATGTAAAAGTGGACCGATATTGACCAATTTTTGCATGGTTGTTAGAGACCACATACGAACACCATGTACCAAATTTCAGCCGGATCGGATGGAATTTGCTTCTCTTAGAGCAATCGCAAGCCAAATTTGGGGGTCCGTTTATATGGGGGCTATACGTAAAAGTGGACCGATATGGCCCATTTGTAATACCATCCGACCTACATCAATAACAACTACTTGTGCCAAGTTTCAAGTCGATAGCTTGTTTCGTTCGGAAGTTAGCGTGATTTCAACAGACGGACGGACGGACATGCTCAGATCGACTCAGAATTTCACCACGACCGAGAATATATATATATACTTTATGGGGTCTTAGAGCAATATTTCGATATGTTACAAACGGAATGACAAAGTTAATATACTCCCATCCTATGGTGGAGGGTATAAAAAGCTTGCAGTATCAATTAAGTTTTTAATTGACTTTGGTGACTTTTCAGTGACCAAAGACATTTCAATTAAAAATTAATTGGATCAATTAATTTCGTGAGTAAAGACCAAAATTATTTTTTTGTATGCACGTTTAGTTCAAAAAGTTTTTGAACTAAATGTGGAATAAAGAAAATTTCATTGAACTAGGGAAGTTTTCTTTAAAAATTTTTTTAAATTTTAAAACAAATAAAAAACAATAAGCATAAGTTAAATTTACACTGGAAAAAATATTTACTTGGTATTAAAGATTACGCAACCTAAGTTTAAGAATGAGCAATGCACACAATATTAAGGATAAATTACTTTAAAATAAGAAAATTTTTATTAAAAGAAAGTTTATAAATTCAATTTTGTTTTTATACCCTCCACCATAGGATGGGGGTATATTAACTTTGTCATTCCGTTTGTAACACATCGAAATATTGCTCTAAGACCCCATAAAGTATATATATTCTGGGTCGTGGTGAAATTCTGAGTCGATCTAAGCATGTCCGTCCGTCCGTCTGTGGAAATCACGCTAACTTCCGAACGAAACAAGCTATCGACTTCAAACTTGGCACAAGTAGTTGTTATTGATGTAGGTCGGATGGTATTGAAAATCGGCCATATCGGACGTTTACGTATAGCCCCCATATAAACCGATCCCCAAATTTGGCTTGGGGAGCCTCCCGGAGCAGCAAAATTCATCCGATCCGGTTTAAATTTGGTACCTGATGTTAGTATACGGCCTCTAACAACCATGCAAAAATTGGTCCATATCGGTCCATAATTATATATAGCTCCCATATAAACCGATCCCCAGATTTGACCTCCGGAGCCTCTTGGAGGGGAAAAATTCATCCGATCCGGTTGAAATGTGGTACCTGATGTTAGTATACGGTCTCTAACAACCATGCAAAAATTGGTCCATATCGGTCCATAATTATATATAGCCCCCATATAAACCGATCCCCAGATTTGAACTCCGGAGCCTCTTGGAGGAGCAAAATTCATCCGATCCAATTGAAATTTAGTACGTGGTGTTAGTATATAGTCTCTAACAACCATGCAAAAATTGGTCCATATCGGTTCATAATTATATATAGCTCCCATATAAACCGATCCCCAGATTTGACCTCAGGAGCCTCTTGGAGGAGCGAAATTCATCCGATCCAGTTGAAATTTGGTACATGGTGTTAGTATATGGTATCTAACAACCATGCAAAAATTGGTCCATATCGGTCCATAATTATATATAGCAAAAGTCATCCGATGCGGTTGAAATTTGGTACATTTTGTCAATATATGGCCTCTAACAGCCATGTAAAAATTGGTCAATATCGGTCTTTAGTTATATATAGCCGATGACTTATTACACAAAAATTGGTCCATATCGCCAAAAATAATCTACCAAAACTTTATTTCCATAGAAAATTTTGTCAAATTTTATTACTATAGAAAGTTGTGTCAAAATTTCATTTCTATAGAAAGTTTTGTCAAACGGCTATTTCTATAGAAATGTTTGTCAAAATTTTATTTCCATAGAAAGTTTCGTCAAAATTTTATTTTTATAGAAAATTTTGTAAAAAATTTATTTCTGTAGAAAATTTTGTCAACATTTTATTTCTATACAAAATTTTGTCAACATTTTACTTCCATAGAAAATTTTGTCAACATTTTATTTCTATAGAAAATTTTGTCAAGTTTTTATTTCTATAGAAAATTTTGTCAAAATTTTATTTCTATAGAAAATTTTGTCAAGTTTTCATTTCTGTAGAAAATTTTGTCAAACTATATTATATACGTATTTAATCGGCCTTTTTTTGTTTAATATATACCCCGTATGGGCTAACTTACAATTTAGAAGACAGTGTTAAAAAGTTTTACGATACCTTGCTATCGGCAAGTGTTATCGCAACCCAAGTAATTCGATTGTGGATGATAGCCTTTAGTAGAAGTTCCTACGCAATCCATGGTGGAGGGTACATAAGATTCGGCCTGGCCGAACTTACGGCCGTATATACTTGTTCAATTTAGAGTAAAAATTTTTGAAATTTGCGTGCTTCCGTTAAAGTCGCATGTCTTTGAACTAAGGCAAATTTTCTTTAACCCTTAAATGCACAAGAACACCGATCCTCAAAAAAAAATATATTTAATATGCAAAGTGCTAAAAAAGAACATCTGCATACCATACCACATTTTTTCCTAAATTTTTTGTTTTTTTTTTGCAAAAGTAGTGTTTGAATCTTAAAAGTGCGCATTAATCTAAGTTTTTGTTTACAATATAGAATAGATACATTTTTACACTACACAAATTTTTACCAACTTACCCTTTTATTTCTGGGAAAAAATAATTATTCTCCAATTTGTAGTTTTTTTAAAATTTCGGGAAAAATTTAATTTAAAATGTTCAAGATTGGTTTCAGTTTACAGAGAAGTACTATACATTTTCCAAACAAAATGCTTATTTTTTAAAACTGCCCTATGATGTTTAAAATGCGAAAAACTTTTATTCGTAGAATTCGGTCAAAATTTTAAGAAGTAACAATTTTTTTCTGGTTGTATCTTAAAAGATACAGTGTGCATTTAAAGGTTAAAGTATTTTTGAGTTAAATAAAAATTAACTGAAATATTGAATCTTTAGGTTTACTATAAAAACGCTTCAAATATAGACTTATTCTGAGGATTTTGTGTCTTTGGTTTAAAGTTGTTTGGAACTAAAAAAGTATTTTGTACTTGGAAGAATATAATTTGGATGTTTAAACTGCCATTTTGCCAATTGGCAAAAAGAGAATGAAAATTCCATAAATGAGAACTGTAACCTAATTTTAATTTTATTGATCCTAGATTTGAAACTACAAAGGCCTCTAAAAAATTTCCTTATTTTAAAGAAGCCACATCTTTGGCTCGGAATCAATACCAAAATCCTTAAGGGAAGGTCAACATCTTTAGATCCAAGTAAAATTTTTGTTTTTTTTTTTTTTTTTTTGAGTGTAAAACAAACTTTTTTGTGTGAAAAGTAAAGGCTCCCAATACTCCAAATATCATAAAAATCAATACTTAGATTCTGTTTGCAATCCTATAATGGCCAATAGTCCAAGCCACATCTTTGCTTGGAAATGAATATCAAAATCCTAAAGAGAAAGTCAACATCTTTGAAACCAAGTAAACTTAAGTTTTTAAAGTGCATAAATTTAATGAAATTTATTTTTGTTATTATCCTAATTATAGAAATTTGTTTTATAGTTTTTGATACTTTATGGTTTAATTGAGACGATCATTAATTTATTGAAGCAAATAAAGTCACACGTTCAATAACTCATCATCATCATCGTCTGGGTCCATTAATAATTGGTGATGGTACCGTATGTATTTAATGGTATTAATTTTTTTTTTTTATTTTTAATTAATTTTACCGAGCAATATTTTCAAGTTCAATATTATTTCCTTACAAATTCTTATAGACGACATACGTATACATTGTTTCTCTTTTTTAGTTGATCATGTATTTATGTAAGTCAATGATCTTCAATTAATTAATTGCCATTTTGCAAAAAACAAAAAGAAACTAATAAACAATATGTGTGTTCACACAACCATATTTATCCACCCATCCATCCATAGAAGAAAGAAACACACAGAACTAAGTGCGATAAAAGTAAATTCAATTGTATGGTAGCTAGAGGCGGTTGTATCTGAAAATAATTCTATTGCCACCAATCAACGAACCCACAATGGACATCATGGATGAATGGATTAAAAACATGAAAGTTATAAAAAAAAACAGTTTAATAAAATTAAATTATATGAATGTTTCACAAGATGATCACATTGAGTGGTCACCTTTTTATTGATATTTGTAGAGAAATGATGTGTGCACTGAAAAAACAAAAATTTGGCCGCTTCCAAAGATTTTGTCCCTACACTTATGATTATGGTATTGATTCCGGAGAATTGAAGTAAGAATACAAATTTCTTTTAAAATTGAGTTTTGCGTACTTGATATCTATATATATATAAAATTCAAGCTATGTTTGTTTATTTGTTTGTTTGTTTGTATGTACCGAGTTGGCTCCGAAACGGCTGAACCAATTTACTTGAAACTTTCAGAGATCGTAGGGGGCGTTCATGTGGTGAAAATAGGGTACCTCATTTTTTGACACCTGGTCACGGAGGGGGACCTCCCCTTTGTCGGACTTTTTGAAAATTGGACCAAAGTTGACCGATTTGGTTGAAATTTTCGTTGAAGATTGGGGTTGGCATCTAGACAAAGATCCGCTACTTTTTATTTCGATATTTGGAGGCGGAGGGGGGCCTCTCCTTTATTCGACTTTTTTTAAAGTACAGTGAAAAACTAAAATTCTCTAAATTATCTGAGATTTACAGAGAACATGTGGTGAGGTTATGGAATTAATATGGGGTACCCGATGATTTCATATGTGGATGGGGAGGGGGACCTCCCCCTTGCCCTACTTTTTGAAACTTGGAACAAAATTATGCGATTTGCTTGAAATTTTCATTGAATGTTGGGGTTGGCATGTAGACAAAAATCCGCTACATTATTTTTCGATATTTGGTCGGGGAGGGGGACCACCCCTTTGCCCAATTTTTTTTTTTTTTTTTTTGAAAGTTCAAACAAAACTAAACTCCCCCGACTGAAATTTTACAGAAAACATGGGTTACGAAATTTATATCAGGTTCCTGATTTTTTAATAAAAATAAAAGGGCATAGGGAGACATCCGCTTCTCTTAAGTACATACAGAGAAACAATTAAACTTTACCGAGTTACTTGAAATTTACAGAGGACTGGGGAGAGATCGTAACCTCCGTCAACTGTAATAGTTGATACCTGATTTTGTGATATTAGGACGGAAGAGAGGCCGCCCTTTAGACTTATAATTTGATTGACATTTTCTGGGACGTTTACAAAAGATACGCTAAATCACTTTTCGATATTTGGTCGGGGAGGAGGTCCTCCTCTAAAACTAAAAAAAAATTTAAGTTTTCTTGAAATTTACAAAGGCAGTGGGGGAAGGTTATGAACGAAGAGGCAACCTTCCTTGCCCCACACTTGAAGGAAAGTTTCAAGAATTTTCAGGGAAGGTTAGGGGTGTCGATATTGTATCGGGGAAAGTGACGTCCCTTTAAAACAATAGAGCACAATTTAAACATCTCCGATCTACTTGAAATTTACAGGGACGTGGCAGGAGGTGATTAAATTTATACATAATTTTTAAATTAGTATATGATTTTTCGATATCTGGTTGGGGAAGGGGAAAATTGAAATAAACTTTATCGATTTACTTCGATAGAATTTATAGGGACCATTGAGTAGTTGCGAAATTAATATAGGGTACGTGATAGTCCGATATCAGGTCGGAGTGGAGCGAAGGTGGGGAGCGGGTTCCCTTTTGTCCGTTTTTTTTTTTTTTTAATTGAAAGTAGAGGGTTGTGCGTAAATGGGAACTCGGTACATAATTTTATGATTTTTGCACAGGCTTCTGCCAGACTTCTTTTTAGTAAAGAAGTCTTTACATGAAATTGGCAGCCAACATAGAGGGTGCATCATTTTCCAACATTTTAGCAAATGTTAATGTGGTAAAATTTTTTACTACTTTTGCTTTTTCCGATTTATTGGATGGGAAACAGTAATTCTTTGTATGTTATTATAATATAGTGCTTAATTTTCAGATATGTTGAGGAGAAGGATACCTTTCCTTGACAAACCCCACTTAAAATTCACAAGAAATATAGAAGATTGTCCAACTACTTGAATACAGAACATTATTAAAAAAATTTGGAGGAAAGGGTACACCCTCTCCCGCCGTATTTGTACCTATAAACGAAAAATCAAGTAGTCCGATTTGTTTAAAAGAATTGAAATCTTTTCGAATTTGTTTTCAGCACGAAGGATATAGTTGACTAATTTAATGCAAAATGTTCCTCCAAATACGCTTCGGAAGGCGCAGCGAAGCGGGCCGGGTTACGCTAGTTGGGAAATAAATTTTAATTTATCCGTTTTTTTTCGGCATTTCTCCATCACAGTCATTTACACAGAAAAAAAGTCTGTTGTAAAACTGATGCTATAATGATTACTAATATTTATTAATTTTGTTAGAAATTTTCCCCAGCCCAACGATTTTTTCTTTATTCCAAGTATTTCACAAAAATTTTATGAACTAAATGGCAGTAAAATTTCAATGACATACAAATTAGTTCAATTCTAACTAAAACAAAAGAAGTTTTTTCGTACACTTGTCAAAAATAGTAAGAATGCACTACAGCGTGCTTAAAATGGGAATGATCTGGCGCCTAAGATTTTTTCTTTAATTTTAGTTCATTTTCTTCTTTTCGAGAAAGATGCATTTCATAAACGGTAATTAAAAATGTCGGAAAATTTTCATTAATGTAATGAATCTCAAAATTTGAAACACAATTTAGTTCAATTTTCGCACAATCAAATGAACTATGTTTCCCATAATGTAGTTTACTTCTTTTCCTATGTAAAACCTGTTAACGACACCTTAAATTTACCAGTAAGGCTCCATATCAAGTAGAAATTACGCCAGGCTCGAAGTAAAAAATCATCTTTAACCCTTAAATGCGCACTGTAGCCTTTAAGATACTACCAGTACAAAATTCTTAGGTCATAAGGCAGTTTTAAAAAAATGTTTTGTTAGAACATGTATATTACCTCTGTGTAAACTGAAAACAAGTCGATAGCTTGTTTCGTTCGGAAGTTAGCAGACGGACGGACGGACGGACGGACATGCTCAGATCGACTCAGAATTTCACCACGACCCAGAATATATATACTTTAGCAATATTTCGATGTGTTACAAACGGAATGACAAAGTTAATATAACCCCCCCCCCCCCCCCATCCTATGGTGGAGGGTATAATAAATTGAAAACTATTTCATATTACTTTCGTACTCAACAAAACATTTTAACGATTTTCTTTTATACTCGTACTTCGCTTTAAATAACCTCTTAAAAATATCAAGGCTTCAAAACTTTCATCAGATATTTGCGATCTTATCTTATTACAGATGAAAAACATCTTTCACAGTCGACACTTATATACGGGTCGTTTATACTGAATGAAATCAACCAATTTACTAATAAAAGATCCTAATCCAATTTGGATTATTTTTTCGGCATAACGAAAAATCCCGGGATTCAAAATAAAAAAATCCCGGGATTCAAAATAAAAAAATCTCGGGATTCGGAATAATTCCCGTCCCGAAAATCTCGGGATTTCGGGATAAATCCCGATTGACAGTCCGAGTTGTGTGCCACTTACAATTGACTTGCTCTGCGTTGTTCTAGTGGTACGATGGCGACATGCCTACTTTTTTTCGAAATCAATTAAATTTTTAAATAACTTTTCAATTAAAAATTTAATTGGAAAATTATTAGTGATATTTTTTTCTGTGTAATTTCTGTGTTTTTTGGAGGTTTATCCATTTACATTGATGAATATTTGACAAGAACTTCTTGGGCAAAATTAAGAATTTTTTTTATATATATATTTTTTAAGCTCTAACCCACTTAAGCCTCATGATCATTTGCTTTTGATCTTTCGAATACCAACAAAAACAAACAGAACTTATGATAATGAGACAATTTAAGGGATCATCAAAAGTAAAAGTCAAAAGCCTTTTTCTATACAATATGGACTTGTAAAGGGTGATTCTTTTGAGGTTAGGATTTTCATGCATTAGTATTTGACAGATCACGTGGGATTTCAGACATGGTGTCAAAGAGAAAGATGCTCAGTATGCTTTGACATTTCATCATGAATAGACTTACTAACGAGCAACGCTTGCAAATCATTGAATTTTATTACCAAAATCAGTGTTCGGTTCGAAATGTGTTTCGCGCTTTACGTCCGATTTATGGTCTACATAATCGACCAAGTGAGCAAACAATTAATGCGATTGTGACCATGTTTCGCACTCAGTTTACTTTATTGGACATTAAACCAACCACACGAATGCGTACAGTGCGTACAGAAGAGAATATTGCGTCTGTTTCTGAGAGTGTTGCTGAAGACCGTGAAATGTCGATTCGTCGCCGTTCGCAGCAATTGGGTTTGTGTTATTCGACCACATGGAAGATTTTACGCAAAGATCTTGGTGTAAAACCGTATAAAATACAGCTCGTGCAAGAACTGAAGCCGAACGATCTGCCACAACGTCGAATTTTCAGTGAATGGGCCCTAGAAAAGTTGGCAGAAAATCCGCTTTTTTATCGACAAATTTTGTTCAGCGATGAGGCTCATTTCTGGTTGAATGGCTACGTAAATAAGCAAAATTGCCGCATTTGGAGTGAAGAGCAACCAGAAGCCGTTCAAGAACTGCCCATGCATCCCGAAAAATGCACTGTTTGGTGTGGTTTGTACGCTGGTGGAATCATTGGACCGTATTTTTTCAAAGATGCTGTTGGACGCAACGTTACGGTGAATGGCGATCGCTATCGTTCGATGCTAACAAACTTTTTGTTGCCAAAAATGGAAGAACTGAACTTGGTTGACATGTGGTTTCAACAAGATGGCGCTACATGCCACACAGCTCGCGATTCTATGGCCATTTTGAGGGAAAACTTCGGAGAACAATTCATCTCAAGAAATGGACCGGTAAGTTGGCCACCAAGATCATGCGATTTGACGCCTTTAGACTATTTTTTGTGGGGCTACGTCAAGTCTAAAGTCTACAGAAATAAGCCAGCAACTATTCCAGCTTTGGAAGACAACATTTCCGAAGAAATTCGGGCTATTCCGGCCGAAATGCTCGAAAAAGTTGCCCAAAATTGGACTTTCCGAATGGACCACCTAAGACGCAGCCGCGGTCAACATTTAAATGAAATTATCTTCAAAAAGTAAATGTCATGGACCAATCTAACGTTTCAAATAAAGAACCGATGAGATTTTGCAAATTTTATGCGTTTTTTTTTTTTTTTAAGTTATCAAGCTCTTAACAAATCACCCTTTACTAATGATCGAGACACTTGTTATGGTCTTTGGCATATGCATCCATTGGCCATACACTCGCTCACCGACATCGGCATGTAAACGTTACCAATCAAGACAGATACAAAAAAAACGGTTTTACACAAATTTCATGTCGCCTCTATCAAGTGGCACGCTTGTTTTCTCTGGGTACATTTACATGAGCTGCCTTCCAGCTAAGGCCATTGCTATTGGTGTTGGTACAAGAGTACCAGCTCTTCCGAAAGAGCTGAAGAAGCGAATTTATCTGGTTTATAGCAGATACCACCAGACATACTGGCACGAGCTAGTTATGGGGCAAAAAAAGCGGAAAGATACACTAACACATGTGAAAAAAAAAAAACGGTGGCCTTAAATACGACTGTGGCAGCGGCACACATTAACCAACCAATACCCATCTCAACGACAAAACTCAACTCAAATGCCATACAAAAATACTCACTATTGAATTTCAAATGAGATCGGCTATCAGAAAATATAAGGAATGGACAATCCCATAGCCTAAAAAGAATACAAATGTAATCACATACTAAATCCATGATTAACTTAGATTATGCCACACGGAAAAAAATATCACCAACATCTTTAAAATTGACATTCTACAAACAAAAAATTTGGATAAATTCTCAAATACTTCAAATTTGTTAAGTGCTTTATATAAAGTTTTACATTCCCATTGACCAACATTTAAAACTGACCCGATTTGGACAATATTTTGTAAGACTTCTACAAAATCTTGGGCACAGGTTGGCGAAGGATATAAATATGGGAAATATTTATAATTTTTTAGGCAATTTCGCAAAAATGCATTTATGATTCATCAGTCGATAGATATGTATTATATAGTGCTTTATCATTTTTACAAATTTTGCGACTTAGCAGTGAGTATCAGTGACCAACAGTAAGAAATAAAATTTTGAGAAAATTTTCTACAGAAATAAAATTTTGAGAAAAATTTTTTTTTAAATAAAATTTTGAGAAAATATTCTATAGAAATAAAATTTTGAGAAAATTTTCTATAGAAATAAAGTTTGAGAAAATTTTCTGTAGAAATAAAATTTTTAGAAATTTTTTTAGAAATAAAATTTTGAGAAAATTTTCTAATGAAATAAAATTTTGGCAAAGTTTTCTATAGAAATAAAATTTTGATCAAAATATCTATAGAAATAAAATTTTGAAAAAGTGTTTATAAAGTAAATAAAATTTTGCAAATTTTTCTATAGAAATAAAATTTTGACAAAATTTTCTATAGAAATAAAATTTTTACCAAAATATCTATAGAAAAAAAATGTTCATAAAAATTTCTATAGAAATAAAATTTTGACAAAGTTATCTATAGAAAAAAATGTTTGAAAAAGTTTTCTATAGTAATAAAATTGTGACCAAAATATCTATAGAAATAAAATTTTCTATAAAAATAAATTTTTGAAAAAATCCTATCAGATAGATAGGAACTGTATCTTCTATTGAAAAAATTTTGCTGCCAATATTCGACATATGTATATGGTATATGATCTTATAATGAAATAAAAAAAATAGATTATTCGAAATGCTTCAAAAAATAAAAAAATAAAAAAATAAAAAAAAATTGTTGTGTTGGTACTTGTTAAAATGGATCGATTCAGCCCATGGATCGATTTACCAAACATTTTAGGTAACATAAAATGATCTCCGTAATTGGAAGTTGATTTTCATTTACAATCATACCGTACTTAGATCGAATGAATAACGCAATGGAAGCTAATTTGCGTAAAAACTTGTTTAATTACAAAAATGTGCAGTGTTTTAAAAAAATTCGTTTAGCCGTAGTCGGAGTCGAGCAAAATTTTTACGACTACGACTCCAGCAAAATCTTCAGCCCCCGACTCCACAGCCCTGAAATTTCAAGTAAAATTTAATTGTATCAATTATTTTTGTAATTAAAGACAAAAAATATTTTTTCTGTGTGATTTAATTTTTAATTGAAACAAAAATTAAACACAAAAATTAATTTTAATTATTTTTTAATATTATATAGATTTCTATTAAAATTTTAATTAATTCACCACAGTTTTTAATTAAATCAAAAAACCAATCATAAAACCTAACTTTAAAATCAATTAATAATTTACTTGTAGCAATTAATTTTTTAGTTGACATTGATGGTGATTGAAGAAATTTCAATTAAAATTTAATTGTATCAATTACTTTTGTAATTAAAGACAAAAAAAAATTTTTGTGTGGTTTAATTGAATATTCAATTAGTTTTTAATTGAAACAAAAATCAAACACAAAAATTAATTTTAATAATTATTTAATATTAAACAGATTTCTATTAAAATTTTAATTAATTCACCACAGTTTTTAATTAAATCAAAAAACCAATCATAAAACATAACTTTAATAGCAATTAATAATTTACTTGTAGCAATTAATTTTTTAGTTGACATTGATGGTGATTGAGGAAATTTCAATTAAAATTCAATTGTATCAATTACTTTTGTAATTAAAGACAAAAAAAATTTTTTTGTGTGATTTAATTGAATATTCAATTAGTTTTTAATTGAAACAAAAATCAAATACATCAATTTATTGGATCAATTATTTCTATACCCTAAACCACATAGTGGTCAGGGTATAATAACTTTGATCTTCCAAAAAATTTACCTACCAGAAATATTGATTTTAGACACCATAAAATATATACCATGTAAAATATATGCATGTAAGAATATTAATTGTAACCATCCATATATAAATTGCTATTGTCGAAAACAATGACCGAGAATAGTTGAAGCTATTCGTCCATCCATCCATCTAACCAAGCAATTTCTCAAGACGCCTTCTCAGCAGCCTCATCAATTGAATATTCAATTAGTTTTTAATTGAAATAAAAATCAAATACATCAATTTATTGGATCAATTATTTCTATACCCTAAACCACATAGTGGTCAGGGTATAATAACTTTGATCTTCCACAAAATTTACCTACCAGAAATATTGATTTTAGACACCATAAAATATATACCGATCGACTCAGAATCGCCTCCCGAGTCGTTCTAGCGCTTGGTGTCCGTCTGTCCATGTATTTGTTGTTCGCAGGATTCCGATCGTAATTATTAACCAATTTTGATGAAATTTGGTACAGAGTGTTTTTTGGGCACAATGACGAACGCTTTGGTTTTGGAAGAAATCGGATCAAATTTAGATATAGCTCCCATATATATGTATAGCCCGATTTCGAGAAATGGGGTTGCGTTGCACTTTTTTAATAACCGATCGTCTCTAATTTGGCACAAAGTAATCCTTTTCATCACCCTTCAAGTCTGCAAAATTTCATCGAAATCGGTTCAGTTTTAGATATAGCTCGCATAGATATGTATCGCCCGAACTTGGCCATAAAAC
Source organism: Haematobia irritans (assembly GCF_050003625.1). Taxonomy (NCBI): domain Eukaryota; kingdom Metazoa; phylum Arthropoda; class Insecta; order Diptera; family Muscidae; genus Haematobia; species Haematobia irritans. The sequence goes on from NC_134400.1 coordinate 165,063,997, forward strand.
CCTTTTCTATTAAGCGATCTTACTCAAACTTGGCTTACTCTATTTTTTTATACCCTCCACCATAGGATGGGGGTATATTAACTTTGTCATTCCGTTTGTAACACATCGAAATATTGCTCTAAGACCCCATAAAGTATATATATTCTGGGTCGTGGTGAAATTCTGAGTCGATCTGAACATGTCCGTCCGTCCGTCCGTCCGTCTGTTGAAATCACGCTAACTTCCGAACGAAACAAGCTATCGACTTGAAACTTGGCACAAGTAGTTGTTATTGATGTAGGTCGGATGGTATTGCAAATGGGCCATATCGGTCCACTTTTACGTATAGCCCCCATATAAAGGGACCCCCAAATTTGGCTTGCAGACCCTCTAAGAGAAGCAAATTTCATCCGTTCCGGTTGAAATTTGGTACATGGTGTTTGTATATGGTCTCTAACAACCATGCAAATCGGTCCATAATTATATATAGTCCCCATATAAACCGACCCCCCGATTTGGCTTTCGGAGCCTCTAAGAGAAGCAAATTTCATCCGATCCGGTTGAAATTTGGTACATGGTGTTAGTATATGGTCTCTAACAACCATGCAAAAATTGGTCCACATCGGTCCATAATTATATATAGCCCCCATATAAACCGATCTCCAGATTTGACCTCCGGAGCCTCTTGGAAGACCAAAATTCATCAGATTCAGTTGAAATTTGGTACATGGTGTTAATATATGGCCTCAAACACCCATGCAAAAATTGGTCCATAATTATATAGCCCCCATATAAACCGATCCCTATATTTGATCTCCGGAGCCCCTTGGAAGAGCAAAATTCATCCGATTCGGTTGAAATTTGGTACGTGATGTTAGTATATGGTATCCAACAACCATGCAGGAATTGGTTCATATCAGTCCATACGTATATATAGCCCCCCTATAAACCCATCCCCAGATTTGACCTCCGGTGGATAAGCAAAATTCATCCAATCTGATTGAAATTAAGTACGTGGTATTATTATATGGTATCTAACAACAATGCAGGTATTGGTCCATATCAGTCCATAATTATGTATAGCCCCCATATAAAACGATCCCGAGATTTGGTTTTGGAGCCTCTTGCACTGAAAAAAAAGCATACTCGGTTCCAAAGATTTTGTCTTTACTTTAAAAAATTTGGTATTGATTCCGAGCCAAAGAAGCGGAGAATACAAGTAAGGATACTTTTAAGACACAATTCTCTTTTAAATTTAGGTTATGTGTACTTGCTTCTAGGAAGCAAATTTTAATTTTTCGCTTTCTCAGCTTTTTTCTTCATATGCTATCAAAGTCCTTTAAAAACGAGTTAACGGCAACTTTATTTCCCAAATTAGGTCTCGACTTCCAGTAGAAATTATGCTATGTTTGAAGTAAAAAACTTCTTTAAAATAAAGTTTTGAAAAACATGTCCTATATTTGAACGATTTTTTGCTTTGTAGTCAAGATGCAAAAAGACAACAAATTTAAAGACAATTTCATTAAATTTAAAGAATTTTTCTGAATTATTAAAGTCAAGTTGACCTTAGCCTATAAATGTTTTCTTTCATGTTAAGATACCCATTTTTAAGTCAAATCACTTAATTATAAGGACAATACGACTTTATTGAAAAGTTTATCGACTTTTGGACAAGGAAAATAACTTTATTTTAGAGAAATGCGTCTTCTATGCTAAGCAAAATTTGTATTCGTATTTTAAAGACATGAAATCTTTGACCTCACGACATTATTTTTTTCAGTGTGGAGGAGCAAATTTCATACGAGTCAGTTTAAATTTGGTACATTGTGCTAGTATATGGCCGTTAACAACCATGTCTAACTAGGTCCATATCGGTCTATAGTTATATATAGCCCTCAGATAAATCGATCCCAATCACACATACATTGGTCCATAAGCGACCGCCATATTTCAATTCTGGTTCTCCACGTACCGCGCAAAAGTCCATATCGATTCGTAATTATTTGTAGACTTACCTATACATAACTTTTTTTGTCTAATATATACCACGTATGGACTAACTCACAATTTAGAAAACGATGTTAAGAAGTTTTAAGATACCTTGCCATCGGTAAGTATTACCACAACGCAAGTAATTCGTTGTGGATGACAATCTTTCGCAGAAGTTTCTACGCAATCCATGGTGGAGGGTACATAAGATTCGGCATGGCCGAACTTACGGCCGTATATACTTGTTTAGTACTAACAATATGTGCTCAAAATCATCGAAATCGGTTCACATTTAAATTTGACCGTAAAACCCTTATTTATCAATCGATCATACTCAAAATTGGCTAAATGTAATCTTCTATAGCACTAACTGTATGTGCAAAATTTCATCGAAATCAATTCAGATTTAGATATAGATATAGCCCCATATATATGTATCGTATGTATGTACACCAAAAAAAAGTGAACTGTTTTATAGGAAGAATGAACTACCTCGCATGAAACTAGAACTAAATTTTACTCCACATTTTGAGATTTCCACAAAGCGTTGTTAAAACCAGGAAATTTGAATGTCCTGTTGTACTTTTTAACTGCAGTTGACGAAATTACATCATCTCATAGAAGTAAAAATTAACTAAAAGTAAAGAAGAAAATCATTGGCGCCAAATCATGACCATTTTAACCATACAGTAGTTCATTCTTACTATTTTTGGGAATCGTACAAAAATTTTCTTTTGTTTTAGTTCATATTGAACTTATGTCATTGAACTTTATACTCACGTTTACTTCATAAAATTTTTGAGACATACTTAAAAAAGTAAGATTTCATTAAGCTGTGGAAAATTTCGATAAAAATAATAAAATTTAACTACAAGCAAATAAATTTTTTTCCAATAAAAACAACTTAAATTTAGCGTTAGTTTAACTACGGAAATTTTTTCTGTGTATGATTATGAACTTTCTTTCAGTTAATTACTTCAGGTTGCGTAATCTTTAATGCCACGTAAATATTTTTATCAATGTTGTTAGGCTTATGGAGATTGGTATCTGGCATTTTCTTTTGAATAATTTAATAATACCATTTCCTTAAACTTCATATCCTATAAGTTCGTATTTAATAATTGCAATAATATGAAAACTAGCATAGTTTTTCCTTTACTATATTTAAATAGATATCATGTAAACCTATTCACCAATAATATATGCATGTAAGAATATTAATTGTAACCATCCATATATAAATTGCTATTGTCGAAAACAATGACCGAGAATAGTTGAAGCTATTCGTCCATCCATCCATCCATCCATCTAACCAAGCAATTTCTCAAGACGCCTTCTCAGCAGCCTCATCAATTCATGTTATACCACAATTTAATTGTATCTGATTGCTTTGCATTGTTTCTCATTTTGATTTGTTGATGCTGATATAAATTCAATTTCAAACAATAAAAAATAACAAAAAATCATTTTGTAGCAAAAGGAAAAATTTTCCATGTATACATTTTTAATTGGAAATGATAATGGGAACTGGTGTAAAAGGGCATATACAACTAAGAATTAAATACATTATTGACTCAAATGTATTAAAGAATTCCTATTTAAACATATTAATTTTGTTCAAATTGCATTGGTATAAGACATTTTCCCAAGTCTCGATAGGAAAATTTGTCAAATTTAATAGGAAATTTTGTAATAATTCCATTTCTATAAAAAATTTTATAAAAATTTCATTTCTATAAGAAATTTTGTTAAAAATTTCATTTCTATAGGAAATTTTATAAAAATTTAATTTTTTATAGGAAATTTTGTCAAATTTTCGTCTCTATAAGAAATTTTGTCAAAATTCTATTTCTATAAGAAATTTTGTCAAAATTCTATTTCTATACGAAATTTTGTAAAAATTTCATTTCTGTTTCGTTTCTTTAAGAAATTTTTTCAAAATTTAATTTCCATAGCAGATTTTGTCAAAATTTCATTTCTATAAAAAATTTTGTCAAAATTCTATTTCTATACGAAATTTTGTAAAAATTTCATTTCTATAGGAAATTTTATAAAAAAAAAATCATTTTTATAGGAATTTTTATCAAAATTTCATTTTATAGGACATTTTATCAAAATTTAATTTCTATAGGAAATTTTGTCAAAATTTTATTTCTATAGCAAATTTTGTCAAAATTTCATTTCTATACGAAATTTTGTCAAAACTTCATTACTGTAGGATTTTTTTCACAATTTCATTTCTATACAAAATTTTGTCAAAATTCAATTTCTATAGGAAATTTTGTTAAAATTTCTTATCAATTGAAAATTTGGCAAATTTTCTTATCAATTGAAAATTTTGTCAAAATTTCTTATCAATTGAACAGTTTTCCAAAATTCTTGCCCATAGGAGTTTTTGTCAAAATTTCTTGTCCATAGCAAGTTTTGTCAAAATTTAATTTCTATAAGAAATTTTGTTAATATTTCATTTCTATAGAAAATTTTTTCAAAATTCCATTCATATACGAAATCTTGTAAATTTTTATTTCTATAGGAAATTTTAACAAAATTTCATATCTATAGGAAATTTTGTCAAAATTTCATATCTATAAAAAATTTTGTCAAAATTTCATTTCTATAAAAGAGTTTGTCAAAACTTCATTTCTATAAAAGATTTTGTCAAAATATCATTTCAATAGGAAATTTTGTCAAAATTTATTTTCCTTAGGAAATGTTGTCAAACTTCATTTCTATAGGAAATTTTGTCAAAATTTAATTTTTATAGAAAATTTTGTCAAAATTCCATTCATATACGAAATCTTGTAAATTTTTATTTCTATAGGAAATTTTAACAAAATTTCATATCTATAGGAAATTTTGTCAAAATTTCATATCTATAAAAAATTTTGTCAAAATTTCATTTCTATAAAAGAGTTTGTCAAAACTTCATTTCTATAAAAGATTTTGTCAAAATATCATTTCAATAGGAAATTTTGTCAAAATTTCTTTTCCTTAGGAAATGTTGTCAAACTTCATTTCTATAGGAAATTTTGTCAAAATTTAATTTTTATAGGAAATTTTGTCAAAATTCCATTCTTATACGAAATCTTGTAAATTTTTGTTTCTATAGGAAATTTTAACAAAATTTCATATCTATAGGAAATTTTGTCAAGATTTCATATATATACAAAAATTTTGTCAAAATTTCATTTCTATAAAAGAGTTTGTCAGAACTTCATTTCTATAAAAGATTTTGTCAAAATATCATTTCAATAGGAATTTTTGTCAAAATTTCTTTTCCTTAGGAAATGTTGTTAATCTTCATTTCTATAGGACATTTGTCAAAATTTAATTTTTATAGGAAATTTTGTCAAAAAAAAAAAAATCATTTCCATAGCAGATTTGGTAAAAATTACATTTCTATAGGAAATTTTGTCAAAATTCTATTTCTATAGGAAATTTTGTCAAAATTTCCCTTCCATAGGAAATGTTGTCAAAATTCTATTTCTATAAGAAATTTTGTCAAAATTTCATTTCCATAGGAAATGATGTCAAAATTTCATTTCTCTAGGAAATTTTGTAAATTTTTCATTTCTATGGGAAATTTTGTCAAAATTTAATTCTATAAGAAATTTTTGTCAATATTTCATTTCTATAAGATTTTTTTTTATATCTATGGGTTTTTTTTATTTCTATTTTATTTCTATGGGAAATTTTGTCAAAATTGTATATCTATAGGAAATTTTGTTAAAATTTCATTTCTACAGGAATTTTTTCAGAAATTTCATTTCAATAGGAAATTTTAGGAATTTTTTCTATAACAAAAGGAAATTTCTTGGCCATAGGAAATTTTGCCAATATTTCTTTTCTATAGGAAATTTTGTCAATTTTTCTTTTCTATACGTAAAAATTTTGTAAAAACTCCATTTTTATGGGGGAAAAAAATTGTCAATATTTCATTTCTATAAGAAATTTTGTCACTATTTTATTTCAAAATTTCATTTCTCTAGGAAATTTTGTAAATTTTTCATTTCTATGGGAAATTTTGTCAAAATTTAATTGCTATAAGAAATTTTGTCAATATTTCATTTCTATAAGAATTTTTTTATATCTATGGGATTTTTTTTTTATTTCTACTTTATTTCAATGGGAAATTTTGTCAAAATTTCATATCTATAGGAAATTTTCTTAAAATCTCATTTCTATAGAAATTTTTTCAAAAATTTCATTTCAATAGGAAATTTTTTTAAAATTTCATTTCTATAGGAATTTTTGTTAAAATTTCAAAAATAAATAGTAAATTTCTTCACTATAGGAAATTTTGTCAATATTCCTTTTCAATAGGAAATTTCGTCAATTTTTCTTTTCTATACGTAATTTTGTCAAAATTCCATTTTTATAGGAAATCTCGTCCAAATTCCCTTTCTATAGGAAATTTTGTCAAAATTTCACTTCTATATTTTGTCGATATTTCATTTCCATAGAAAATTTTACCAATATTTGATTTCTATAGGAAATTTTACCAATATTTCATTTCTATAGAAAATCTTGTCAATTTTTCATTTCTATAGGAAATTTTGCCAATAATTCCCTGTCTAAATGAAATTTTGTCAAAATTTCTTATCAATTGAATTTTTTTTCAAAATTTTCTGTCAATAGCACATTTTTTCAAAATTTCTTCCCCATAAGAATTTTTGTCAAAATTTCTTTTGCGTAGGAAATTTTATCAAATTTTATCAAATTTTATCAAATTTTGTCAAAATTTCATTTCTATAGGAAATTTTGTAAAATTTTCCATTTTTATGGGAAAAATTTTGTCACTATTTCATTTCTATAAGAAATTTTGTCACCATTTTATTTCTATAAGAAATTTTGTCAAAATTTCATATCTATAGGAAATTTTCTTAAAATCTCATTTCTATAGAAATTTTTTCAAAAATTTCATTTCAATAGGAAATTTTTTCAAAATTTCATTTCTATAGGAATTTTTGTTAAAATTTCAAAAAAAAAAGTAAATTTCTTCACTATAGGAAATTTTGTCAATATTCCTTTTCAATGGGAAATTTTGTCAATTTTTCTTTTCTGTACGTAATTTTGTCAAAATTCCATTTTTATAGAAAATCTCGTCCAAATTCCCTTTCTATAGGAAATTTTGTCAAAATTCCACTTCTATATTTTGTCGATATTTCATTTCCATAGAAAATTTTACCAATATTTGATTTCTATAGGAAATTTTACCAATATTTCATTTCTATAGGAAATTTTGCCAATATTCCCTGTCTAAATGAAATTTTGTCAAAATTTCTTGTCAATTGAAAATTTTGTCAAAATTTTCCGTCAATAGCACATTTTTTCAAAATTCCTTCCCCATAGGAATTTTTGTCAAAATTTCTTTTGCGTAGGAAATTTTATCAAAATAACATTTCTATTGAACATTTTGTCAAAATTTCATAGAAAATTGGTCTTATACGCTAATTTCTAATGGAAATACTATACGAGAAATTAATCTTCCCAAATGAAACCAGTTTTTTTTTACCAAAAAAAAAAACTCACAAACAAATCTTTTTGTCTTGATAAAAGTTGGAACTTTTGCAAAAAAAATCAATAGACTCTACTAACAACATAAAAACTTGAACATGTGTGCAAAAAAGTAAATATATTCAAGATTGGCCCTTCCGAATGAACTGAAATGTTATATATTTACGTCTTAAACTAATTACGATGAGTGAATACTAAAAATTCCACCGTTATGATTTTAATGATATTATCAAAGGCGTAAATATTTACAATTCTAAAATCCAAATTAGTTTATTGAACTCATTTTGGTTTTATAACTAATTAACCCTTTCAGTATCGAATGAAACCTAGGGAGAAAAATTATTTTATTATTATTTTATTATTTACAGCATCTGGAAAATTTTGAAAATTTGGTTTTTGGATTGGTACAAAACAGATTTTTAGATAATTGTCCCTGCTTCAGAGAAAAATATAGTATTATTGAAAAAAACATTTGCAGTTTTAAGTAAAGGGTGATTTGTTAAGAGCTTGATAACTTTTTTTTTTTTAAAAACGCATAAAATTTGCAAAATCTCATCGGTTCTTTATTTGAAACGTTAGATTGGTCCATGACATTTACTTTTTGAAGATAATTTCATTTAAATGTTGACCGCGGCTGCGTCTTAGGTGGTCCATTCGGAAAGTCCAATTTTGGGCAACTTTTTCGAGCATTTCGGCCGAAATAGCCCGAATTTCTTCGGAAATGTTGTCTTCCAAAGCTGGAATAGTTGCTGGCTTATTTCTGTAGACTTTAGACTTGACGTAGCCCCACAAAAAATAGTCTAAAGGCGTCAAATCGCATGATCTTGGTGGCCAACTTACCGGTCCATTTCTTGAGATGAATTGTTCTCCGAAGTTTTCCCTCAAAATGGCCATAGAATCGCGAGCTGTGTGGCATGTAGCGCCATCTTGTTGAAACCACATGTCAACCAAGTTCAGTTCTTCCATTTTTGGCAACAAAAAGTTTGTTAGCATCGAACGATAGCGATCGCCATTCACCGTAACGTTGCGTCCAACAGCATCTTTGAAAAAATACGGTCCAATGATTCCACCAGCGTACAAACCACACCAAACAGTGCATTTTTCGGGATGCATGGGCAGTTCTTGAACGGCTTCTGGTTGCTCTTCACTCCAAATGCGGCAATTTTGCTTATTTACGTAGCCATTCAACCAGAAATGAGCCTCATCGCTGAACAAAATTTGTCGATAAAAAAGCGGATTTTCTGCCAACTTTTCTAGGGCCCATTTACTGAAAATTCGACGTTGTGGCAGATCGTAAGTCTATTCATGATGAAATGTCAAAGCATACTGAGCATCTTTCTCTTTGACACCATGTCTGAAATCCCACGTGATCTGTCAAATACTAATGCATGAAAATCCTAACCTCAAAAGAATCACCCTTTAGTTTCCCTTAGAACGGACTTCAAAAACTGACTATGCCATAGAAATCAAAACGAAAGGGTTAAAGATATGCATGGAAACATTTTGTGCCAAACCGAATGACAAAGCGTGTTTAAGTAAGTTTCAAGAAACACTTTATCATACGTTTGCCAAATCAATTTTTGTATCTACAAACAATTCAAGAATTATCAAAACCTCCGAAATAAATTAATATGTTTTTTAAGTGAATGAAGATTTTGAAGAAATTCGAAGTTAGAAGACGATGGACGGCCAGAGGAACTTGTCTAAACCAAGTGAGAATCAACCAACAAATTGCTGATCTCCAAATAATGGAGGGTAAACAAGTTATTAATCAATCCATGATCGTAAAAACCACATTTCATTTGGAAACGCTCGAAAAAAATGGATTTATTGTTGTTGTTTTTTTTATTATTTAATGATCCAATGAATAGAATGTCTATATAGGAGCTACTTAATTCTGAGTTAATCTTCAATTAAATTTCTAATTTGAATTTTTTTATATTCAAACGAAATGTTAAATGGGACAATTGATATTTTAATTAAAAACAAACAAACCAACAACCATACTCTATAACCATCAATCTATAATCTGTGGATTTTCATCCCAATTATTTAAATGACTACGAGAAGTAAAATCTGGAAATTTTGCATTCAGTTTCAAGCAATTTTCATGATCAGTGCGCCTTCTATACCCTCAATAAGTGAAATCGGTCTATATGAAGGCCTTACCAAATGGACCGATAAAGCTAAATCATATACACTTTGTTATATATGATGGCGAAGACGCTGGGTCTCTTCGGATGGTTGCGAGCAAACCAAGTTGATATGGGATGAAAAGAAACGTAGGAACTGTGAAATTTTGTTGTCGATGAACAGAGAGGAATTACGGCCATTGATTGGTATCATAACAGGACACAACACACTTGGGAAACACATGGTAAGAATAGGACTTAAAGACGATGATATCTGTAGATGGTGCCTGGACCCGGAAGTTACGGAGGACTCGTACCACTTCCTGTGTCAGTGCCCAGCTTTATCCTTTAGAAGAAACAAGATACTGGGCTCCTTTTTCTTTCAGACTCTCACTGATCTACGGGAGTGCAGCTTAAGAAACATACTTGCCTTCATCAGGGCCTCTGGTTGGTCATTCTGAGATTTCTTTCAAAGAGAACGAGCAGATGGAAGTTTCTGGGACAAAGCGGCCGCCTCGGAAGAAGAAAGATTGAAAAATCACATCGAGGGATCACAATGGACCTATACTGGTCTAAGTGGGCATCAATACAAGACATTGATGTCACCCTCTACAACCTATCCTAACCTAACCTATGGGTTTAGAATGCCAGTATATTTTCAATTTGTGGCAAATCGGATAAAAACTACAATTTCTAGAAACCCTAGGAGTTAAATCGGGAGTCCGGTGTAATGGGGGCTACACCAAAACATTGAAATATACACACACAGTATTCAGCACATTTAATTGTAGTTCTAGAATCTCGACCCCAAATCGGAGGGCCGGTTTATAAGGGGGCTACATCAAAAACTGTACCGATACTCAATATATTCGGCACACCCCATTATGGTCCTAGAATACCTCTAGATTTCCAATTTCAGGCAAATTGGATAAAAACTACGGATTCGAGAAGCCCAAGAAGTAAAATCGGGAGATCGGTCTATATGGGGGCTATATCAGAACATGGAACGGTACTCACCATTTTCGACACACGTCTTTATGGTCCTAGAATACCTCTAGATTTCAAATTTCAGTCAAATTGGATAAAAACTACGGATTCTAGAAGACCACGAAGTAAAATCGGGAGATCGGTCTATATGGTGGCTATATCAAAACATGAACCTGTACTCACAATTTTCGTCACACGTCTTTAGAGTCCTAGAGTACCTCTAGATTTCCAATTTCAGGCAGATTGGATAAAAACTACGGATTCTAGAAGCCCAAGAAGTAAAATCGGGAGATCGGTCTATATGGGGGCTATATCAAAACATGGACCGACACTCACCATTTCCGGCACACCACCTTAAGGTCCTAGAATAGCTCTAGATTTCCGAAGCAAATTGGGTAAAAATTACGAATTCTAGAAGCCCACGAAGTAAAAATCGAGAAATCGGTCTATATGGTGGCTATATCAAAACATGGGCCGGTACTCACCATTTTCGTCACACCCCATTATGGTCCTAGAATACCTCTAGATTTCCAATATCAGCAAATTGGATAAAAACTACGGATTCTAGAAGCCCAAGAAGTAAAATCGGGAGATCGGTCTATATGGGGGCTATATCAAAACATGGACCGACACTCACCATTTTCGACACACGTCTTTATGGTCCTATAATACCTCTAGATTTCAAATTTCAGGCAAATTGGATAAAAACTACGGATTCTAGAAGATCACGAAGTAAAATCGGTAGATCGGTCTATATGGGGGCTATATCAAAACATAGACCGATACACCCCATCTTCGGCACACCTCTTTATGGTCCTAGAATACCTCTACATTTCCAATTTCAGGCAAATCGGATAGAAAATACACTTTCTAGACGCCCAAGAAGCAAAATCGGGAAATCGGTCCATATGGGGGCTATAACAAAACATGGACCGATAGGCACCATTTTCGGTACACTTTTTGATGGTCCTAAAATACCTCTAGATTTCCAATTGCAGGCAAATTGGATGAAAACTACAGTTTTATAAGCCAAAGACCCCAAATCGGGATGTCAGTTTATATGGGGACTATATCAAAACTCGATATAGCCCATCTTCGAAATTGACCTGCTTGCAAACAAAAGACGAATATGTGCCAAATTTCAGGACGATAGCGCCATTATTGAAGGCTGCAGCGTGATTACAACAGACAGACAGACGGACATGATTATATCGTCTTAGAATTTCTCCCTGATCAAGAATATATATACTTTATATAGTCGGTAATTGATATTTCGATGTGTTACGAACGGAATGACATACTTATATACCCCCGTCACCATTCCATGGTGGTGGGTATAACAAGTGAGTAAAGTAGAAAGTCGGGCGGGGCCGACTATATCTAATAGCTTTAATGGCTAAATAAATAACAAGTATATACGGCCGTAAGTTCGGCCAGGCCGAATCTTAAGGTTGGCTGATAAGTCCCCGGTCTGACACATAGATGGCGTCGCTAGTATTAAATGCATATTATTTTTATATAGTACCAACCTTCAAATTATTCGTGTCAAAATTTGACGTCTGTAAGTCAATTAGTTTGTGAGATAGAGTGTCTTTTGTGAAGCACCTTTTGTTATTGTGAAAAAATGAAAAAAAAGGAATTTCGTGTTTTGATAAAATACTGTTTTCTGAAGGGAAAAAATACGGTGGAAGCAAAAACTTGGCTTGATAATGAGTTTCCGGACTCTGCCCCAGGGAAATTAACAATAATTGATTGGTATGCAAAATTCAAGCATGGTGAAATGAGCACGGAGGACGGTGAACGCAGTGGACGCCCGAAAGAGGTGGTTACCGACGAAAATATCAAAAAAATCCACAAAATGATATTGACTGACCGTAAAATGAAGTTGATCGAGATAGCAGAGGCCTTAAAGATATCAAAGGAACGTGTTGGGCATATCATTCATCAATATTTGGATATGCGGAAGCTCTGTGCAAAATGGGTGCCGCGCGAGCTCACATTTGACCAAAAACAACAACGTGTTGATGATTCTGAGCGGTGTTTGCAGCTGTTAACTCGCAATACACCCGAGTTTTCCGTCGATATGTGACAATGGATGAAACATGGCTCCATCACTACACTCCTGAGTCCAATCGACAGTCGGCTGAGTGGACAGCGACCGGTGAACCGTCTCCGAAGCGTGGAAAGACTCAAAAGTCCGCTGGCAAAGGCCATCACCTCTGTTTTTTGGGATGCGCATGGAATAATTTTTATCGATTATCTTGAGAGTGACTTTTATATGGCGTTATTGGAGCGTTTGAAGGTCGAAATCGTGGCAAAACGGCCTCATAAGAAACAAGTACATATGGCCGTAAGTTCGGTCAGGCCGAATCTTATGTACCCTCCACCATGGATAGCGTAGAAACTTCTACGAATGAATGTCATCCACAATCGAATTACTTAGGTTGTGGTATCTTAAAACTTCTTAACATCGTTTTCTAAATTGTGAGTTAGTCCATACGTGGTATATATTAGACAAAAAAGGTATGTGTAGGTAAGTCTACAAATAATTACGAATCAATATGGACTTTTGCACGGTACGTAGGGAGCCAGAATTGAAATATGGGGGTCGCTTATATAGGGGCTATATACAATTATGAACTTCATATGGACCAATTTTTTGTGATTGGGGCTCGATTTATCTGAGGGCTATATATAACTATAGACCGATATGGACCTAGTTAGGCATGGTTGTTAACGACCATATACTAGCACAATGTACCAAATTTCAACTGACTCGGATGAAATTTGCTCCTCCAAGAGGCTCCAAAACCAAATTTCGGGATCGGTTTATATGGGGGCTATATATGATTATGGACTAATATGGACCACTTTTGGCATGGTTGTTAAATATCATATACTACCACCACGTACCAAATTTCAAGCAGATCGGATGAATTTTGCTTCTCCAAAAGGCACCGGAGATCAAATCTGGGGATCGGTTTATATGGTGGCTATATATAATTATGGACTGATATGAACAAATTCCTGCATGGTTGTTGGATACCATATACTAACATCACGTACCAAATTTCAACCGGATCAGATGAATTTTGCTCTTCCAAGGGGCTCCGGAGGTCAAATCTGGTGATCGGTTTATATGGGGGCTATATATAATTATGGACCGATGTGAACCAATTTTTGCATGGTCATTAGAGACCATATATTAACACCATGTACCCAATTTCAGCCGGATCGGATGAAATTTTCTTCTCTTAGAGGCTCCGCAAGCCAAATCGGGGGATCGGTTTATATGGGGGCTATATATAATTATGGACCGATGTGGACCAATTTTTGCATGGTTGTTAGAGACCATATACTAACACCATGTACCAAATTTCAGCCGGATCGTATGAAATTTGCTTCTCTTAGATCAATCGCAAGCCAAATTTGGGGGTCCGTTTATATGGGGGCTATACGTAAAAGTGGACCGATATGGCCCATTTGCAATACCATCTGACCTACATTACTAACAACTACTTGTGCAAAGTTTCAAGTCGATAGCTTGTTTCGTTCGGAAGTTAGCGTGATTTCAACAGACGGACGGACGGACGGACATGCTCAGATCGACTTAGAACTTCATCACGACCCATAATATATATACTTTATGGGGTCTTAGAGCAATATTTCGATGTGTTACAAACGGAATGACAAAGTTAATATACCCCCCATCCTATGGTGGAGGGTAAAAAGTGCTGTTCAACCAAGACAACGCACCGTGCCACAAGTCATTGAGAACGATGGCAAAAATTCATGAATTGGGCTTCGAATTGCTTGCCCAACCACCGTATTCTCCAGATCTGGCCCCCAGCGACTTTTTCTTGTTCTCAGACCTCAAAAGGATGCTCGCAGGGAAAAAATTTGGCTGCAATGAAGAGATGATCGCCGAAACTGAGGCCTATTTTGAGGCAAAACCGAAGGAGTACTACCAAAATGGAATCAAAAAATTGGAAGGTCGTTATAATCATTGTATCGCTCTTGAAGGGAACTATGTTGAATAATAAAAACGAATTTTGACAAAAAAAATGTGTTTTTCTTTTTTAGACCGGGGACTTATCAGCCAACCTGTTATGTACCCTCCACCATGGATTGCGTAGAAACTTCTACGAAAGACTGTCATCCACAATCGAATTAATTGAGTTGTGGTATCTTAAAACTTCTTAACATCGTTTTCTAAATTTAGTTAGCGAGTTAGTCCATACGTGGTAGATATTAGACAAAAAAGTTATGTATAGTTAAGTCTACAAATAATTACGAATCGATATGGACTTTTTGCACGATACGTAGAGAGCCAGATTTGAAATATGGGGGTCGCTTATATGGGAGCTATGTACAATTATGAACTTGATAAGGACCAATCTAAAACTATATATAGGTTTGGGATATAACCCGCATTTTCATCAGAACATTAAGGGATACACGTTTATAGGAGTTTTATCACAATCTGAACCAGGGATCCGGAGCGGTCCATTTTTTTCGCTCCGCTCCGCTCCCGCTCCGGAGAAAAAAAAAACCGCTCCGCTCCGAGAAAAAAAAATCGCTCCGCTCCGCTCCTCTTCGAGAAAATTATAGTACAAACATTGTATTATTTGTTCAATTGAGTTTTATTTTATTTAGAAAAATCGGGCGGTACATATATGGAAGCTATAGCTAAATCTGAACCGATTTCGATGATTTTTTGCACATATAGTTAGTGCTATAGAAGATTACATTTCGCCAACTTTGAGTAAGATCGGTTGATAAATAAGGGTTTTATGACCTAATTTGACAAAATCGGGCGATACATATATATGGGACCTATATCTAAATCTGAAATTTTCAGACTTAAAGGGTGATACAGAAGATTATTTTGTGCTAAATTTGACGACGATCGGTTAGTAAAAAAAGTGCAACGTGACCCCATTTGTCGAAATCGGGCAATACATATATATGGGAGCTATATCTAAATTTGATCCGATTTCTTCCAAATTCAATAACGTTCGTCCTTGTGCCCAAAAAAACTCGCTGTACCAAATTTCATCAAAATCGGTTAATAATTGCGACCGAAATCCTGTGAACAACAAATACATGGACAGACGGACGGATGGACGGACGGACGCCAAGCGCTAGATCGACTCAGGAGGTGATTCTGAGTCGATCGGTATATATTTTATGGGGTCTAAAATCAATATTTCTTGTAGGCACATTTTTTGACAGATCAAACTTATTATACCCTAACCACTATGTGGTTTAGGGTATAATGACTTTAAAACAATGTGTTGAAATATTTTATTAATTTTGAAGATTTTTTCAGAAATATTAAATCCATTTTGACTTCATTAATTTTTAATTTATGATTTTAAAGAATTTTTCTTAATTATTAAAGTCACGTTGACCTTACCTCAAAAATTGTATCTTTCATGTTATGATACACATTTTTAAGTAAAATCACTTAATTATAAGGACATTACAACTTCATTCAAAAGTTTATTGCCTTTTGGACAAGAAAAAAACTTTATTTTAGAGAAATGCGTCTTCCATGTTAAGCAAAATTTGCATTCTTATTCTAAGGACATAGAATCTTTGACTTCACGACAATATTTCAGTGTAGAAAACTAAAAAAATAAATATAAATAAGATCGTTTAAATGCATTTATTTGACGTTCATTACAAACATCTTTGTAGTAATACGGGATGAAATTGATCGAAAGTACTGTTGTTACTTTTACAACACATACTAGATATATATTTTGACATTTGCCGTTTTTGAAAACAATTACTAAAAAACACGTTGTGTTTTCCCCAATGTACGTACGTACAAAAATACATATCGTACATTTTAAACGTTTACTCACACTACGCTAAGTACTAGCTAAATTTGAAATTACCTACACAGTGTAATTTCAAAGTTACACATTTCATTCAAGTAATATTTTATTCGGAGCGGAGCGGTTTTTCATTTGGAAACCGCTCCGCTCCCGCTCCGCTCCGGATTTTAGAAATGCCGCTCCCGCTCCGGCAAAAAAAGGGCTTGCTCCGCTCCGCTCCGGATCCCTGATCTGAACCGAAATGTGCGATATTAAAACATATAGTTCCTTTTTCGAACAGATATTGACTCCATTATTAAAAAAGAGGAAATCGGGGCGAAAGATATATATGGGAGCTATATCTAAACCTGAACCGACTTCAATAAAATTTAGCACACTTGACTATACTACTAATTGCACTCCTAGTGCAAAATTTCAATCAAATTGGGCTAAAACTCTGGCTTCTGGGGCCATATAAGTCCATATCGGGCGAAAGTTATATATGGGAGCTATATCTAAATCTGAACCGATTTCAATCAAATTTAGCACACTTGACTATACTACTAGTTGTACTCCTAGTGCAAAATTTCAAACAAATTGGGCCAAAACTCTGGCTTCTAGGACCATATTTGTCCATATCGGGCGAAGGATATATATGGGAGCTATATCTAAATATGAACCGATTTCAATCAAATTTTGCACACTTGACTATACTACTAATTGTACCTATGCGTGCCAAATTTTATTGAAATCGATTCAGATTTATATATATAGCTCCCATATATCGCTTTCGCCCGATTTACACTCATATGACCACAGAGGCCAATTTTTTACTCCGATTTAGTTGAAATTTTGCACAGGGAGTAGAATTAGGATTGTAGCTATGCGTGCCCAATTTGGTTGAAATCGGTTCAGATTTAGATATAGCTCCCATATATATGTTTTCCTGATTTCGACAAAAATGGTCAAAATACCAACATTTTCCCTTTTAAAATCGCCTCTGGTTAGTCGAAATCTTGTAGAAAGGACTGTAATTTTCCTAAACTTCTAATACATATATATCGAGCGATAAATCATAAATAAACTTTTGCGAAGTTTCCTTAAAATTGCTTCAGATTTAAATGTTTCCCATATTTTTTACTAACATTGTGTTCCACCCTAGTGCATTAGCCGACTTAAATTTTGAGTCTATAGATTTTGTAGAAGTCTATCAAATTCTGTCTAGATCGAGTGATATTTAAATGTATGCATGTAGGACAAACCTTTATATATAGCCCCAAAGACATTTGACGGATGTGACGGATGATATGGTATCGAAAATTTAGATCTACAAAGTGGTGCAGGGTATAATATAGTCGGCCCCGCCCGACTTTAGACTTTCCTTACTTGTTTGTTTGTTTTTTTTTTAATTTCTTCATCCAAATGAACTTCGAAGGCACAACTTCTACTTCAGTCCTATAACAAGCCCATGTAAAATTCATTGGAGATGATCCAAGTTTGCACAACTTACGGATCACAAATTGGGGATCCAAACTACTTTATTTGAAGCTCATTTTTTGCTGGGTTATAATACCCTGTTCCACAGTGTGGCGCAGACAAAACTAATTGGATTGGGAAACTCTGGCTTAGACCAAACATTCAGTCCAAGTTCACAGCTTCTACTATCACAAGTTGTCAACTTCTCTCCTATCAATGAGTGCCGACCGATTCTTTATTATGCTCACCAACAAACAATAATGGTTTTTATAGATCCAGAATCTTATATAACCCCCACATGTATATGTTTAATTTAATATAAAATCTAACTAACTAGCGTTGATCTTCATCCGCCGGCCTTTCCATCCATAGAGTATGTTTACAAGACACAAGCCAAAACTTTCCATAGAGGGTTTGCCCTAAATTAATAAATGTAGCTTAAGAAATATGCTCGAAAGCAATTCAAAGTTATTCAAACGATTAATTTATTTGATTTTATAGACAATTAGCATTAGCATTAATCAGCGCGATCGCATTTCGAATACAGGGAGCTTTAACAGAAAAATTATTTATTCATAATAACCATAAATATTATCATTTATTAAATCTATCGAATACGAATAAATAACCCTAGACCCCAGATGAAGATATCACAAAATAAAGTTATCACTATCAAAAGTACACTGAGACAAATTGTCAAAGATGAGACCGATATTTCGAATAAGCTCTCAGAGATGGAATATGATCACATCAAACTTATTTAATGTTACTTTTTCATGGACGGAAAATGTAACTGCGTCATGTAATCAGCGTGACTCGAACCTGAATTGTCTGCTCCATACGCGTTAACAATCGCCTCAGCACATTGTACCAATGACAAAGTTGCCATAATAAGACTTTTCATGGCCAAAGATAAATAAAAGCCGTTCATGAAATCTTGAACATCCATGGACGAAACTATAAACATTCCGTTTTGATTTTTCGTGAACGTTTCATTTTAATTTTGTTACCCTCCGTTCACGATTTCGGAACGTAATTTTTTTCAAATAGTGTGGGCCATGTAGATTTTACACTCAGCAACATACAAATAGCGTAGCAATTCTATTTATAGGCCAATGTTTACATAATGCACACACACAAACTCATTTAAAGAAACTTTCGTTGTGAACGCCTGATATTCATTTGCTTACAAACGATGTATCAAATATAACTTTTGGCTAGAACAAAAACGAAATTAATATTATAATTTTAAATTTCAAAATATCAACTTAGAATGTGTGTTATTATCATATATTTTTAGCCGAAGTGTAATCAAAAGGCTTCTATTCTGATCCAATACATAATACTTGTGCAAAACTTGAAGTCGATTAGTGGCCATTTTTTGTGTGGTTACTAAATGACTAAATGTCATTAGACAATTAAAATCACAATAAATAGCTATCGTGAATCATTTTTCAAAATTTAGCCTGGCAATGCCGGCAATTACTACACAAACATTTTGTATAATAATTTGACGGTTTGTATCACACAACGTTTGACTTTGGGTATCAACCATATTTTCTGTGGTTGCTAAAGGACTAAAATTTGTTGGACAAATTAAATCACAATAAATAGCTATCGTGAATCATTTTTCGAAATTTAGCGTCGCAATGCCGGCAAACTTCAGAAGTTCTGGATAGAAAAGAAAACAGAGAACTCGTTTATCCAGGACATATCTACAAATGTGCAACACTATGTCTCTAAATATGTCGTCTCATCGTGTCTCAAACAAAAAAGTATTACTCTTAATCAATTGTGCTCAATTTGACAAAAAATATTAACTTCCCAGCAAAAAAAGCGTTGCCAAAAAAGCAGTGAAAATGTTCCGGAAGTGGTGC
This sequence comes from Haematobia irritans, assembly GCF_050003625.1. Classification (NCBI taxonomy): domain Eukaryota; kingdom Metazoa; phylum Arthropoda; class Insecta; order Diptera; family Muscidae; genus Haematobia; species Haematobia irritans. The sequence continues at coordinate 165,083,779 of NC_134400.1, forward strand.
AAAATTGGCGCAGAAGCGATGAATGTAACATGGGCTTGTCATTGGACGGATGTTCACCATGGGGTGATTCGAATTTAGTGTTTTGGATGTGTGAATTAAAAACTTTTGTAATATTATGCCAAATAAATAATTTTTATAATTTTTTATGATTTATAAAGCATTTAAAATTTTCAAAAATTCGCAATTTTTCTAGAAGAGATTTAGCACACTTTCCCACAAAATATCAAGAATTTGTACCATTTTATTAATTGTTACTCTGTTTGTAATAAAAAAAGTTAAAATTACGCATTACAAATACAAAAAAAACGAGTAATAATAAATTGTATTAAAATAACTTCCTATGTAGTTAAAATAAAGAACATCTTTGGGAGGGCATTTTTTGGCTGGGTTGTTGTTAATACAACAATTTTGCAATTAGTAAAAACTTTAAAATTTTCCACGTGTACATACGAAGCGTTAAGATGTTTAATTTCTAATTATAACATTAATGACAATTATAGCACATTCATGGATGATTTGAAACGGATTAAATTCCACCAAAATCAAACACATACACATACAGAAAATAAAACATGTTTGTTACCTACAGTACTGCCAGAAGCAGAAGCCTAATAAAAATAACAAAGCAATGTAAAAAAAGATGTGCAGGAAAAATAATTCTTGTAGGTAATTTCCACAAATATATATATATATATATATATATATATATATATATATATATATATATATATATATATATATATATATATATATATATATATATATATATATATATATATATATATATATATATATATATATATATATATATATATATATATATATATATATATATATATATATATATATATATATATATATATATATATATATATATATATATATATATATATATATATATATATATATATATATATATATATATATATATATATATATATATATATATATATATATATATATATATATATTTTTTTTTTTTTTTTATTTCTTCTTTTAACAACAAATGTAAAAAAAAACAAGTATATACAGCACTAAGTTCGGCTGGGCCGAATCTTAAATACCCACCACCATGAACCAAATATTAGGGTTTCCTTTGAAATTTCAGAAGGGCTTGAGGACTTGGGGACACTTCCCAAAGATAAATTTAAAGATTTCATAAATTTAAAGATTTCACCTATGAAGACTATATCAGATTCTGGATTTATAAGAACCATTTTTGTTTGAGTTTTAGAGGAATCATTAACATCTCTTGTAAGTGTGCAAGAAAATTATAAAATAACGTCTTGATTTGAAAATCTTAAATCTGTAGAAGTAAAATCTGGAAATTTTACATTGAGTTTCAAGCAATTTTCATGATCAGTGCACCTTCTACACCCTCAGAAGTGAAGTCGGTCTATATGGAGGCATTACCAAATGCACCGATAAAAACTTAATCCGATACACGTTTTTGTGAGCGTAAAATACCAGAATATTTACAATTTCAGGCAAATCAGATAAAACCTACTGTTTCTAGAAACCCAAGGAGTTAAATCGGGAGATCGTTCTTATGGGGTCTATACTAAAATATGGACCGATACTCACCGTTTTCGGCACACCTCTTTATGACCCGAAAATACCTATAGATTTCCAATTTCAGGTAAATTGAATAAAAACTGCGGTTTCTATAAGCCAAAGAAGTAAAATCGGGAGATAGGTCTATATGGGGGCTATACCAAAATATGGACCGATACTCACAATTTTTGGCACACCTCTTTATGGTCATAAAATACCTCTAGATTTCAAATTTCATGCAAATTGGATAAAAACTACGATTTCTATAAACCCAAGACCCCAAATCGGGAGGTCGTTTTATATGGGGACCATACCAAAACATGGACCGATACTCACAATTTTTGGCACACGTATTTGTGGTCCTACAATACCTCTAGATTTCCAATTTCAAGTAAATTGAATAAAAACTGCGGTTTCTATAAGCCCAAGAAGTAAAATCGGGAGATCGGTCTATATGGGGGCTATACCAAAACATGGACCGATACTCACCATTTTTGGCACACCTCTTTATGGTCATAAAATACCTCTAGATTTCAAATTTCAGGCAAATTGGATAAAAACTACGATTTCTATAAGCCCAAGACCCCAAATCGGGATGTCGGTTTATATGGGGACTATATCAAAACCTGGACCGATATAGCCCATCTTCGAACTTGACCTGCCTGCAGACAAAAGACGAGTTTGTGCAAAATTTCAGCACGATTGCTTCATTATTGAAGACTGTAGCGTGATTACAACAGACAGACAGACAGACAGACAGACAGACAGACGGACAGACGGACATCGTTATATCGTCTTAGAATTTCTCCCTGATCAAGAATATATATACTTTATATAGTCGGAAATCGATATTTCGATGCGTTACAAACGGAATGACAAACTTATTATACCCCCGTCACCATTCTATGGTGGTGGGTATAAAAACAACCAACCTAATAAAATTCAGAGATATAATTTTTTGATACAAGTATCACCACGGTAGACAAAAATGAAGCTTTTTTGAAATGTTCACACTTTGCGAAAATAAGGTTATTTTTTCAAAATTAGCAAAATTTTATTTTTTAATGGGAAACTAACAACAAATATAAAAAAAAATCAAACAACTAAATGAAGTTCAGAGATATAATTGTTTGTTACAAGCACGGCTGTTATTTCTACAGAAAATTTTGTCAAAATTTTATTTCTATAGAAAATTTTGTCAAAATTTTATTTCTATAGAAAATTTTGTCAAAATTTTATTTCTATAGAAAATTTTGTCAAAATTTTATTTCTATAGAAAATTTTGTCAAAATTTTATTTCTATAGAAAATTTTGTCAAAATTTTATTTCTATAGAAAATTTTGTCAAAATTTTATTTCTATAGAAAATTTTGTCAAAATTTTATTTCTATAGAAAATTTTGTCAAAATTTTATTTCTATAGAAAATTTTGTCAAAATTTTATTTCTATAGAAAATTTTGTCAAAATTTTATTTCTATAAACAATTTTGTCAAACTTTTATTTGTATAGAAAATTTTGCCAAAATTTTATTTCTATAGAAAATTTTGCCAAAATTTAATTTTTTTAGAAAATTTTGTCAAAATTTTATTTCTATAGAAAATTTTGTCAAAATTTTATTTCTATAGAAAAGTTTGTCAAAATTTTATTTCTATAGAAAAGTTTGTCAAAAATTAATTTTTATAGAAAATTATGTCAACATTACATTTCTATAGAAAATTTTGTCAAAAATTAATTTTTATAGAAAATTTTGTCAAAATTTTATTTCTATAGAAAATTTTGTCAAAATTTTATATCTAAGGAAAATTTTATTTTTAAAAGAAATTTGGTCAAAATTTTTTTTCTATAAAAAATTTTGTCAAAATTTTATCAAAAATTTATTTTATTGAAAATTTTGTCAAACTTTTATTTAAAAAAAAAATTGTTCAAAATTTTTATTTCTATAGAAAATTTTGTCAAAATTTTATTTCTACAGAAAATTTTATCAACATTTTATTCATATAGAATATTTGATCAAAATTTTTATTTCTATAGAAAATTTTGTCAAAATTATATTTCTAAAGTTTGTGAAGTACATCTTATTTCGAGAGGAAAACTTTGCAAAATCTATCAAAGCATCAAGAATACTACCAATCTAACAAACTGTAAAAAATCTACCATTTTTCGTAGAATTCTACCAACTGTGGCAGCCTTAGGTTAGGTTAGGTGGCAGCCCGATGTATCAAGCTCACTTAGACTATTCAGTCCATTGTGATACCACATTGGTAAACTTCTCTCTTATCACTGAGTGCTGCCCGATTCCATGTTAATCTCCTTTTTATAGCCGAGTACGAACGGCGTTCCACATTGCAGAGGAACCACTTAGAGAAGTTTTGAGCCCCTCAGAAATGTCACCAGCATTACTGAGGTGGGATAATCCACCGCTGAAAAACTTTTTTTGGTGTTCGGTCGAAGCAGGAATCGAACACACGACCATGTATATGCAAGGCGGGCATGCTAACCATTGCACCACGGTGGCTCCCCTGTGGCAACCTTGCTCAGTAGGTGATTCTAAACTTCATGATTAATATTTTACTCACGCACACTCACGACGGAAAAATCTTACTCACGCACTATATTGTTTGGTAGGACTCACGCACACTCACGAAAAGAGTATCTTTACTCACGCACGAAATGTCGTGACTCACAAAAAATACCGTGACTCACGAATAATAATGACTAATTTACTTTAGCGACGTGTATTAAAACATGAACATGATTAAATTCGAGAGCGTTATTTAACTCTTAACATCCCAGGGTCACTAAAATTGTAAATGGATTCATCTCGAAAGCGTTTTATGTCCGTAGGCATAATTTTTTTCGTGAGCGTGTTTTTCCGACTCACGCACGACTTTTGGTTAGTTAATCACGCACACTCACGCCGTTGCAATTTTTCGCGATTCACGACAATTTCGTGTCACGTGCACACCTCTAGTATAAATAAAGTTAAATTGGCTCTATTTTTTCTTTCAAAATATGAATTTTAAAAAATATTATTTTTACCAAATTTTCTTCAATTTATTGTGTTGGAATTAGTAAAATTTTCGCAAGAGTTCGAGCGGACGGTGATATTGCATAATACGATATTATATTTTTACTATGGATTTTATTTTTAAGTGGCCGTGATTTTGGAATAAAAAGTATTTTTTTTTTTTCAATGGAAAAATTAATATTCTTTTACAAAAATATGTTTTTGGAGATAAAAGTTTGAATTTGAAAAAGACTGTTTTCAGAACGTTTTTTTCTTCGAGTGTACAATGGAAATCGCCATTAGCACAATATTGCCGCATTAGGATGATCTTATTGTTTTGTATTATTTGTAAAACAAATATGTCGGAATTAAATTGATATTTTATTTGAAATTAATACGTTGGATTTGTGAAGTGATTACATGGCGCTAACAAAAGAATTACGACTATTGTAGATTGAGATGCTTTTCCATCATTTCCCCAATGATAAAGCAAATATTGGAATTTTATTTCAACAATATACACGCACAAGAAAAATTACATATTGAAGTGAAAATCACAAAGGCCTATCTACTAGAGCTTAATAAAATATTGGGAAAGTAAACGTTTGCGTTTTTATATGCGTAACCTTAGTATGCGATGTACACCACTGAAATATTGATCAGAGATTCCATAAAGTTCATATTCTTTTGATATCGGCGAATAGACGGACTTCTATAGATGTCCGGATCGGATGAAAGTTGCATCGTTAGAAAGCTCCACACGAGCTAAAAATAATCTACCAAATTTTGATGAAAATTTTACAAACAAACCACCAAATAAAAAAATCTTATTTTGCAGGTTTTGATCCAATTTTTGTGGTAATTATGAAAAAAATTTTCTTCGAAAGAAATTGTTTATTATTTTATTTTAGAAGTTTATTTATTATTTTATGATCACTCCTAATGGCGATAATTTATTTAGGTGTATAAATATTCCTTGAATTATAACTAGTGTCGAAGTTTTAAATATTTTTATTTTTATATTTTTAAATATTTTATTTCTATAGAAAATTTTGTCAAAGTTTTATTTTTATAGAACATTGTCAAAATTTTATTTTTATACCCTGCGCCACACTGTGGAACAGGATATTATAAGTTAGTGCATATGTTTGCAACACCCAGAAGGAGACCCCAGCAAAAACTAGGTAACCACATCTCATTACAATTCACATTACCAGGAGTAAAGCTGTCATTACACGTTGCATTACATTGCGGCGAGTTATAATGACTAACTTGTAATGAGAAAAATAAATACTTCTCGGTAATTTTCGAATTGTTACTCTCAAATTTTTAGGCAGTTGTAGTTAACGAATTAATAAAATAGAATAAATGGTGGTACCATTAGGTATAATTATTCACATAATCGAGCACTTACATAAAAAATCAAAAAGAATATGTAATGTAACGGTAATTCTGAAAATTGTTCCGTTAAGAATTTTTTATCACAAATATTTCATAATGATTGTGTTTAATGACATTGTCATATTATGTTTTAAATAAATGCTTTCTTATACCGCATTCACATTACACATCCAAAATGCGCTTAAACTAAATTTCAAATGCCATTTGCCTTATAAAAAAGAGACTTAAAATCCACTTTTAGTAGATTTTGAACCTTATGTGAATTGGCTATTGGATATATTATAACGTAATTCACGAATCCAACTCCTAAAACAACCTACATTTATTTCTATTTTAAGTGTGAAATTAATTTGCATCTTATTTAGATTATTTATTAGATATTTTGTTTATTTATACAATATTCGTTTCTATTCAAGTAGTTCTTCTATTACAACATCACTCGCCATATTTTGATCCATTGTAATCGGCGATAGAAATCAATATTTTCGAGATTTGGTTGCCTGAGACAATAAGTGGCTATTTTGCAGGCTTTGGTGTATCTACGAATAAGTCATTACATATTAGGTGATTATATGCTTTAAATGCACTACTTATTTTATGGCCGAAAGTATGCCTGGGGAGAAGTACTTTCCTTCTAGGACATGCGTATGGAAATGTAATCCGAAGCGATGCCAATTAATAAGTGGTTATTAATTTTTAAATAGGCTTACCTACAAGATTACCGGGTAATGATAGTTTTTGCTGGGACGAGATAGACACATGATGTCTTTGGCAAAAATGCTCAGGGTGGGCTCCTGAGTCGATATAGCTATGTCCGTCTGTCCGTGTGTCCGTGAACACATTTTTGTAATCAAAGTTTAGATCGCAGTTTTAGTCCACTCGACTTCAAATTTAGCACAAGTATGTGTTCTGGCTCAGAATAGAACCCTATTGATTTTGGAAGAAATCGGTTCAGATTTAGATATAGCTCCCATATATATATATTTCGCCCGATATGAACTTAGATGGCCCCAGAAGCCAGAGTTTTACCCTAATTTGCTTAAAATTTTGCACAAGAAGAACAATTAGTACTATAGTCAAGTGTGCCAAATTTTATTAAAATCGGTTCAGATTTAGATATAGCTCCCATATATATCTTTCGCCCGATATGAACTAATATGGTCCAAGAAGCCAGAGTTTTACCCTAATTTGGTTGAAATTTTGCACTATGAGTACAATGAGTGGTGTAGTCAAGTGTGCCAAATTTTATTGAAATCGGTTCAGATTTAGATATAACTCCCATATATAGCTTTCGCCCGATTTACACTCATATGACCACAGAGATCAATTTTTTGCTCCGATTTAGTTAAAATTTTGCACAGGGAGTAGAATTAGCATTGTAGCTATGCGTGCCAAATTTGGTTGAAATCGGTTCAAATTTAGATATAGCTCCCACATATATGTTTTTCTGATTTCGACAAAATTGGTCAAAATACCAACATTTTCCTTGTAAAATCGCCACTGCTTAGCAGAGAATGAAGCCGACCCATTTTTGTCGGCGGCGGCGGACACTAAATTTTTGCCTCCGGCGGCGGCGGCTTGACGGCTGAGCCGATATAAATTTGTTCACTCGGCGGCGGACAATTATCCATTATAAAATCAATTTGAAGTTAATCGAATGGTAATGAGATTAGTTGTACAACCTATCTTACAAACAAATTTACTTTTCGTTCAAATTTTCTGAGCTAAATTTTTGCTAAATTATTATAGCAGATTAAATATGATTGGTTGTGTTCAAAATTTTGGAAAAAATACGACAATTTAATAAACATTTTTCTGATTTAAATCGATATTTTTGATTACTTGGCGGCTAAATTTGAGTCGAGATGAGTCGACATATTCGGCGGCGACGTCGACTGGCAAAAAATGGTCGTCGGCGACTGAAATCGGCGGCGCGACTCGGCGGCTTCATTCTCTGCTGCTTAGTCGAAAAGTTATAAAAATGACTCTAATTTTCCTAAACTTCTAATACATATATATATCGGGCGATAAATCATAAATAAACTTTTGCGAAGTTTCCTTAAAATTGCTTCAGATTTAAATGTTTCCCATATTTATTTCACTAACATTGTGTTCCACCCTAGTGCATTAGCCGACTTAAATTTTGAGTCTATAGATTTTGTAGAAGTTGATAGACTCTGTCCAGATCGAGTGATACTTAAATGTATGTATTTGGGACAAACCTTTATATATAGCCCCCAACACATTTGACGGATGTGATATGGTATCGAAAATTTAGATCTAAAAAGTGGTGCAGGGTATAATATAGTCGGTCCAGCCCGACTTTAGACTTTCCTTACTTATTATAGAGAATTTTGTCAAAATTTTATTTTTATAAAAAATTTTGCCAAAATGTTATTTTTATAGAAAATTTCATCAAAATTTTATTTTTATAGAAAATTTTGTCAAAGTTCTTTTCCTCTGTTGGTTAAGCTTGTAGTTTAGTCAATGTATGGTTTTAAGCTGAAATAAACAACAACAACAATGCTTAAAGAACAAGGCCAACAATAACAAACCAAAACGAATGGTTTTAATTTTATATAAAATGTTCCCAAAATTTTATTTTTATATAAAAAAATCCTACGATTTTATTTTTATAGAAAATGCTTTCAAAATTTTATTTTTATAGAAAATTTTGTCAAAGTTTTAATTTTATAGAAAATGTTCTAAAACTTTTATTTTTAAACATTTTATTTTTATAGAAAATGTTCTCAAAATTTTATTTTTATAGAAATTTTTGTCAAATTTTTATAATTATAGAAAATGTTGCCAAATTTAATTTCTATAGAACATTTTGTCAACATTTTTTTTTTGCTATAGAAAATTTTGTCAAAATTTTATAATTATAGAAAATTTTGTCAACATTTTAGATTTATATAAAACTTTATATTTATGGGAAATTTTGTCAAAATTTTATATTTATAGAAAATCTGCCAAAATAATTTTTTTTATTCTTATAGGAAATTTTGTTAAAATTTTATTTCTATAGAAAATTTTGTCAAGATATTATTTTCATAGAACTTTTTGTAAAAATGTTATTTTTATAGAAAATTTTGTTAAAAATTTATTTCTATAGAAAATTTTGTCAAAATTTTATTTCTATTGAAAATTTTGTTAAAATTTTATTTCTATAGAAAATTGGTCCAGAAATAATCTGCCAAAATTTTATTTATTTAGAAAATTTTGTCAAAATTTTATTGCTATAGAAAATTTTGTCAAAATTTTATTGCTATAGAAAATTTTGTCAAAATTTTATTGCTATAGAAGATTCTGTCAACATTTTATTGCTATAGAAAATTTTGTCAAAATTTTATTGCTATAGAAAATTTTGTCAAAATTTTATTTTTATAGAAAATTTTGTCAAAATTTTATTGCTATAGAAAACGTTGTCAAAATTTTATTGCTATAGAAAATTTTGTCAAAATTTTATATTTATAGGAAATTTTGTTAAAATTTTATTTCTATAGAAAATTTTGTCAAGATATTATTTTCATAGAACATTTTGTGAAAATTTTATTTCTATAGAAAATTTGTGAAATACCTCTTAGGTGGAGAGAAATATTGTGCCAAATCTACCAAAACATCAAGAATTGTACCAATCTACCAAATAGTAAAAAATCTACATTTTTGGTAGAATTCTACTAACTGTGGCTACCGTGATCGGGAGCTAATATAATTATGGACCGATATGTACCAATTTTTGCATGGTTATTAGAGGCTATATATTAACACTACGTACCAAATTTCAATAGGATCGGATGAAATTTGCTCCGCCAAGAATATCCTCAAGTCCAATCTTGAGGTGGATTTATATGAGAGCTATATACAATTATAGATCAACATAGGCCAATTTTTGCTTGGATGTTATAGACCATAGACCATTACCATGGCCAAAATTTCAAACGCATCTGATGAAATTGCTCCTCCAATGATGCTAAATCCTGAAAATAAGTCTTAGCCTATATTTGAAATAAATTAAAATATACTTAATAGGAAAAAACGTTTTCTTAATTTCAAAAAAAAACTTAAAAATTTAAACCAATGATGCTAAATCCTCAACATAAGTCTTAGCCTATATTTGAAGCGTTTTTATTTTGAATCGAAAAATTCAATATTTCAGTTAATTTAACGACGATATCTTTAAATCAAGAATGTTTTTCTTTACTTTAAAAAAATTTGCGTTAGTTCAAAGACATAAGACTTTAGTGAGGGATACAAATTTCAAAGATTCGTGTCCTAAATTTAATGAAAAAATCTGAAACAATGGTAATAATCGTTCTTTTAATTAAAATGGTCATTATTTTATAGAAATTTGCCTTTAATATTGTGTAAATTGGGTATCCTAAAATTTAGATTGCATAATCTCTCATATTAGGCCAATAGCTTTTTTTCAGTGTATTTCCAAAGTCCACTTTTTCTTTCAAAATCAATTTGGGCCAGCATCAAAAGTCGATTTGGGTCAAGGTCATCTATGTAAAAGTCTATTAGTCAAATTTGAAGTAAACAAAAATTTTTTTTTTACCAAACATAGGCTTAACTACCCAGCAAACGAAGCGTCGCCAAAGTAGTGAAAATGTTCACTGAAAAAACAGTGAACCCACCACGAAGACAAATGTTGGTTAATTTTAGAAAAAATTAACTAAACAGTATTACAACCTCTGACATCACGCCGATATCACAAAAACAAGTAAATATTTTTCGACAAATTCAAGAAAATATTTTTCGACAAATTCAAGAAAATTTAATTTTTTTCACATGTTGAGGAAAATTTTGTAGTTTGAAGAAAAAAAATTGGAGTTCAAAATTGCAAGAATGTCTTTAGTGCCATACGAAGTTCAAGATGGACGCATTTGTAGTAAAATTTACAAATTTAAAGAAATAATTAACTATTTTGTACGAAGTACGAATTTAGTAAATCTTTATGCTTTTTTGTGTATAATTTTTTCTTGTTGTTTTAGTCCATTCAATTAACGTAAGCAAAAAATTATTAGAGTAAAGGAAACTTTCTCCAAAAATAATAATTCCATGAACTAAAATAAAGTTAAATTGGCTTTAGTGAAATAGAGGGTTCACTTTGGATCCGTTCTTTTTGGATCCGGAAGTGGTGCAAAATTGGCGCAGAAGCGATGAAATTAACATGGGTTTGCCATAGGACGGATGACCACCATTTCAACAGCCGTTGCATCACTTCTTAAGGTTTGATCTGAATTCTATGATTTGGATGTTACTCGTATGTAAACAATTTTGTGATATTTTGCCAAATAAATAATTTTTTATGATTTTTATTGCATTCTAATGTTTGTATCAAACGTTTGACTTCAAATATTTTTAAAAATGCATAATTGTTTTGGAATAGATTTATCACTTTTTTCAGTCGTTGCACTGAATTTGCATCACTTCTTAATGAGTGATCCGAATTCTATGATTTGGATGTTAAGTAAAAAAATTTGTCTGAAAAGTTTGACCTCAAATATTTTCAAAAATTCGCAATTTTTCTAGAATAGATTTAGTTTATTTATTTATTATTATTTTTTTAACAAAATGATAATAAATTATACGATTTTCTTAATTTTTATTCTGTTTTTAACCTATTTGAAACAAAAAAAAGTTAAAGTTTCCCATTAACCACCTTTTTCAGGAAGCTCCGTTAGTGCTACGTTAGCTAAAGAACTTTTAAACCGTACTACACGCAAATTTTTTTTCTGATTCAATCACGAAATTAATTGATCCAATTAATTTTTAATTGAAATGTCTTCAATCACAGAAATGATAGTATAAATTAATAAATTAATTGAACGTCAATTAAAAAATTAATTGATCCAATTTAAAAAATTAATTGATACTATTAATTTTTGTGATTGTTTTTTGTTTCAATTAAAAAATTTGTTGAATCAATTAAATTTTTAAAACTCATTTAAGACTTTAATTGCAAACATTTTCGTGAATTTTTTTTTTTTGTGTATGGACATGTCTGTCATCATGTCTATATATTCTATACGGCAGTTAGGAACTTAACTGCTAAACAATTTTCAGTTAAAGTTAACCGGAGAGAAGATATTTCGATTTTACCTTATGTTAACTGGGAGTTAAAGTCTAACGGAGATTCATGTATCTCATGTATGGCCGTAGAAATATTAAAAAAGCGAGTCATAAAAAAAAATCAAACGAACTTCATGTGTGGTTAAAATAAAGAACATCTTTGGGAGACCAGTTTTGGAAGTGTTTTTAAAGTTGTGCCTTTAGCAAAACTTCCAAATTTTTTTTCTTGGTAGGTTAGGTTAGGTGGCAGCCCGATGTATCAGGCTTACTTACACTATTCAGTCCATTGTGATACCACATTGGTGTTATTGGTCACTTAGGTCACTTAGGCTATTCAGTCCATTGTGATACCACATTGGTGTTATCATTGAGTGCTGTCCGATTCCATGTTAAGCTCAATGACAAGGGACCTCGTTTTTATAGCCGAGTCCGAACGGCGTTTCACATTGCAGTGAAACCACTTAGAGAAGCTTTGAAACCCTCAGAAATGTCACCAGCATTACTGAGGTGGGATTATTCACCGCTGAAAAACTTTTTGGTGTTTGGTCGAAGCAGGAATCGAACCCACGAACCCAGTATTAAAAAAACCTAAACTAAAAACCCCAAAACTTACCGTCTTGGAAACACCGTTTCCTGTGCCAAAATTGTTTTTTCATCAAAAATGTTCGGAATTGTATTTGAAGTATTGTGCCGCGATTATTCCGGTATTTCATTAACGTGAATTAAACGCGAATCTTTAAAACAAATTCAATCAGAAATTGAATGGTCTTTCTTTTCGAATAAAAACCCACAAAACTGTTGGGGTACTAGAAACTACTTTTGTTATAAACAGAAGGACATTGGTCCTTGGGTTATCAAAATCTATGGAGTTCAATTGCTATGGCCTTCTTGTTTTTTCTTCAATACTATTTTTTTTTATTCCGTTTTTAACAATTTCTTTATAATAAGAAAATGTTTCTGATTTCTTAGAAAATATCCTTTTGGTTTTATTATTTCATTGTATTATTTATTTGAACACTTTTCACCATGTTTTGTTTTTTACTTCAAAGTCTATTTTACACTGACACACTCGGGAGTTCAGCTTTAGATTTATATGAGCAGAGAATTAATACATCGATTCTAATATTTATTTTATTTTAATTAAAAAATATAAGAAAAAAATTAACAAACAGAAATGCTCAAAAACTACCGATTCAATTCAATTCGATTCGATCGTTTTGACAATTTGCGAATAAATGCCTTCTGTGGTTTAGCTATGCTCGGTTTTTATATTCACCAAACTCAAACATTGAGAGTACAGCTTTGGTTTTAATATCGGACAAGACAACTTGCTTTTGTCGTTGTTATGGAAACGCTTAGATGAATGTAAGTGTGTGGTAAGAGAACTATCTCATGGATCTTAAATCTCCGTTTTGGTTTTCATTCTCACAACACAACTCACAAGTGGTAGACTCAATAACACATAGATACAAACAAATATCCTCTATTGCGACCACACAGTGGGGTGACTTTAAAACTTTTGGCACTAGATATTACCCCTTTGAATACCGATGTCCAGTGTTGTCAGTATTTCCCTGGCTTTTGTCTCCAAATTGAGACATTTTTGTGCCAAAAAAATTAAAAACAAAAATAAATTGAAATTTCTTACAAAAATCCCCAATAAATTTTTTGGAAAAAAATAATAGAAGCTCTACTCGAAAAAATTTTTAGTAATTTTAAAATTGATGAAATATGCATTTGTTTTTTACACCCAGAAAAAAGGGCCAAAATTTGTCAAAATTTAATTTCTATAGAAAATTTTGTCAAAATTTTATTTGTATAGAAAATTTTGTTAACATTTTATTTCTATAGAAAATTTGGTCAAAAATTAATTTATATAGAAAAATGTGTTAACATTTTATTTCTATAGGAAATTTTGTCAAAATTTTATTTCTATATAAAATGTTGTCAAAATTTAATTTCTATAGAAAATTTTGTCAAAATTTAATTTCTATAGAAAATTTTGTCAAAATTTTATTTCTATAGAAAATTTTGTCAAAATTTTATTTCTATAGAAAATTTTGTCAAAATTTTATTTCTATAGAAAATTTTGTCAAAAATTAATTTATATAAAAAAATGTGTTAACATTTTATTTCTATAGGAAATTTTGTCAAAATTTTATTTCTATATAAAATGTTGTCAAAATGTTATTCCTATAGAAAATTTATTTCTATAAAAAATTTTGTCAAAATTGTATTTGTATAAAAAAAGTTGTCAACATTTTATTTCTATAGAAAATTGTGTCAAAATTTCTATAGAAAATTTTGTTAATTTCTATAGAAAATTTTGCCAAAATTTTATTTCTATGGAAAATTTTGTCTAGATTTCTATAGAAAATTTTGTTAATTTCTATAGAAAATTTTATCAAAATTTGTATAGAAAATTTTGTTAATTTCTATAGAAAATTTTGTCAAAATTTTATTTCTATAAAAAATTTTGTCAAAATTTTATTTCTATAAAAAATTTTGTCAAAATTTTATTTCTATAGAAAATTTTGTCAAAATTTTATTTCTATAGAAAATTTTGTCAAAATTTCTATAGAAAATTTTGTTAATTTCTATAGAACATTTTGTCAAAATTTCTATAGAAAATTTTGTTAATTTCTATAGAAAATTTTATTTCTATAGAAAATTTTGTCAAAATTTTATTTCTATACAAAATTTTTGTCAAAATTTTATTTCTATAGAAAATTTTGTCAACATTTTATTTCTATAGAAAATTTTGTCCAAATTTTATTTCATATTTGTTGTTTTGATCTCAGCTTTAAAACCATTGCGTTGACTAAACTACAAGATTAAGAGGAAGCACGCTCAAAATAAACCCAGCCAACTGCACTCACATCGATGTGACGGTGGCAAAGGAAAAGAGAAATGTTTGTACAAAGTGTGTGGTTCACTTTGGGTTTAGTGAACTACCCGAATTTATTCTGATAATTGGTTGATAGTTTTGCTGCAAGTAGAGGATGCTGTTGAGGAATGTGGTAATTCCGAAACTTTGCCCAAATAAATTTGACAAATATTATTTTCCTCTGTTGGTTAACTCTTGTAGTTTAGTGAAGGCAATGGTTTTAAAGTTGAGATCAAAACAACAAATATGATTGAAGTACAAACCAACAATAAAAAACAAAAACAAAAACAAATTTTATTTATATAGAAAATTTTGTCAAAATTTCATTTCTATTGAAAATTTTGTCAACATTTTATTTCTATTGAAAATTTTGTCAAAATTGTATTTCTATAGCAAATTTTCTCAAAATTTTATTTCTATAGAAAATTTTGTCAACATTTTATTTCTATAGAAAATTTTGTCAAAATTGTATTTCTATAGAAAATTTTCTCAAAATGTTATTTCTATAGAAAATTTTGTCAACATTTTATTTCTATAGAAAATTTTATAGACTTTTTTTATTCGACTTTTGGCGCCATAAATATAGACTTTTTGACGTGGTATAAATGATCTATTTCTGATTCTTACAATGAAAAGTCACTTTCGAATTTTTTCTTCAAAATCAATTCGTCGAAGCTGACTATCAAAATTCGTTTGGGCCAACAACAATATGTGATTAGACGATTTTCAATTCGATTAATCGAATTTGAACAAAATTTGACTTTTTTCCACGGAAAATCGATTGGCCGAAAAGTTAATTATCGCAACATATCCTAAATTTAGTCGTTTGAAAACATTGTTTCCAAGGTATAAATTAAATTATTTCTTCTACCCAAAAGTAGTATATGATAGATCATAGAAATATGTTAGCATTTATAATTTTAAGGTCGAACTTAAAACTGGCCTTGTATTAACAAAAAAATATTGTATTTATATTTATCATTTTCCTTTGGAAAGAAAGAATTATTTTTTTTGTTGTATTTACGATTTAAACTTTTTTTTACAATTGCTGTCCCCAATTATTGAACTTTTTTTTTTGTTTTCAAAAATATGTGATAACATGCCCATAGTGCAAAGTTTAGTTGTACTTCTCGGAAAAAGACGTATTTCGTTCATCTTCGTTGTATTTCCTTTCTTTTAGACGATGTGTGTAAGTTTGTGTTTGTGAGCATCTTTACTCAACGATATCGATCTTAACAAGTTAGAGAAATGTCACCCATTTATATGATCTCTTTTGTCGCCCGACTTTTAATCAAAAAGAGAATACACAAATCACTTAAGCACTCTTGTGAGCGAAGTGTGGTGTGAGTATATGATCGTGTTAGATATGCCAATAGAGCAATGTAAATGTGTTGTTGTTGTTTTTTTTTTTAGTTTTTGTTACAATAATCCGTCAGAAGGAAATGTATCTTAATCTTAAATAAAATTCAATTCACTAATTAAGATACATTTATACGCAAACACTCAAGCAAATGGCAATAAAATTTATTACAAAAAAAAAAACATTATTTAAACAAAATTTGCGCACAATTTTAATCACAAGCGAAGAAAGTATTCAGTCATAAAATTAGATAAGCTTTTGTAACGAAGGAGTCGAACAAGAACGCTGTTTAAGGGATACACGCAAAAAAAATTCATTTTTCCCAAATGAAATTATAGAGAAGCAACCATTGTTTACCATTCACTCAAAAAAAGTGAACACTATATTTCACTAAAGTCGATTTAATTCTATTTTAGTTCAAGGAATTATTACGTTTTAAGAAAGTTTCCAGGACTTTAATAATTTTTTGCATACGTAGTTAAATTAGTTAAATTATTAACTACAAACAAATACTTTTTTTTGCATTAAAAATATGTTAAATTTAGCTTTAGTTTAACTACCGAATTTTTTTTCGGTGCAGTTTTTTTCTGGCTAATTGTATCATCCCTCATATCTGCTTCCTTTCGATGTGGTTTATTTAGTTCTCAGTACCGTTTTTGCAATACAAAAATGTAGATGAAATGATTCTATTTTATATATTTTTTTTTAATTTTAACAAAATATTAACAAAAATAACAAAATATTTGTATACCCTACACCATAAGATGTAATGTTAGTATATTTTCTCTAACAACCATGCAAAAATTGGTCTATGTCGGTCCATAAATATATATAGCCCCCATATAGTCGGATCCCCAGATTTGACCTCCGGAGCCTCTTGGAGGAGCAGAATACACCCGATCCGGTTGAATTTTGGCACGTGTTGTTAGTATAAGGTCTCTAACAACCATGCAAAAATTTATCTATATCGGTCCATAATTATAAAGAGTCCCCATATAGTCGGATCCCCAGATTTGATCTCCGGAGCCTCTTTTAGGAGCAATTTTCATCCGATCTGGTTAAAATTTGTTACGTGGTGTAAGTAGTTCTCTAACAACTATGAAAAAAATAGTCCATATCGGTCCATAGTTATATATAGCCCCCATATCAACCGATCCCCAGATTTGACCTCCGGAGTCTCTTGGAGGAGCAAAATTCATCCGATTCGGTTGAAATTTGGTACATTGTGCTAGTATATGGCCGCTAACAACCATGCCAAACGTGGTCCAAATAGGTCTGACAAAAAATGTCTATAGTAGTAAAATTTTGACAAATTTCTATAGAAATAAAATTTTAACAAAATTTTCTATAAAAACAAAATTTTGACAAAATATTCTATAGAAATAAAATTTTGACAAAATTTTCTATAGAAATAAAATTTTGACAAAATTTTCTATAGAAATAAAATTTTGACAAAATTTTCTATAGAAATAAAATTTTGCCAAAATTTTCTATAGAAATAAAATTTTGCCAAAATTTTCTATAGAAATAAAATTTTGACAAAATTTTCTATAGAAATAAAATTTTGACAAAATTTTCTATAGAAATAAAATTTTGACAAAATTTTCTATAGAAATAAAATTTTGACAAAATTTTCTATAGAAATAAAATTTTGACAAAATTTTCTATAGAAATAAAATTTTGACAAAATTTTCTATAGAAATAAAATTTTGACAAAATTTCTATAGAAATAAAATTTTGATAAAATTTTCTATAGAAATAAAATTTTGACAAAATTTTCTATAGAAATAAAATTTTGACAAAATTTTCTATAGAAATAAAATTTAACAAATTTTTTATAAAAATAAAATTTTGACAAAATTTTCTATATAAATAAAATTTTGACAAAATTTTTTATAAAAATAAAATTTTGACAAAATTTTCTATAGAAATAAAATTTTAACAAAATTTTCTATAGAAATAAAATTGTGACAAATTTTTTTATAGAAATAAAATTTTGACAAAATTTTCTATAGAAAAAAAATTTTAACAAAAATTTCTATAGAAATAAAATTTTGACAAAATTTTCTATAGAAATAACATTTTGACAAAATTTTCTATAGTAATAAAATTGTAACAAAAAATTTCTATAGTAATTCATCCGATTCGGTTGAAATTTGGTACATTGTGCTAGTATATGGCTAATAACCATGCCAAACGTAGTCCAAATACGTCTGTAGTTATATATATATAGCCCCAGATAATTCGAATTCTGGCTCTCTATTTACCGCGCAAAAGTTCATATCATATTGTAATTATTTGTAGACTTCCGGTCAAGAATTGAATTATATACGCATTTAATCTACTTTTTTTGGTCCAATATATACCACGTATGGAGTAACCCTTGCTATAGGCAAGTATTACCACAACCCAAGTAATTCGATTGTTGATGACAGTCTTTAGTAGAAGTTTCTACGCAATCCATGGTGGAGGGTATATAAGATTCGGCCTGGCCGAACTTACAGCTGTATATACTTGTTTCGTTTTTTTTTTTTTAATTTCTTCATTCAAATGAACTTCATGGGCACAGCTTCTAAAGCAATGCAAGGGATCCAAAAACGGAGTACTTCCTTCCAGTGACAATCCCATTTAAAATTCATTGGAGATGGTCCAATTTTGCACTACTTCCAGATCACAGATTGGTGATCCAAAATACAGAAAAAAACATTTACGTGATATTAAAGATTACACACCCTAAATTTTGAGGACAGTTGTTTACACGAGAATAGCTTTATTAATAGAGCGCGAAAAAATAAAAATAGACAAATGAGATATATTTCCTAGTTTTAATTTTATTGATCCGAGATTTAAAGCCAAATAGGTCGCTATAAATAAAGACATTTTTATTTTAAAGAAACCGCATCTTTGGTTCGCAACAGCGTTGCCAATTTAGCTTTTTTCCCGCTAGATTTGGCTTTTTTTGAAGACGTTTAGCGGGAAAAAAATGCATTTAGCTTTTAGCTTTTTTTCTGGCTTTTTTCATGTCCCTTTTAGCTATTTTTGGCTTTTTTATTTTCGACATGTTCCTATTGAAATATGGATAAAACTTCGTTTTTATCTAAGCCTTGCTGTCAGAATAAGGTTTTCCACATATTTCAATTCCTTATATAAACTGTCAGTAAATTATTAGGAATATTAGCATTTGACTCGTTTATTATGATATAATTAAATTAAAATAGTAGATGTGAATTGCTTTGTACATTGAAAAAATATTGTTGTGAGGCCAAAGATTTCATTTCCTTAAAATACGAACGCGAATTTTGGTTATAATAGCATTTGTGAATTTCTCTTATATAAACTGTTTTCCTTGTCCAATAGCCGATAAATTCTTTTTGCCATTATAGTTAAGTGATTCAACTTAAAAATGGGTATCTTTTCATGAAAGAAGGCTAGGGTCAATTCTAAAAAATTCTTAAAATTAATGAAATAGTCTTTAAATTTGTGGAGTTTTTGTATCTTGACCACAAACCAAAATAGCGTTCAAAAATAGAAGAGGTTTTTCAACATTTTATTTTAAAAATGTATACATAGAATAATTTCTACTTAAAGTCGAGTCTGAATTTGGAAATTTAAGTTGTCGTTAGCACGTTTTTAAAGCACTGTGATAGCTCATGAAGAAAAAGCTGAAAAAAACGAATATTTAAATTCAAATTTGACTCGGAATCAATACCAAAATCATTAGTGTACAAAATCTTTGGAACCGAATATAGAAATAATTAAGGAAATAAAGTTTTAAATGTGGTATTATTTTTTTAACATCAAAAAATGCAATGAAAAAATTCGTAGTGATAGGATCAAAACAAATCTGCTATATATTAATGGAATGGATTTACATTTACGAAATTTGGACAACAATAGGTTTGTATGGGAAATTTTCAAATAATAGTTATTCAATATAAACTTGCAAGACAGTTAGAATGGGTTTTATTCTCTTGGGTAAAATTAGGAGAAGTGTTCACGTTCACGAATTTATCATTAATTCAGTTAAAACGAAATATATTGACATTTTCTAATGCAGTTCTATGTGACATTATGCAATATATCGCACATTGGACTTGTTGATGATTAACCAGCTGGCAATTGCAAGTTTACTGGGAAAAATGTTTTTACTAGGAAATATAAACGAAGGACTTCCAGTAAAAATTTGTGATAGTAATCAAAATGTATCGAGTACGCAAACAGAGCTAATATGACTTAAATTTTCTTACAGTCTCACAGAAATTGAATTAAAATGAATACAATTAAAATAATATGCATTTTAAGTGATATAAAGCCTTTAAGTTTGTTAAATTTCAATCAAAAATGTGACTTTTGATACAAAAAATTTTAGCTTTTTTTCGAGCTATTTTTTTAAATTTTTTAGCTTTTTTGGCTAGTTTTTTTGGAAAAATCTAGCGGTTTTTTGTGAAACAATTCTGGCAACGCTGGTTCGCAATCAATACCAAAATCCTTAATGGAATGTCAAAATCTTTTTGACTACACTAAAAAGCTCAAATCATATTATTTTGCTCTTCAAATATGATCATGTCAACAACATAGTTTTACTCTGGACCATCTTTGGATACTTGTTTAATATTTTATCTGGTCACTGTAAATCCAAATAATGGCACTTATTTCATACTTCTATGTCGCCTAATCAATTTGTGTATTTTTTCCCAACGATAACATTTTTCAAAAATTTCCTCTAAGACACCGCCAAAAATGGCAAAGAGCTAAACAAAATTCTCTGTATTTCTTTATCAGTCATTAATTGGTCACAATTAATTTAAACGATATAAAGGGAAAATTGCTTTTTAATTACGTGTCGTTAAAAGTCATCACACTTGGATGTTTTGCACATTTCTTGTGTCAACATGAAAAATTATTTTGATGGAAATACAAATTTATTACCCTTTCTCGAACGTTTGGATTTTATCCAGGTTTCGCTTGATTTCTTTTTCATTATTATTTATTATTAGTTTTTAATTTTTTCCAATGAAGATCTATTTCCAAATGTATCGATGATTGAATGCATTTTCCTCGTGTCAATCAAGATACATTGATGTCGCCTTTATAGCATCGTGAGATACTGTACCTCCGTTCTATTAAATACACGATTCAATGGAACGTTTGCGGTAAACGTACATACATGTTATGCGGGCGTTAGCGGAAATTGTTTAAATTATTTCCTACTATGATCTTTATAAATATAAAATTAATATTTGTTCTTAATGTATCAACAAATATGTGTTTGCAAGTGAATGTACACGCATAATATCATGAAATTTTTTTAGTTGACTGGAATATCGAGAAAACTTAAATTCTATCCCTTACTTCCAACAAAAAAAAAATTGGAAAACAGGTGTCGGAATCGTTAATCAAGAGGTTTTACAATTTCTTCATTCGAAAAATTCAAACTTTAATAACCAAAAAAAAAATTGTTACAATTTATTTATTTATTTATATATTTACAATCATACGGCCATTTTCATGTAGCTCCGTTAGGCTTTAACTGTCAGTTAACAGAAAATAAACTGCAAATATCTTCTCTGCGGTTAACTTTAACTGAAAAAATTTCAACAGTTAAGATCCTAACTGACGTATGGAATAAATAGGCAAAATGACAGATATCTCCACAGTACAGCTTAAAAGTTCGTTAGCTAACGTAGCGCTAACGGAGCTTCATGAAAATGGGGGATAATGAATTATGTTACAATTTTTTCTACCTTCAAGAAAAGATTTTTTATGGCCACATCACAGTCTTTTTCGATTATATCACAATTTAAACAAGTATATACGGTGGTAAGTTCGGCCAGCCGAATCTTATGTCCCCTCCACCATGGATTGCGTAGAAACTTCTACTAAAGACTGTCATCTTAAAACCTCCTAACACTGTCTTCTAAATTGTAAGTTAGTCCGTACGTGGTATATATTGAACTAAAACAAGTAAGGATAGTCTAAAGTCGGGCGGGGCCGACTATATTATACCCTGCACCACTTTGTAGATCTAAATTTTCGATACATATATATATATATATATATATATATATATATATATATATATATATATATATATATATATATATATATATATATATATATATATATATATATATATATATATATATATATATATATATATATATATATATATATATATATATATATATATATATATATATATATATATATATATATATATATATATATATATATATATATATATATATATATATATATATATATATATATATATATATATATATATATATATATATATATATATATATATATATATATATATATATATATATATATATATATATATATATATATATATATATATATATATATATATATATATATATATAGATATATATATATATAAAACTCTGGCTTCTGGGCCATATAAGTCCATATCGGGCGAAAGATATATATGGGAGCTATATCTAAATTTGAACCGATTTCTTCCAAAATCAATAGGGTTCTATTCTGACCCAAATTAGGAATATGTGCCAAATGTGAAGGCGATTGGACTTAAATTGCGACCTAGGGTTTGATCACAAAAATGTGTTCACACCATGTGTCTATCTCGTCTCCTTCTGGGTGTTACAAACATATGCACTAACTTATAATACCCTGTTCCACAGTGTGACGCAGGGTATAAAAAGACCGATTAAATACGTATATAATTCAGTTTAACAAAATTTTCTATAGAAATAAAATTTTGACAACATTTTCTATAGAAATAAAATTTTTACAACATTTTCTATAGAAATAAAATTTTGACAAAAATTTTCTATAGTAATAAAATGTTGACAAAATTTTCTTTAGAAATAAAATTTTGATAAAATTTTCTATAGAAATAAATTTGACAAAATTTTCTATAGAAATAAAATTTTGACAAAATTTTCTTTTGAAATAAAATTTTGACAAAATTTTCTATAGAAATCAAATTTTAACAAAATTTTCTATATAAATAAAAATTTGACAACATTTTCTATAGAAATAAACTTATGACAAAATTTTCTATAGAAATAAAATTTTGATAAAATTTTCTATAGAAATAAAATGTTGGTAGATTATTTTTGGCTCGAATGACAACCATAACTATTAACCGATATGGTCCAAGAAATAAAATTTTGACAAAATTTTCTATAGAAATAGCATTTTGACAAAATTTTCTATATAAATAACAATTTGATAAAATTTTCTATAGAAATAAAATTTTGATATCATTTTCTATAGAAATAAAATTTTTACAAAATTTTCTATAGATATAAAATTTTGACAAAATTTTCTATATAAATAAAATTTTGGTAGATTATTTTTGGACCAATTTTTGTGTAATTGCGTATCGGCAATATATAACTATAGACCGATATGGTCCAATTTTGGCATGGTCCATATACTAACACTACGTTCCAAATTTCAACCGGATCGGATGAAGTTTGCTCCTCCAAGAGGCTCCGGAGGTCAAATCTGGGGAACGGTTTATATGGGGGTTATATATAATTATGAACCGATATGGACCAATTTGTGCATGGTTGTTAGAGACCACGTACCAAATTTCAACCGAATCGGATGAATTTTGCTCCTCCAAAAGGTTCCGGAGGTCAAATCTGGGGATCGATTTATATGTGGGCTATATATAATTATGGACCGATATATACCAATTTTTGCATGGCTGTTAACCCTTTCACTACCAAAATAAACCTAATGATAAAAACTTTTATTTTTCTTCTGTTTTTACTTGTACTAACAGCATTTAGAACAAAAACTGTCATTTTGAAACCCTACCTCAATTACTGCAAAAGCAATATGTGCTTGTTCTGAAAACTTGATTCTTGAATTGTGACCAAATAGCCTTACGAAAATAAGCGCTATTTGGCCTATAATATCTTTCAAAGTGTGAGAAAATATACAAAAAAGAACCCGTAAAAGTACCAGCTATAGTTTTTGTATAATGACCATTTACTAGAAACATAGAGTACAAAAATTGTCTCAAATTTTCGCATTTTTCGTTTATTGTTAAAGAAGTTTTTAAAAATGTATTTTAGACCTCACCAATATGGACAATATTTATAGCTTATTTAGATTAAAGCCTCTACTTTAAAATAACATCGAGAAATAAATCGAAACTAAGTGGGAAAATAGGATTTGGTGTCTTTTTCGAATGTCCTTCTAAGTGGACATCGGTAGTGAAAGGGTTAAAGACCATGTACTAACACCACGTACCAAATTTCAACCGAATCGGATGAATTTTGCTCCTCCAAGAGGTTCCGGAGGTCAAATCTGGGGATCGATTTATAAGGGGGCTATATATAATTATGGACCGATATATACCATTTTTTGCATGGTTGTTAGATACCATATACTTACACTTTGTACCAAATTTCAACCGGATCGGATGAATTTTGCTCCTCCAAGAGGGTCCCAAGCTAAATCTGGGGATCGGTTTATATGGGGGCTATATATAATTATGGCTAATTTTTGCATGGTTGTTAGAGAGCATATACTAACACCACGTAACAAATTTCTACCGGATCGGATGAAATTTGCTTCTCTAAGAGGCTCTGCAAACCAAATCTGGAGGTCGGTTTATATGAGGGCTATACGTAAAAGTAGTCCAATATGGAAAATTGTCTTACTTCAAATACGACATACGACTTTAATGGAGGGACGTAACTTTCCAAGATTCGTGGCCAAAATTTAATGAAAACAATTCTTAAAGCAAAAATTATGAATTTTGTTTTAATTAAAATTTCTTTATTTTGAAGAAAATTGTCATCAATATTGTGTAGATAGCGTATACAAAAATTTAGGCTGCATAATCTTTCATTTTAGGACAATAGTTTCCTTCTGTATTTCTGGATGTATGACACATTTTAATGTTTCGTAGTAAAATTTTAATATTGTGCTATGCACTGACAAAAATATTGTGTGAGGCCAAAGATGTCATGTCTCTAAAATACGAATGCGAATTTTTATTAGCATAGAAGACGCATTTCTCTGATATCACGTTTTTTCCTTCTCCAAAAGTCGATAAACATTACAGTGTAGTCATTTTGTTATAAGAACAAGTGATTCAACATGAAAGAAAATTTGTTTGAATGAGGTCAACATGTCTTCAATAATTCTGAAAATTTCTTCAAAATTAATGAAACTTTTTTATTTTTAAAACTTTTAAAATTTGAATTGAAAAAATCTAAAAATTTGAATAAAATTCATTTCATTTATCCCACCAAACAGTTTGTTTCAGTGTAGTCAAAAGTTGATTATTTCCAAAATTTTGAAGGAAAAATCGAAAATTTGACTTTTCCAAACTATCAAAAATTCGCCTTTCTATGATATTTTCGAAGAAAGCTCTGTAATTTCTTGTAATTAAATAATTCTATTGATTGTATGCGCCGGCGCATACTTTTGTAAAAATCCATATTGCAATCTCGTCTATTTTATGGCTCGCTCTCATTTGAATTTCCGTCGGAATTGCGTTCTCAGATTAGTTTTCTTAAAAGCCTGTTTTGTTTTCGTTCGTGAAACTGCATCGAACCGCATCTTGGCAGTTCGATTTGGGTATTACAAGATATTATACAGTTGGTGATAATAATAGCGTGACGTTTGAGTATTGTTTAGTTTTTTTTTTTTTTAAGTAGATAATATAATTGTGTAAATACTATAATTTAATTATAAATTTATACGCAAAACGAGAAAAAGTTGGTATGAGAGGTCTTACAAATACCAGCAAAAAGTAAATTTTTAAACATTTTTTCCAGTGTTAAAATATTTACCTACACTGAACAAAACAAATATAGGGTGTCTGATTAAAAAATATCGGTCCAGGTTTTGATATAGCCCCCATATAAACCAACCCCCCGATTTGGGGCCTTGCGCTTATAGAAGCCGAAGTTTTTATCCAATTTCCTTGAAACTAGAAATCTAGAGGTATTTTTGAACCATAAAGAGGAGTGTCGAAAATAGTGAGTAGTGGTCCATGGTTTGTTATAGCCGCCATATAGACCGATTTTACTTCTTGGGCTTATAGAAACCGTAGTTTTTATCCGATTTGCCTGAAATTCCAAATCTGGAGGTATTTTGGGTCCACAAATAAATACGCCGAATATGGTGCGTATCGGTCCACGTTCTGATATAGGCCCCATATAGCCTGATCTCCTGATTTTATTTCTTGAGCTTGTGGAACCGTTGTTTTTATCCAATTTGCCTGTAATTAGAAATCTAGAGGTATTTTAGGACCATAAAGAAGACTGCCGAAAAGGGTGAGTATCGTCCCATATAGACCGATCTCCCGATTTTACTTCTTGGGCTTCTAGACTCGGTAGTTTTTAATCCTATTTGCCTTAGATTGGAAATCTGGAGGTATTTTTGGACCATAAATAATATTGCCAAAAATAGTGAGTATCGGTCTATGGTTTAGAATAGACCCCACACCCAGAAAAAAGGGGCTATAATGCCAACTGAACTTTATTTTAGTTCATGAAGATTAGTTGATTTTAGTTAAATTTTGCACAATATGAGTAAATGTTCCTTATTTAAATAATTTCTTGCTAACTTTAATGACGTGAACTAAAAATAAGAAAAAAAAGTTGTATACAAATATAGTGCACAATTTTACTAAAAAAGAAAATAGTTCATATTTTCCTAAAATGGCAGAAGTTTGCTTAAATTGAGTTTATAAGTCTCTCAAATGAGTAAATTTTACTAAAATTGTACCTGTCTCTAACTTCGTACAGCGCTAAAGACTTTTTAATAGTTTTTAAATCCAATTTTTTCTTCCAATATATGAAATTTTCTTAAACAACAGAAAAAAAATTAATTGTTTTGAAAAAAATTTGCTTCAATTTGACAAAAAGTAAGTAAAAAAGAAAACAGAAGGTAAAAGTATTAACTTATTTGTAACATGTTGCAATTAGAAAACTATTTTAGTTAAAATTTTCTAAAATAAACCTACATTTTCTTTCACGGTGGGGTCACTTTTTTTGGGTGGGCAACAGGGAACAAATAAGT
The DNA here is from genome assembly GCF_050003625.1 of Haematobia irritans. NCBI lineage: Eukaryota > Metazoa > Arthropoda > Insecta > Diptera > Muscidae > Haematobia > Haematobia irritans. The sequence continues at coordinate 165,111,108 of NC_134400.1, forward strand.
CAATAATTTTTGTCAAATTGAAGAACATTTATTAAAATGAATACATTTTTGTTCTGTTGTTTAATAAAATTGCATATTTTGGAAGAAAAAAAATTAAATTAAAAATTGTCAAAATGCCTTTAGTAGTAAAATTGTGTACTTCATGTGTATACAACTTTTTTTCTCGTTTTTAGTTCACGTCGTTAAAGTAAGCAAAAAATAATTAAAATAAGAACAAATTTCCACATTTGGCTAAAAAAAAATTGCTGTCTTCTTTCTGGGGGCCCATATAGACCGATCTCCTGATTTGACTTCTTGTCAGAAAATAACAAACCACAAAAAGTAAATCCACCTTTAAAGAATATTGTTACGAATTTGATAATTATAGATATAAGTTTATTTAAATTAGTTTCCGTTAATTTAAAATTTCAAATTGTAACGATAAAACTTCGCTATCACTTGTTGGAATCATCTATTCATTTTCTAGTATTTTCCTGAATTTCTTTTATGTTCTTTTGTTTGCTTACCGAAATGTTAGTTCTTACTCTCTCATAGAATAGCAACCCCTTTGCTTTGTTATTCTGCATTCTCATCTCATTGTCTATTGTCATTGTTGTTGTAGTAATGCGAGCATATATCTATGTGAGTGTGTATGTGTTTGGCAGCCACCAGACGAATAACTTAATGGTCGTAGATCCTTCTAGCATTGTCTAAGAATGTTCTGGCGTTGCCAGAATATTGTGGTGCTACCAGAATGTTCTCGTATTGCCACACCGTCATATATAAAAGCGCTCGCATGCTGCTAACGAGTCAGTCTTAATTAAAGCGTCAAACGAATAACTTCAGTGTGAACGAATTGTAAAGTGTGAAGTCATAGTAAATAAATTGTAGATTGTCGTTATTTAGAAGAACTGTGTTTTAATTGTCGGGTAATTAAAAACGCCTAAATATAAAAACGTAACAATTGGTGTCGGAAGTGAAATAACGAAAAAAAAAAATCTACAATGAAGTTTAATGAGCTTCGTGTGGAAGACATAAAAAAGGAATTGAGCAAACTGGACCTGCCGACAACAGGCATTAAGGCCCAGCTTCAAAAGCGTCTACTGGAAGAGTTTGAACGGCGTAATATGGACATTGCGACGCATGAGTTTGATTATAAGGAGGACATTGACGAATCAATACTCGTCAATACCAGCAGTGTAGAAAATCCATCTGTGGCTTCAAGTGTTGTGGATTACACCTCAATGCTCAATGTTTTAAGCAAAATGATGGAAGAAAACTCTAGAAAAATCATGGATGAGAATTCTAGAAAAATGGAAGAAAATTCTAGAAAAATGGAAGAAAATTCTAGAAAATTGCTGAAAGAAAATGCCCTACAAATGGAAGCAAATTCTAGAAAAATGGAAGAAAATTCTAGAAAATTGGAAGAAAAATTCGACGAAAATTCTAGAATGGTCAACGAAAAATTACAACAAATTTCTGAAGGCATGGAGAAACGTGTGGACCATATAGAAAATCAAATTGTGGAATTGGATAAGAAATTTGTGGTTCACGATGAAAAATTTCTACACCTTGAGAAAAAAATGTCAGAGCTGGAAATTAAAGGTGGTCCAGTGCGCGTCATCGAGGGCTCAAAAATCAAAACTCCTGTTTTCGATGGCTCAACGTCATTTGATGTCTTCAAATTCCAATTCGAAATGGTTGCTTGTAGAAATTTGTGGAATGACGATGATAAAGCAATTGAACTTCTATTGGCATTAAAGGGCAATGCTGCTGATGTGATACAAAGCATTCCCGCTGCTTCTAGAAATAACTATAATGAAGTAATAGCGGCACTTCAACGCAAGTATGGTGGAGAGCACAAGCAGGACATCTTCAGAATGGAATTGAGAGGAAGAATCCAGAAATCGAATGAAACCCTACAAGATTTCGCAACAGAAGTTGAGCGGCTAGTGCTTTTGACATACCCAGGTGAGAGTCATCCTCTTGTGGACCGCATCAAGATTGAAACCTTCGTCAATGGAATTCGAGACCCAGATATAAAATGTGCAACATATGCGTCACAAAAGGCTACATTCGCTGAAACAGTACCAATCGCACTTGCACAGGAGACTGCGAGATTGCTAGCGCGGCCTCAAATTCACAAGGTACGTAAAGTAGAGACAGAGTGTGATGAATCAAAGTCCGTTATTGAGTCGATAAAAGAGGCCATGAAGCAGGCAATGCAAGAAATGAAGCAAGAGGCAAATAAATCCCGGATCAAATGCTATAACTGTGATAAGCCGGGACATCTAGCTCGAGAATGCAAAGCACGACGCAAACGGTCAAGGTCCACATCACCATCTCCATTAAACAATAGCCATAAGAAGGTGACCCCACAGTCAAGTGAGTCACCTTTAAACTAAATCGAGCTAGTTCAGCGGGGCAAGAGCTGGCTCCCACAGACGATGGCCCCACCATCTCCATAGCAATAGTTCAACAGAAAAATAACAATTTAACTATTGCGGGTGTTATTAATGGCGACAAGCGTACTTTGACGTTGGATACTGGTGCATCAAAGTCTATCATTAGATCTGATTTAGTAAAAGGAAAAGTTACACCACTGATTGGAGTCAAGCTACGCACGGCTACAGGGGAACACGCAACCGTATATGGAAAGGTCGCCGTAAAATTAACTATTGCTAACAAATCCGTTACTTATGATTTCATTGTGGCCGATATAGTAGACGAAGTTATAATTGGAGCGGATTTCATGATTGCTTTTGGCCTCAATCTGGATATGAAGCGTCGTGTAATGACATGGTGCGATGCCGAAATAACGGTAAACGTGGGATACGACGAGAATACACCTGTCAGACGTTTGACAACGAGCCAGTCAGAGTCTATACCACCGAATGCCGAAGCAATTATATGGGTTTCTATGAATGGAGATTGTGAAGTCGGCCAATTGTGGGTTGTTGAACCAGCAGAAAACAAAAGCAACAACATCTTGATAGCAAATGCCCTGGTAACAACGAACGAAGAGAGACTAATACCAGTTCGTGTCTTGAACTTGTCTGACAATCATGAGCAAATTGTAAAATTTTCTGACATTGGCAAATGTACACCAGCCGAGGCAATAGTCAATTTGGAAGGCAACTCATCAAAGACACATGGAGCAGTGAGAAAACATCTAGAAGGGTATTTCGAGGCTTGGACACGTCATCTATCGCCGTCAGAGAGAAATAAAGCCAAGCAATTGTTGTGGAAAAACGCCTCTGCTTTTGCTTCTGAAAAGGGAAATCAAGGAAGAACATCTGTAGTGAAACATGAAATTAAAACCGCAGAAGAAAGGCCCATAAAACAGGCACCACGAAGTGTTCCCCTGGCAAAAAGAGACGAAGTTCAAAAGCTCATAAAGGAAATGGCGGAGAGCGGAGTGATCGAGCCATCATCAAGTCCTTGGTGTTCCCCAGTTGTGCTGGTCAAAAAGAAAGATGGAAGTACCCGATTCTGCGTGGACTACAGAAAACTGAATGAAGTCACCAAAAAGGACAGTTATCCGCTTCCACGCATTGATGACACGTTGGACACACTAGCCGGAACAACATGGTTTTCTACGCTTGATTTGCAGAGTGGATATTGGAAAGTAGAGATCGCCGAGAAAGACAAGGAAAAGACGGCTTTTGGCGTTAATGGCGGTCTCTGGCAATTCAATGTAATGCCGTTCGGGCTCTGCAACGCTCCGGCTACCTTCGAAAGATTGATGGAGCGGGTACTGAAGGGGTTGCACTGGAAGTCGTGCTTGATATACTTGGACGACATCATAGTGATGGGCAAAACATTTGACGAGCACCTTAAGAACTTGAAAGACGTTATCCAGCAATTGTCAGCCGCTGGTCTACGCCTTAACGCAAAGAAATGCTCCCTTTTCCAGCGGGAAGTTAAATACCTGGGTCATCATGTGACTGCAGAGGGCATATCCACCGATGAAGACAAAATCCAAGCTGTCAGAGATTGGCCACGACCCCAAAATCTCCACGAATTAAGAAGTTTCCTTGGGTTATGTACATATTATCGACGATTCGTCCCAAACTTCGCCAGCATCGCCGCTAGTCTCCATAAATTGACGCAAAAAGGTCAGAAGTTCCAGTGGAGCGACAAACAGGAGGATTCATTCCAACATTTAAAAGAACTTTTATGTTCAGCTCCTGTTCTAGCGTATCCTATTCCGGGCGAAAAATTTGTTTTGGATACAGATGCTAGCGCGCATGGTATTGGAGGTGTGCTATCCCAACAGATAGACGGCAAGGAGAAGGTCATCGGATATTTCAGCCGAACGTTGTCCAAGCCCGAAAAGAACTACTGTGTAACGACGAGAGCTGCTAGCCGTCATAGAGGGTGTAAAACATTATCATAAATATTTGTATGGACAACACTTCTTGCTCAGGACTGATCACTCAGCTCTACGATGGTTGCTCCAATTCAAGAATCCGGAAGCTCAACTGGCACGTTGGATCGAGAGGCTCCAAAGCTATAATTTCAGTATCGAGCATAGAAAAGGTGGAAAACACGGTAACGCTGACGCTTTGTCACGTCGACCTTGCAGTATAGAATGCAAGCACTGCTCGAAAGCTGAACATAAGGAAGAGATTGTTGATATTCGGCTGTTACACATCGAATCTGGAGTGGACTGGCCAACAGAACAGCGTAAAGATCCCATTTTGAACAAAATTATTTCGGCAAAGGAAGAGAACAAGAAGCCCAGTAAGAAAGACATCGCAGCCGAAAGTCCACTTATGAAATCATACTGGGCTCAATGGGATAGTTTAGTTCTAGTCAATGGATCCCTGCAACGTAAATGGGAAAGCGAAGATGGCAAGAGCAGCCGAAATTTGATCATCGTTCCAGATTCCAAAATAAGAGACGTTTTGGCGGAGTTCCATAATGGTCCCAGTGGAGGTCATCTGGGAATAACCAAAACCGCCGAGAAAGTGAAGCAACGATTCTACTGGGTTGGATGCCAGAAATCAATTGCTGAATGGGTAGCCAATTGCGAGAAGTGCATGAAGGCGAAAGGTCCAACAAGGAAAAGTCGAGGTCCTATGCAAGAATATAGACCAGGAGCCCCGTTTGAAAGAATAGCAATGGACGTGGCAGGCCCTTTCCCAGTAAGTGATTCTGGAAACCGTTATGTCCTTGTGGTCATGGATTACTTCAGCAAATGGCCGGAGGTGTATGCAATTCCAAACCAAGAGGCAAAAACGATTGTGGATGTGGTCAACAAAAACTGGATATGTCGCTACGGTGTGCCGTCCGAGATTCACTCAGACCAGGGAAGAAATTTTGAATCGGCCATATTCAAAGAGATGTGTGAATCCCTTGGTATCAAGAAAACGAGGACTACGCCATTACATCCACAATCCGATGGCATGGTAGAAAGGTTTAATCGCACTCTGGAGGAACATCTTCGAAAAGTAGTGGACAACGGCCAGAGGGACTGGGACGAGCATATACCAAAGTTTTTGCTGTCGTATAGATCTGCCATTCATGATTCCACCTCGCGAACACCGGCCAATGTTCTATTCGGAACTGAGTTGAAGTTGCCTGGAGATCTGATATTCGGCGCTAAACCTAATGAGCTCGCCATGGAAGAAAACAGAAACGACATCCCAAACACTTTCGGTGAAGTTCACGAATCAGTGCGCAACAAAATAAGAATGGTCAGCAACAGAATGAAGGCGAGATACGATCGTGCTGTAAATACTGAGGGCTTCCAAGAAGAAGAATTGGTTCTGCTATTTAACCCGCAACGAAAGAAAGGATTGTGTCCTAAACTGCAAACACAGTGGGAAGGCCCATACAAAGTCATCAAGAAGATCAATGATGTTGTATACCGGATTCAGAAGGACGACAGCCCTAGATCAAAGATGAAAGTTGTACATCTGGAACGATTGGCTCCTTACGGAACAGGTTCTGTGCCTGTTCGGGACGAACAGGCTTAAGCGGGAGGCAGTGTTACGAATTTGATAATTATAGATATAAGTTTATTTAAATTAGTTTCCGTTAATTTAAAATTTCAAATTGTAACGATAAAACTTCGCTATCACTTGTTGGAATCATCTATTCATTTTCTAGTATTTTCCTGAATTTCTTTTATGTTCTTTTGTTTGCTTACCGAAATGTTAGTTCTTACTCTCTCATAGAATAGCAACCCCTTTGCTTTGTTATTCTGCATTCTCATCTCATTGTCTATTGTCATTGTTGTTGTAGTAATGCGAGCATATATCTATGTGAGTGTGTATGTGTTTGGCAGCCACCAGACGAATAACTTAATGGTCGTAGATCCTTCTAGCATTGTCTAAGAATGTTCTGGCGTTGCCAGAATATTGTGGTGCTACCAGAATGTTCTCGTATTGCCACACCGTCATATATAAAAGCGCTCGCATGCTGTTAACGAGTCAGTCTTAATTAAAGCGTCAAACGAATAACTTCAGTGTGAACGAATTGTAAAGTGTGAAGTCATAGTAAATAAATTGTAGATTGTCGTTATTTAGAAGAACTGTGTTTTAATTGTCGGGTAATTAAAAACGCCTAAATATAAAAACGTAACAATATGTAGGTTTATTTTAGAAAATTTTAAATAAAATAGTTTTCTATTGCAACATATTACAAATAAGTTTATACTTTTTGTCAAATTGAAGAAAATGTATTAAAAATATTGAAAATAATAATAGGTGCAATTTTAGTAAAATTTACTAATTTGAGAAGCTTATGAACTCACTTTTAGCAAACTTTTCCCATTTTAGGAAATTATGAACTATTTTATTTTTTAGTAAAATTTACTCATTTGAGAGACTTATGAACTCACTTTTAGCAAACTTTTCCCATTTTAGGAAATTATGAACTATTTTATTTTTTAGAAAAATTGTGTATTATATTTGTATACAACTTTTTCCTGTTTCTAGTTCACGTCATTAAAGTAAGCAACAAATTATTCAAATAAAGAACATTTACTCACATTGGGCAACATTTAAATAAAATCAACAAATTTTCATGAACTAAAATAAATTTCACAATAAATTTTGTATACAGTGAAATATTCTGAAAACCGGACACCTCTCAAAAGTGGACAATGGTTGTAAGATATTTGCTACATCAGCACATTAAAATTAACTGCACTCAAACAAAAAAAAAAAAAAAAAACATTATTCGGATCCAAAGATTTTGACCTTCACTTAAGGATTTTTGTATTGTTTCCGAGCCAAAGATGCGGCTTCTTTAAAATAAAGACAATTTCGAGGGACCTATCTACGTTAAATCAGGGATAAACAAAATTAAAATTAGGATACGTTCATGGAATTTCCATTATGTTTTTGCAATATATTAATAAATCTATTCACGTACAAACAAATGTCAATTGCTATATTATAACAGATACTTCAACGTACAAATAAATGTTTTCTTAATTCCGAAAAAAAACCTTAATCCAAGGACCCAAAATCCTCAAAATAAATCTCAGTTAGGTGGCAGCCCGATGTATCAGGCTCACTTAGACTATTCCGTCCATTGCGATACCACATTGGTGAACTTCTCTCTTATCACTGAATGCTGCCCGATTCCATGTTAAGCTCGTTCCACATTGAAGTGAAACCACTTAGAGAAGCTTTGAAACCCTCAGAAATGTCACCAGCATTACTGAGGTGGGATAATCCACCGCTGAAAAACTTTTTGGTGTTCGGTCGAAGCAGGAATCGAACCCACGACCTTGTGTATGCAAGGCGGGCATGCTAACCAATGATAGATTTTTTACCGTCTGGTAGGTTTTGCCAAAAATACATTTCCAACTAAGAGGTACTTTTACATAAAAATAAAATGTTGACAAAATTTTCTATAGAAATAAAATTTTGACAAAGTATTCTATAGAAATAAAATTTTGACAAAATATTCTATATAAAGAAAATTTTGACAAAATTTTATTTTCTATAGAAAATGTTGTCAAATAAAGTTTTCTTATTCGCTAACATATGTTAGCGAATAAGAAAACTTTATAAGTGCAATAGAAAATAACCTGACGAAAGATTAAATATTCGATAAAAATACCATCCCTGAAGAAGCTGCAATCGCCCAGCGAAACGTTGGATGACAAAAATGGAATAAATTAATCTTTTATTCGCATTAAAATACCTGACCTTAAAAGCCCAAAAATAACAATAGATGTTTGAAAATAATTAAAAAGGTCGAACCGAAAATAAAATTGTCAAATAAAATTTTGACAAAATTTTCTATAGAAATAAAATTTTGAGAAAATTTTCTATAGAAATAAAATTTTGACAAAATTTTGATAAAATTTTCTATAGTAATAAATTTTTGACAAAATTTTCTATAGAAATAAAATTTTGACAAAATTTTGATAAAATTTTCTATAGTAATAAAATTTTGACAAAATTTTGTATAGAAATAAAATTTTGATAAAATTTTCTATAGAAATAAAATTTTGTCAAAATTTTCGATATAAATAAAATTTTGAAAAAATTTTCGATAGAAATAAAATTTTGACAAAATTTTCTATAGAAATAAAATTTTGCCAAAATTTTCTATAGAAATAAAATTTTGACAAAGTATTCTATAGAAATAAAATTTTGACAAAATATTCTATAGAAAGAAAATTTTGACAAAATTTTATATTCTATAGAAAGAAAATTTTGACAAAATTTTATTTTCTATAGAAAATGTTGTCAAAATTTTATTCCTATAGAAAATTTTGACAAAATTTTCTATAGAAATAAAATTTTGACAAATTTTTTTATAGAAATAAAATTTTGACAAAATTTTCTATAGAAATAAAATTTTGACAAAATTTTCTATAGAAATAAAATTTTGAAAAAAAAAATTCTATAGAAATAAAATTTTGACAAAGTTTTCTATTGAAATAAAATTTTGACAAAGTTTTCTATTGAAATAAAATTTTGACAACATTTTCTATAGAAATAAAAGAATTTTACCAAAGATTTCTAAACAAGATTTTTTTTAATTTGGTAAAATTTGCTTCAAATTTTGGTAGAATATTTTTGGCACAAGTGGCAACCGTGATTCCATAACGAACTGGATACCAAGAAAGAAAACGGAGAACTCGTTTATCCAGGACATAACCAAATATGTGCAACACTGGCATCAGCTGTTTAAAAATAATAACAGAAAACAAATGAAATTTAAAATGTTTAATAAAAAATACTCAAATAATTATTATGGCACTGATTATTTATGGCACTTTTATTTTCATGTTAAGCTGAGTACTATGTTCAGTTTTCAAGCTGAAAACCAACTTATTTTCACGGTTACTTTTTTTTATTAATTAATTTAGAAATATAAAGTTATATGCAACCAATTCCTTGGATCTTTTCCATCCATTATTTGAAAAGACTTGATCAAAATATAATCGTCTTCATAAATATATTTGTACTTTTAATTTAGTGTTTTGGTGAAAACCCCGAACATAGTACTCACCTTTATTCGTCAAATTAATCACAATTAAGGCTGCCAAAAAAAAATTAAAGAAACATCGCCACTTGCATTTTAAAAATGCTTTTGTTAGCTTTTAAACAATAAAATGAACTGTCATAGGAATAAATCTGTCAGCTGTCAGACGAACTGATAGAAACTTGAAATTGGTTGCAATCTATATCAATCACCCTTTATATTGGTCAATATCAATAAGTCATCTAGTTTGCAAAAAGTATACCGAATTTTGTAACCCAATATTATAAGAAATTTTACATGTGTAATTTAATTTTTGCAGAAATATTGTTATATCATTCACTTGTATTGATTATATACCCATCGAGGCATCTGAATGAAACCAGTTAAGACTTGAAGTAATGAGATTAATTCAGACTGTCTGAGATGACTTAGAACCCGTTACGTGAATATATTTTACAAAAGCGTGTTATTAATACAATAACACATTTTAATCAGTTATCGGCCAAACTGTATTGTAATTAATGGAATAGTTTATCACTAATTGTAAATAAGTGTAAGAGATTGGAGAGGTTTCTATTTTAGTATTATGCAGTCAACGTTATAGGTCATTGAACTTTATCAATTAGATTTGTTATTTATGCGTGTTCTGCACAAGTATTACCTGTTACAAACATTGTAAAACGGTTACAACCCTTTTGAAATATTACGAGTAGATCATAGAAAGTAAATGGAGGTGGAAGCGTTAAGGCCGGTACTATGTTCATTCTTGCGAAAAATTTTTATGGAAACCATTATTTCGCACATAGAAAGCGGCGTTTTTTTAGGTAGCTTGGAGCGCTATTTTACAGGGAGCGATATTGTATTAAGTTGGTGGTTGTTGCTTGTTTTTACAAAATAACATTTTATTTTTCTTTGGGCAATTGATCTGCTATTCCTTTGATCCTTTGTATAGTTTCGGAACAAAAATAGGGTCCGTGTTTGATTTATAAACCCGCACAAATAGTTTTTAATAAATAAATTATTTCTTAATTCACATTGCAAATGGCGCCGTGCTATAAACGTCAGTTTTTCAACACGAAAAAACAAAGTATCACAAATGGAAAAAATTTCGCAAATTTTTCGCATTTTTGGTTTTGTATGGAGTTTCAACGCGAAAACCGAACAGAGTACCGGCCTTTACACGTGAAATATCTTTAGTTATTAATCACGATGGAATTGAAGGAATGATGTGGTTATCAGCATATAAATTTAATTAAATCTTTTGTTTCTCGTACATTGCTCGTTACTGTGATGCTGAGACGTGTCCAAAAATTGGACGAAAGCCGTCCAATTTTTGGACGCGAATAGGTCGAAAATTTGAAATGTCAGATTTTATTGAAGAGCACACAGAAGTGGTAGATTATGTTAGGTTAGTTATAATGGCATTTTGTTGTTCGGTCGAAACTGGCGACCCTATGTATGCAAGGAGGACATGCTAACCAATACACCACTATGGTTGAACTGACCACCATCGCACTCAGAACGCGTCAACCCAGAATGGATGAAAAAAGGAGGTTCCGCGCTTCACTTCTACCGCACAATGACCGCCAGGGTTGCTATTTTGGTCCGATCGGACCAAATTTTCTATAGAAATAAAAATGTTGAAAATTTTTCTATATAAATAAAATTTTTACAAAGCAAATTTTCACAAAGTTTTTATTTCTTAAACTGAGTACTATGTTCAGTTTTCAAGCTGAAAACCAGCTTATTTTCACGGTTACTTTTTTTAATCAATTAATTTCGAAATATTAAATGGTTCGCAATCAATACATTGGATCTTTTCCATCCATAATTTGAAGAGACTTGATAAAAATGTTATCTCATATATATTTTTGCACTTTTAATTTACTGTTTTGGTGAAAAATTCGAACATAGTACTCACCTTTAAAATGGATTATTAAAGGAAAGTAATCGTGAATTAGCGGCTAAACTCGAACTTAATACCCACCTTTACTTTATTAAAACAGTTCAATATAAAGCATATAACAGGTTGGCTGATAAGTTCCCGGTCTGACACATAGATGGCGTCGCTGGTATTAAATGCATATTATTTTTATATAGTACCAACCTTCAAATGATTCGTGTCAAAATTTGACGTCTGTAAGTCAATTAGTTTGTGAGATAGATCGTCTTTTGTGAAGCAACTTTTGTTATTGCGAAAAAAATGGAAAAAAGGAATTTCGTGTTTTGATAAAATACTGTTTTCTGAAGGGAAAACATACGGTGGAAGCAAAAACTTGGCTTGATAACGAGTTTCCGGACTCTGCCCCAGGGAAATCAACAATAATTGATTGGTATGCAAAATTCAAGCGTGGTGAAATGAGTACGGAGGACGGTGAACGCAGTGGACGCCCGAAAGAGGTGGTTACCGACGAAAACATCAAAAAAATCCACAAAATGATTTTGAGTGACCGTAAAATGAAGTTGATCGAGTAGCAGAGGCATTAAAGATATCAAAGGAACGTGTTGGTCATATCATTCATCAATATTTGGATATGCGGAAATCTGTGCAAAATGGGTGCCGCGCGAGCTCACATTTGACCAAAAACAACAACGTGTTGATGATTCTGAGCGGTGTTTGCAGCTGTTAACTCGTAATACACCCGACATGGCTCCATCACTACACTTCTGAGTCCAATCGACAGTCGGCTGAGTGGACAGCGACCGGTGAACCGTCTCCGAATCGTGGAAAGACTCAAAAGTCCGCTGGCAAAGTAATGTCCTCCGTTTTTTGGGATGCGCATGGAATAATTTTTATCGATTATCTTGAGAAGGGAAAACCCATCAACAGTTACTATTATATGGCGTTATTGGAGCGTTTGAAGGTCGAAATCGCGGCAAAACGGCCCCATATGAAAAAGAAAAACGTTTTGTTCCACCAAGACAACGCACCGCGCCACAAGTCATTGAGAACGATGGCAAAAATTCATGAATTGGGCTTCGAATTGCTTCCCCACCCAACGTATTCTCCAGATCTGGTCCCAGCGACTTTTCTTGTTCTCACACCTCAAAAGGATGCTCGCAGGGAAAAAATTTGGCTGCAATGAAGAGGTGATCGCCGAAACTATTTTGAGGCAAAACCGAAGGAAGGTCGTTATAATCGTTGTATCGCTCTTGAAGGGAACTATGTTGAATAATAAAAACGGGGCGACTTATCAGCCAACCTGTTAAATTAGCTCAATTGATGCGCAGTTTCTTGTTCCTCCAAATTTCGGCAGGGAATAGGTTCGTTTTCATTTATACCCACATGTTCTGATTTACGAATACGCAAAACGCAAAATTTTTATCTGTAAATAAATTCTGAAGCACTTCATATTTTGCCAAGAAATTCCTTCCATGGGAATAGTATGTAAAAATTTCGTATCATATATCATTGTAGTTCGGGAACTAGCGATAGAAGAACATTTTGCGTTTTCCGAATTCGTAAACCAGAACAGGGGGGATAATTTTGATTATTTCAGGAAAAGTAATCGCGAAAAATGAATGATCTTCAACTCGAAAACCGAACATAGTACCCACATTTAGTACTAAAACGTCATCATTTGTTTTGATAGCCTTGGCAACACTGCTGACAGATGAATACCAAATACCAAAACACTCAAGTATTCATTCAATACAAGCAAAAGTCTTGGAAAACCTTAATTGACATCGAAGTGAAGAACACAAGATAGCAGTAAACAATAAAAATAAATAGTAATATTTTGAGGAAATTGTAATATTTCCCAAATACAACAAGATGAATAATCCCACGTTACCGGCGGGTATCCAAAGTACAGCGGGAGCCATCGCAGTACGAAATGAAAAAGGTAAGCCACATCGTAGGATTTTGGGTGTATACTTTATTTCATTGTGACCTTTTTCAGGTGAATTGTCTATGCAAAAGGTAAAAGTACAACGGTATATATCTGGAAAAAGACCCGATTATGCCAAATATGATTCCAGTTCAGAAGGAGATGATACAGAAGATTTTCTAGAGCATCGTCGACGACAATATTCCCATCACCATCAACATGAACGGCGACGTTACAGAGAAGATGAAGATACAGATAGGGATCGTAACAGAAGGGATCGCAATGCTGAGACTAGGGAAAACGAAGACGATGAGGAAGATGTTGATGATCCCCGCCTAAGACGCTTACGAGCTCGACCCGTCGAACAGGATGAATTGGCTAAGGAGCGTATGGAACGTCATCGTCATATCCATGAACCTGAATTTGTGGAAGAAGAAAGTGATTCCGAAGACAATGAAGAACAAGAAAAGGCCATGACAAAGGCTACAAATAAAATCACATTAGCCTCGGAATCTGATTCGGATTCAGATATAAGTGAAACCGAACTGGAAAGTAGACGCATGAAGTTACGTCAACGAATGTTGCAACAACAAAAAGAGGAAGAAATCCTACAAAAAGAAGAGGAAAAACAATCGGAATCTTCAGATTCAGAAAGTTCAGAGTATGAAGAAGAAACTGAAAGTGAAGAAGACAATGAACCACGTTTGAAACCCTTGTTTGTACGTAAAAAAGATCGTGCCACAATACAAGAAAAAGAACGTGAAGCACAAAAACAAAAGCAATTGGAAATTGAAGCTAAACGTTTGGCCAAAGAAAGAAGACGCAATACCCTGCGTCTTGTGGAGGAGAGTGTGAAAAAGGATTTGGAAAAGACTAAGGTACCAGAAGATTGAGCAAAGTTTAGAATGTTAAAATAAAAAAAATTCAATATTTTCAGAATGATACTGCCGAACCTCAAATTGAAGATGTCTGTACAGACGATGAAAATGATGAAGTCGAATATGAGGCTTGGAAGTTACGTGAACTTAAACGTATGAAACGTGATCGTGAAGAAAGAGAAAAGTATGTTGAAAATATTTTAGATAATTATTGCATATTGAAAGACAAGTATAATAGGGTTAGGTTAGGTGGCAGCCCGATGTATCAGGCTCACTTAGAATATTCAGTCCATTGTGATACCACATTGGTGAACTTCTCTCTTATCACTGAGTGCTGCCCGATTCCATGTTAAGCTCAATGATAAGGGACCTCCTTTTTATAGCCGAGTCCGAACGGCGTTCCACATTGCAGTGAAACCACTTAGAGAAACTTTGAAACCCTCAGAAATGTCACCAGCATTACTGAGGTGGGATAATCCACCGCTGAAAAACTTTTTGGTGTTCGGTAGAAGCAGGAATCGAACCCACGACCTTGTGTATGCAAGACGGGCAAGCTAACCATTGCACCACGGTGGCTCCCTAGTATAATAGGGAGAAATACCCTTTTTAATGGGACAGTTAGGTTGTATATTCATTACTTAAACCACAATAATAGGCTCAAATGCCTACGCAAGAACATACCGAGTCGATGAAAAACTATTTGGAGAATATCTTTTAATATGGTTCCTATAGGAACTGCGACAGGTTGTATGAACACTATTCACTTAGTCCATTTCCATATGACATGAAGGGCACTTCAGTTTTTCATGATGAAAAAAACGGAACACCGCAACTATGTCCAGAGCAGTGAGCCAAGTTGGTCTAGGATGTCATTCGAAAAAATTAGGATTGGTTTGTAGACATTGATTAAAGATTGGGCACACACCGCTACATCTGTACGTCCTGAGAGCTCAAGTTTCTACGACGATATGGCCGGAAATCGGGCCCCAATGACGGGATTAACATTGTAGGCTAGTTTAGGTACAGTGGCGGCCCATTATTTTAGGCTAACTTATGGCGATTTCGATTGGGAAAAAGGGTGCAACATTCTCGAAATTGATTGCCACATATAAAGGACACTGTCATAAATTTTGGTTCCTGCGTCCCTCAAAATGCTATGAATTAATAATAACTTTGGAATGACACTACCATTTGGGCGAAAATACAATGAGGGAAAAAGTAGTGTAACACCAAGGCAACATATTTTTTGCGAAACGAAAACGCCCTTATACTATTCAGTCCGTTGGGATATCACAAATGAAACAAATATATCTATTCCACTTAAAGATTTGTTTTTAATTTCAATAACTTATTTTTCCCCTTCCCAGTGTTGAACGTGAGAAAGCCGAAATCGATCGTATGCGTAATCTTGGTGAAGATGAACGGAGGCAAGAAATGCGCATCAATCCCAAAATCGTTACCAATAAGGCGGTCAAAGGAAAATATAAATTCTTGCAAAAATACTATCATCGCGGTGCCTTCTATTTGGATGAAGAGAATGATGTACTGAAACGTGATTTCGCTCAAGCCACATTAGAAGATCACTTTGACAAAACCATATTGCCAAAGGTAATGCAAGTCAAAAATTTCGGCCGTTGTGGCCGTACCAAATATACCCATTTGGTGGATCAAGATACAACAAAATTCGACTCACCTTGGTATGCTGAAACTGCCAATAATCTAAAGTTCCACAGTGAGCGTGGTGGTGGTATGAAACAAGTCTTCGATAAACCTTCACTATCCAAACGTAAAAAGATGGACTAATTTCAACATTGATTGTATGATAAAACAAAATCAACTTTAGTTTATGGAATATTTTTTAAGGAAACTTTTTCGTTTTAATAAAAAATTAATTTTTGTTAGTATGAAACTAACATAGTGTACTATTAGGAGCCCAGGTACTATTGTATCAATAGCAAATAATTGACTAAGTGTCTAAAATTATTTTGGTTATGGATTAATGGGAAAACATTTCTTGATTTTTGCACAGAAATTTTTAAAGAAACAACAACAACAAATACACATTATTACCAAGCGCCAAAGATATTTCGATATGATTGATCACCTTAAACGTCTACTGCTGCTGCCTTGTAAATCATAACTCACTGATAAAAGTATCAATGGAAAATGTCAGATTAGCTTAGCCAAGTTGGATTTCTTAAAAGTGTATTGCATATATGCGGACATATTTTTGCCCAAATATATACTTCACGTAATATAGTCTTCTGATTTAATCGGATTTAACCAGTTTGGAGTACACATCATTCGAGTGTTTGCTATTGATGTTTGTCATTTGAGAAATATATCGGAAAGGTGGTTCTTCAAACAAAAATGTGTGCAGAATTCTCAATTCCAGTATACAAATAATAGATGAGATTGGAAAATATACCAAGGTGGTATAATAAATAATGAGCCTACAAAAACCCTGCATTTAAAAAAATGAATTTTCAACATACAGGATAACTAGTACGAAGTGTTGCTAATGCAAAAGGCTAACAAAATGTGTGAACATATTTATTTATTGATTGCAATCACAACAATAGGACCGGTCCTACTCTTATATTCCCTACACCGTGGTCATCCACAATCGAATTACCTGGGTTGTGGTAGAGAAGTCATCTTAAAACTTCTTAATATTATACTACCCGATTCCACGTTTAGCTCAAAGACAAGATACCTGCTTTTTATAGCCGATTCCGGTCGGCGTTTCATATTACGACGAAACCACTTAGAGAATCTTTGTTATTAAACCCACGATCCTTTGGTCGCCGAGAAAATTATCCTCAAAACCTAAATGTCATGAGAAACAACACCAAATTTGTATGTTTTTTTTTTTTGGGGGAATAGCTTCATTTCACTTTGGGATTATGCTTCGTCTTCACATTCTGGGATTTGACAATGGTGGCAACCGTACACAAATTTTTTTTTATTCAATCACGAAATTTATTGATCCAATTCAGTTTTTCATTGAAATGTCTTTAATCACAGAAATGATAGCATCAATTAAAAATTAATTGATCCAAATAAAAAATCAATTGATATTAAAAAATTTGTTGAATCAATTAAATTTTTAATTAATTAAGACTTTGGAAACATTTTCGTGAAGTTTTTTTCTGTGTACACACATTGGTTATTCTGAATAGCATTGTAGCACATCAGATTTGTGTTTTTAGAGTACGGCCTTTGGCCGGTGGTTTAAGGTTTTCTCCTATGGAGTCCAAGGATGGCTAACACCACTTTGGACTTCGTGCTGAGCACTTTGGACTTCGTGCTTCCATCGATTGGGGTCAATTTTCACCCTGTTTTTTAAATCAAAAGTGAAAATAGGTCCTGATTTTATTTTGGGGTCGATTTTTAAGCATCAGTTGGGGCTGTTTCTTTTTGGGTTTTGGGCCTCATTTTCCTGGGACCTACTTTCTACTATCTTCCCTTTGTATTCAAGGCGGTTATGCTCACCATGGCAACTCCCATGGCTCATAAACCGATTCCCCAAATCTGATCCAAGTAATCTTAAAAAAACCTGATCCATATAAACAATTTTTTTTTATTTTTTTAATTCAACGCGAATTCATACATCATTCGATCTGTAGTGTACATACATACCCATAAAATGCCGAAAGTTCACGTGTGTCAGAAGTCCACTTTTCAATAAGAGAAATTTTGGGAGGTTTTCAAATCGACGATTGCAAAACTCAGTCGACTTTTCAAAATGTCAACCTTTTTTACAATTTCCAAAGTGAACTTTTTGATTCTGAATACAACCCTGACTAAAATCGACTTGTGATGTTGGTCAAAATCGTTTGAGGTTTAACGAAAAATTCAAAAAATCGGCTTTGAATTAAAAGGAGAATATGATGCAAGCAATTATTTATGAGAGTATGTGTCGATGATGTCGTTTATTCTAAAAACCATTCGAAAAGTTGACTTTTCGACTCATCCAAACATTTAAAAAGTCGAAAGATCAAAAAATACGATGATGCCAATTAAAGAATCTATTACATCTATAACAGTGTGTTAAGTTGATAATAGTTTATGCCATCTAAACGAAAGATTATAGATTCAGGAAGATAGGAAATTAGCTACTGAAGAGATCGAACCATTTACCGGGTTAGTTTAATACTCGAACCAAACGCGTATACGACAAGTATTGACATACGAAATAAATTTCCATAAAGTGGAAAATGTAATTTTTATTGTTGCCGAAAATTTAACATTGTTTCATTAAGAAAATTAAGTTTTTCATTTAAAAAATAGAAACGAAAACAAATAAAAAAATATGTATGGAACTAACATGGCAAATGCAACATTTGGTATGACGCAAGCCAATTTCCTATTTTCCTCAAGTTTATTGTCTTTGATCTAAACTGCATTTATTCCCCTCAATTGACATTCACTAATGCAATTTTTTTAAATCTTCCTATACATCCAAAAACAAAATCACCCACATACATTGTTTCTAGCCAAATTTAATATAAAACGTATACAATAAAAAATATTTTCAATGCAATTAATAGACCATACCTAAATATTCCCGTGGCACTGGATTATCCGTATAATACTGTTTGAACTTACACGCATACTTATTTCGTTCGGCCACAAAACCGAATTTGTTAAACGTCTTCGATATATAGACTAAAACATCCAAAACTTTAGCATGGGCTTCCAGCTTTCGAAATGAATCCATAGCTCTTTCCAAAACGGGCAATGATTTTAGCAAACGTTTATGTTGTTGTTCACGATCTAGACCAGCGGCTACTAAACAACGAGTAAAAATAAAATCAGTTTTCGCACGATCATAGATCCCACCATTTATATGTATGGTATCTATGGAGTTACGTAAAGCTTGCAATGCCTTCTGATACAAGCCCATTTGCTCGAGGAGTTGAGCAATTATGGTATCAATAAGAGAATGTTCATATTGAAGATATCCTTCTTCGGCTATTACTGAGGCTTGCATTAGATAATCCATGGCTTCAGAGGTGATATTATTCTCTGATATACAATTATAGGCCAAAAGAATTAATACCCTTACTTGTCTCAGAGAGTCCAAATCATTCTCTTGCAATAGATGTTGTAATATTCGACGGGCAGTGTTGTTATAACGTTTGGCTATATACACAGCGGCCCTCTGTATGTTACCATCATGTTTGTCTAACAAATAAAGCTGACAACACCAACGCATTGCTTCCTGCCATCTACACCGATGTATACATTGTTGTATGGCAATGTGACATTCGCTGGTCATCCAATCAGCTGCAAAGGGATAACGTTGAAATCTTGTACGAGCATGATTCTGTATCACCGCACTAAGTTGATATTCTCCTTGGCTATTAAACCACAGCGATAGATTGGCCAAAACTTTACTAACACTTTCGGAATTACTAACATCTCCAAAGGCCCAGGTTTTCTTGAGATTCATTAACAATTGCGAATACAGGGCAGACATTTCATAACGTCCATAAAGAACCCACAGAGTGCTACGAAGGGCCAGCGTATCGGAAATATGCTCCAATAGAATATGTTTATTATTTAAGTTATCGCTTCTTTGCAACAATTCAAAAAGGTCCAGAGGTAGACATCCACATTTTGCTCCAAACGTCACCACAAATGCCAAAGCCTGTGAAAGGCTCTGTATGAAGCCCGGATCTTGAATATCCGGTAGGCTTTTGTGAAAAGGCCCTATGCTACTGCTGTTCAAGAGACAATACCAAGAATTGGCCAAATCTAGACATCGTTTATCTCCACACTCCTGGGCCAGCATTATACACTCCTTCAGGGCATTCAATGCTTCTCGTTTGTGATTAAAACTTGCATGCAGTACGGCTAAATTTACGCTGAAATATTGAAATCCTCTTTGATCGTTTTGACCTATCATATAGGTGGGACTGCGATCGAAAGATCTGTGTAAAGCATCCCGTGCTCCAAACACATCACGTAACCGTAATTGATTCATATAACTCAGAAAGTAGGCTTTTGCATTCAAGGGATTATCCTGTATTATTTCATTCAGTTTTGTTTGCATTTCGATGGGTGGCAAAGCCCGCAATTCATTCTTTTCCAATAGATTGCACTGTTGATTTACAAACATCAGAGCTTGTTTGGGAGACCATTTACTGTGGGGATTGCGATCCTGATGTACAGTTTCTGTATCCAAAATAGACTCTTCCATTGTGTTATCTTCATCCGTAGTAGTATTGTTGGTTATGTGACTTACACCTGTGCCACAGTGGGGTTTCCGTGGTCCAATTGTCAAGGAACGAACACCTAAATATGTTCATATTCAACCATTCAACAGATAATTTGCTATATTTTTACCATCCCACTCACCTTTTTCATAGTACAAACATATGTTTTTATGTAGTGCCATCATTTCCGGAAAAGACAAACGCTCCAAAATTACACCCACTCGCCGTATATATAGACCAACTAGACTGAATTGACTTACACCCAAATGTTCGGCCAACATCTTTTCAATATTATCCATTTCGGCAAAATCGAATAGTGTTTCAATGCCCAAGGAGAATAATTCGCCCATAACCTTTTCGAAACGTTCCAAATGCAAAGGATCAATTTTGTATTTTGGCGAGCATAGCAATTGAAACAAGTCATTGTATGTCATGTCCGGATATTGTATCAACTTCAATAGAAGCATGCAGAAATTTCTCCGATATTGTGTGGGATACATGATACCGGAATCAGTAGCAGCCTTCTTAGCCTACAACAAAACGGAATGTGCAAATTGAGTTTTATTGATGAACCCTATTCCATCCTAGATCCTTACCTTGATGTATTGCTCAACCAAAATCAAAACAGATACTTTATGCGGAGTTGGCATCTCAATACGGCTTAAATTAGGACTGGTTGGATCTAAAGCCTCCAACTCTTCGAAATGCATTTTTGCACTTTTTACAATTATATCCGCTTTGTCGTAAACCGTATTTATATTAATAAATTTAAACAATAACAAAACACAGTGAAACCTCAAAATGTTGTATATCATGTGAGATTTTGTAATCGATTTTACGATAACAGTTATCGCTGTGCCTTTGATCAGCAGTCACAAAGTAGTTGAACATATCCATAGCGGCAACTATGGGAGCCATTGGCGTAGCTAAGAAATATTTATATATATTAAGATGTTCGACCGAGAATTTTTAAGTGAAAAAGTTAATTTGTTTAGTAAAATTGTACACAGGTTATCTTCAGATTTACCCCCGGAATTTCTCATAGAAATTCCTTCGATAAACTGCTTACAAATTATTTTGAATATGGACAATAATGTGTAAGTAATTTAAGAAGAACAAGGAAGAAAAGTCTAAAGTCGAGCGGGGCCGACTATATTATACACTGCACCACTTTGTAGATCCACATTTTCGATACCATATCAAATCCGTCCAATGTGTTGGGTGCTATATATAAAGGTTTATGTTCCCATATAGATATATTTTAATCAGACCCGATCTGGACAGAAGTTGTTAGAGTTCTACAAAATGTATAGACTTTAAATTTAAGTCGGTTAATGCCCTGGGGTAGAACACAATATGGGAAACATTTAAATCTGAACCAATTTATAGGCAAATTCGCAAAAGTGGATTTATGATTTATCGGTAGATAGATATGTATTAGAAGTATAGGAAAATTGGATTCATTTTTACAAGTTTTCGACTTAGCAGTGGCGATTTTATAAGGAAACTGTTGGTATTTTGGCCATTTTTTACCAAATCGGAAAAACATATATATGGAAGCTATATTTAAATCTGAACCGATTTCAACCAAATTTGGCATGCAAAGTTAATACCCATCTGACCACAGCGATCGTTATCGTATTCGATATAGAAATATTCTCGGTTATTTGTCGAAGAAAACTATCGAAAACGATATCGAGAATGGTTCGAAAAAAACGTTCATCTGTCGTTCTTTTACTGCCAGCAAACTCTTCGTTTTCGAAGGCTTCTTAGCGATTCATTAAAGAAGGTTTCGCGATATCTATAATTGATTGTTAACGAATCTATTTCGAGTTCGATAGCATTCCGGTTTCAAAGATTTTCTGTACTGTCCACTCAGCCGACTGTCGATTGGACTCAGGAATGTAGTGATGGAGCCAAGTTTCATCCATTGTCACATATTCATTTTTTTCATTTTTTTCACAATAACAAAAGTTGCTTCACAAAAGACGCTCTATCTCACAAACTAATTGACTTACAGACGTCAAATTTTGACACGAATCATTTGAAGGTTGGTACTCTATAAAAATAATATGTATTCAATACTAGCGACGCCGTCTATAAGTCATACCGGTGACTTATCAGCCAACCTGTTATATTTATAGGGATTTAAGGCACTACATTGACTTCTTTGCGCGGAATTAATGAAGCCGGTCGTGGCTCTGCCAGTGAAAGGACTAATTTCAATTAGTAACATTTTCCTGGATACATCTGCAAAATAAACAAGAAAGAAAATTTGTAGTTTTGTAAAAGATATATAAATAAATTACTTACTTACTTAGATTCGCTAAGACACTTCACCCGAACTTATGAATTTCTTAAACTGAAATGACTTTTTAATCACCTTTGTCAAAAACAAACATGGCGGAACACCAACATAACAAATAAGCCGAAAAATATACGTTATTACCCCGAAAAAAGTAAATTGTTTTATAGGAAGAATAAACTAACTCGTACGAAAATTGAACTAAATTTTGCTACGCATTTTGAGATTTCCCCAAAGCGTTGTTAAAACCAGGAAAATTTAATGCCCTGTTGTACTTTTTAACTACAGTTCACGAAATTACACCCTCTTTCTTACTATTTTTGGGAATCGTATGAAAATTTTCATTTGCTTTAGTTCATATTAAACTTATGTGTACGGTCATCGAACTTTTTACTCACGTTTAGTTCATAAAATATTTGAGACATACTTAAAAAAAACGAAAATTTCATTGGGCTGTGGAAAATTTCGCAAAAAGTAATAAAATTTTACTACTAACAAATAATTTTTTAACAATACAAATAAGTTAAATTTAGCGTTAGTTAAACTAAGGAAATTTTTTTCTGTGTATTTCGATATAAGGAATGTTCGAAATTTTGTCTATTATCGAACTTTTCCCGAATAATGTGGGCATTAATTTATTTCGAAAAATGTTCGCATTAGCGAACCTTCGCCATTTCTCGGCACTTTGGTCGGGTGGGTATGTTAATTCTACACTCTGTGCACTCAAAAATGCACGTAAATCAGAGTACAACTTTGGTCTCTGTGGTCATATTAGTGTAAATCGGGCGAAAGATATATGTGGGAGCTATATATAAATCTGAACCGATTTCAATAAAATTTGGCACACTTGATTATAGTACTAATTGTTCTTGTACAAAATTTCAACCAAATTGGTGTAAAACTCTGGCTTCTGGGGCCATATAAGTCCATATCGGGTGAAAAATATATATTGGAGCTATATCTAAATCTGAACCGATTTCAATAAAATTTTGTACACTTGACTGTAGCACTAGGATTATAGCAAAATAGGTTAAACTCTGGCTTCTGGGGCCATATAAGTCCATATCGGGCGAATGATATATATGGGAGCTATACCTAAATCTGAACCGAATGCAAAATCAATAGCGTTCTATTCTGACCCAAAATACATACTTGGGCCAAATTTGAAGTCGATTGGACTAAAATTGAGACCTAAACTTTGAAAATGTGTTCACAGACAGAAGGACATGCCTAGATCGACTCAAGGGTCGGCCCTGAACAATATTGCCAAAGACACCATATGTCTATCTCGTCTCCTTCTGGGTGTTGCAAACATATGCACTAACTTATAATACCCTGTTCCACAGTGTGGCGCATGGTATAAAAATTGTATCTAGATAAGCAAAGGTAGAAACTTTGTGGGAGTGACCCAAATATGCAAAATGCATTACTATAGCCTACAATTTTCACTAAGTGCCGGTTCGCATTATCTTGTGAAAATATAAAATTTTCAAGTTTGCTCTCAATTCGAAATTGTTGCCTCATTTAGCTAGATATTTTTATTCCCTATTTCTGTACATCGAACGATTGCTTTCTTTCGAATTTCAAACGAAATTACTAGTTTCTCTATGTCGAAAGGCAAGTCACTTCATAATTTGTTGTCGAGTGGGAAACGAATGTAGGTTAGGTATATTTCAGGCTCATTTAGATTATACAGACCATTGTGATACCACAGTGGTGAATTTCTCTCTTATCACTGAGTTTAGACTTATTAACGGATATGCTAAATCTGCTTCGTTAAATTTTCTCTTTTTTAAAGCATCAGCTCAGTTAGAGTGCCTCAAACAGAAAATGTCAAGCCTTCCATCAACGCATGGTATATGTTATAAGCCTATCTATAGTCTACATTTTGAAATTTGATCCGAATCTAGCGCTATTTTATTCAGTATCGTGTGCTATTTTAAAGGGGTGAAGATCTATAAACTAAAGAAAGTTTATATTGTGAAATTTTTTATGTGACCCTATCCCATCAATTCAAGCAATTAAAAAATTAATTAAAATTTGCTAATGAAATCAATTAATTCTTTAATGTCCAATTAAAACTTTGGCTCATACTACAATTTTCGTGATTGAAGGACACATCTAATAAAAATTTTAATTTGTGGTTGAATCAGAAAAAAAAAATTCCGTGGAAAAATTGTAGTATCAATTACAGAATTAAGTTTTTTTAAACAGTTCCTTTTTCAATTAATTTTAAAAGATGAAAGTGTACACAATCAAAGCCCTAAAACTTCTCCATCCAAGTTTTAACAAGATCGGATAAAAATGTGCATTTTTAATTTAGTTTTCGTGGAAAAACAGAACATAGTACTTTGTTACTAATATGTGATTTGTTTAAATTTTTTGATTATTTTTTGTTTTGTTATTGTTGGTTTTGTTCTTTAATCATTGTTGTTTTTTTTTTTTTTTTTGATTTCAGCTTAAAAATGGCTAAACTACAAGTGTAGCTTAACCAACAGCGGAAAAGAATGTTTGTCAAATTTATTTGGGCAAAGCCCTATGGTTTTACATGATAGCCGGCTTATGCCGAAATAATTTGTACAAACATATCTCTTTTCCGTTGCCACCGTCAAATCATCGATTTGAGTGCAGTTGGTTGTGTTTATTTTGAGCGTGCTTCCTCTTCTTTCATTCGTTTTGTTTTGTTATAGTTGGTTTTGTTCTTTAATCTGCACTCAAATCGATGATTTGACGGTGGCAACGGAAAAGAGATATGTTTGTACAAATTATTTCGGCATAAGCCGGCTATCATGTAAAACCTTTTTTCGGAAGGTTCAAGTGTGGTTCATTGTTGGGTTTAATGAACTGCGTGAATTTATTCTGATAATTGGTTGATAGTTTTGCTGCAAGTAGAGGATGCTGATGAGGAATGTGGTAAATTCCGAAACGTGCGTCCATCCAACTATCTTGCAGTCCATAGGGCTTTGCCCAAATTAATTTGACAAACATTGTTTTCCTCTGTTGGTTAAGCTACACTTGTAGTTTAGTCGATGCATGGTTTTAAGCTGAAATCAAAAAAAAAAACAACAATTTTTGATTATGTACTTTAATGCCCCATGGTCGCATGATTATTATATTTAACTCCAAAAGTTCCCACTGCGAATCCCTGGTAGTAATCCAAAAACGTCTCATGATAACTTTTTTGTTTGAATCACTGTACTTTACTTGAAAACAAAATTCAATTCTGCATTCTCTTCTTACAGTTGTTGTTGCATATAAAATGTGAATATTGTTGCCGAGCAATATATAAAAAATGACCTAGAATAAGAATTATATATTTACGCATTTGTGATCGATCTTGTTCACACATTAACTTTGGTCATGATGAGAACTGCAGACGGAACTAAACCTAGAACACTCAAAGGTTTCTCAAAATCTTCGCTATTAAAGACTTTGCGAGGAAATGAGGTCATAAGACCAAATGGTGTTTCATTCCCAGTTTTCATTTGTATAAAAACTCTCACAGCCGATAATTGCTCTTGTACATTAAACGTTTCGGTTAGAGTCGAACCGTCCTGCAAACGAATCTGTATACGAGTCTCTTTATAATCTTTCGGTGGAGATTTAACCGCTTCGACGGGTGTAGTGGTTGAAGAAACTGATGACGAGGCCACTGGTGTTTCGGGAGAGGATGGTGTCTGGCTAGCTGCTTTACGTCTAGCCTTATCGGCTTCGATTTGGGCACGAACTCGTTCGCGGGCAGCCTTTTCATCGGCCTTTTCACGTTTACGTTGTTCAATGATTTTCTTCATTTCCAATTCCTCATTTTTTCTGCGAGCTTCAGACATATCTTTGCCAGATTTAATACGATTTCTTTCCCTTTCCAAAGCATCCTGTTTTTCGCGTTCTTCTCGTTCCAAACGTTTTAGCTTTAGCTTTTCCTCGATTAGGGCCAACTGTTGTTTTTTTTCTTCTTCTGTCAATGGTTTTTTCTCCTCGGTGGACTCGGAAAAGTTACTGTGACCAGTTTTCGCTGCATGGAATTCTACTTCACCCTGGTCCTTGCATAATATTTTACCACAGTCATCGCATTTAAAGGACTTGACGACCTCTGTTTTTTGTGAGCTGGTGCTAGGTTCATTTGGCGCAGCATCGGAAGACGGTTGGGGAATACTTTCGTCAACATGAGCCAACAACCACTCCATTGCTGGCTCCACCCCTTTATTGTTGGTTACTTTCAAGGCATATTCCACTTAAAGAAAAAAAATGCATAGAATAACTATTTCCATTTGCCGGCTTATCAAACAAAAAACACATCACTTACCTCTATCCTGTGGGAAACCCATATCCATCAAAACTTGTACATCACCCATGCTGGCTCTATTGCAAATATTGTAGAAAAATATTTAAAAATAAATCAATCTACGTTTTTGAAATATATAAACAATTTTTGCAAATTTTAGCAATGATGACTTTTACTTCATTGAATTAGACGAGCACACTGAACATACTCAACCATTCGATTACCATTAAATAGTTATCGAAGACCCATATACAAGAGTGTGTAATAGATTTTACGAATATATCGCCAATTTCCAAAATAAAGGTTTTAAAAAATGTTATTTTGAATAAGGATGAAGAGTAAGTTCGGGTTTTCCACTAAATAAATAAATAATATTTTTATCAATCACACATATAGAAATAAATATATTTATCATAATTTGAACGTAATAACAATGTGCTGATTTTTGGTTTTCTTCTTCTTTATAAAATTTTTGTTTTGGAATATTTCCCATATTTCCTATTTTGGCGATTTATGGTTCCATTTAAGATTCTATGGTATCGATCGAGATAAAATCAAACTTTGAAATGCTGGCAGGGATAATTCGTTAAAATCACCATAATATGTTATATGGCATATAACATGAAAAATATGCTGATTATGTAATATGAAAAGACTCGAAAACTGAACTGGCATTTCCTTAGTTGTCACTTTTTCTATTCGCTGGGACCGCTCACTTTTCCGGCCTTTGAATGAGCCATGACTCAAAAAAGGACTCATCAGCCGAACATATTACATTACAAAATTAAATACTAGAATAAACGATAAAAAAAAGAACTTTTAGTTACTCAAATATGTTATAGTTCTAGATTTACACGGGAAAAATATCGCCAAAATATGTAAACTAAAAACTTGATTAAAATGGAAAATATAAATAATTAAAAGATAATTGACATAATCAATTTTTAATCAAAATAAAGTCAATTAATTGAATCAATCAATTAATTAAAATCAATTAAATTTTTAATTGGTTCAAAAATTCGAATCCGAAAAAATCATTTAATTTTTTATTAAAGTATATATTTTTTTATTTCTAATTAATTCTATGGATGATTCTATTATTTTTGTAATTGAAGAAATTTCAATTAAAACATTAATTGGATAAATTAAATTTGTGATTGAATAAAACCAAAACAAGTATATACGGCCGTAAGTTCGGCCAGGCCGAATGTTATGTTTTGCGTAGAAACTTCTACTAAAGACTGCCATCTACAATTGAATTACTTGGGTTGTGGTAATACTTGCCGATGGCGAGGTATCTTAAAACTTCTTAACATCGTCTTCTAAATTTTAAGTTAGTCCGTACAGGTTATCTTAGACAAGAAAGGCCGATTAAATACTTATATAATTCAGTTCTTAATCGGTATATATAGGGGTGTCTACAAATAATTACGAACCGATATGAACTGTTGCGTTGTAATTAGAGAGCCAGAAGTTAAATATGGGGGTCTCTTTATGTGGGGGCTATTAGAATTATGAACTGATATGGACCAATTTTTGTGTGATTGGGAGTCGATTTATCTGGGTGCTATATATAACTATGGTTGTTAGTACCCATATCATTGCACAACGTACTAAATTTCAACCGAATCGGATGAAATTTACTTGTCCAAGAGGCTCCGGAGGTCAAATTTGGGAATCGGTGTATATGGGGGCTATATAATTATGGACTAATTTTTGCATGGTGATTAGAGACCATATACTTACATATGTTAACATACAAAATTTCAATCTGATCGGATGAAATTTGCTCCCCCAAGATCGGTTTATATGGGGGGTATATATACATAATTATGGACCGATATGGATCAATTTTTGCATTGTTCTTAGAGACTACCACGTACCAAATTTCAACCGGATCGGATGAAATTTGCTTCTCTTAGAGGTTCCGCAAGCCATATCAGAGAGTCGGTTTATATGGGAGCTATACGATATGACCTATTTGCTGTACCATCCGACCTACATCAATAACTACTTATGTCAAGTTTCAAGTCGATAGCATGTTTCGTTCGGAAGTTAGCGTGATTTTAACAGACGGACGTGACTCAGAATTTCACCACGAGCCAAAATACTTTATGGGGTCTTAGAGCAATATTTCGATGTGTTACAAATGGAATGACAAAGTTAACATACCCCCCATCCTATGGTGGAGGGCATAAAAAGTGTAATTAACCTATATATTTTTACAGAGCGCAGCATAATTCGTCGACTCTTATGAGTAATCCGGAAGCGTAAGGAGGTGAAAATCTTGCAGTCACTTATATCTCGGGCTCGGAAAATCTAAAAGTTATTGTTTAGAAGGGTCACCATCATTAATGGTGAGCACTATGATCGGGTTTTCCACCAAAACACTAAATTAAATGTATACAAGAAAGTATGTAAATGTATATGAAGACGATTATATTTTCTCAAGTCTTGTCAAATTATGGATTGGAAAGATCCAAGGCTTTGATCAAAAATAAATCAATAAAAAAGATATAAAATCATACCTCATTGATGCAAATTTTATTATAACTTGGAATAGTCCTTAATACCCACCTTTAACGTAAAAATGTTTGGTGTGGTTTGTAGTTTGACAGTTTAATTGAATCTTACCAGGTTGAATCAAGAATTATTGTAAATGGATTGCACATTGTCTGCTATTTTTATACCCACCACCATAGAATGGTGACGGGGGTATAATAAGTTTGTCATTCCGTTTGTAACACATCGAAATATCGATTTCCGACTACAGAAAGTATATATATTCTTGATCAGGGAGAAATTCTAAGACGATATAACCATGTCCGTCTGTCTGTTGTAATCACGCTACAGCCTTCAATAATGGCGCTATCGTCCTGAAATTTGGCACAGATTCGTCTTTTGTATGCAGGCAGGTCAAGTTCGAAGATGGGCTATATCGGTCCAAGTTTTGATATAGTCCCCATATAAACCGACCTCCACATTTGGGGACGTGGGCTTATAAAAACTGTAGTTTTTATTCAATTTGCCTGAAATTGGAAATCTAAAGGTATTTTAGGACCATCAAAAAGTGTACCGAAAATGGTGCCTATCGGTCCATGTTTTGGTTTAGCCCCCATATGGACCGATTTCCCGATATTGCTTCTTGGGCGTCTAGAAAGTGTATTTTCTATCCGATTTGCCTAAAATTGGAAATCTAGAGGTATTCTAGGACCATAAAGAGGTGAGCCGAAAATGGAGTGTATCGGTCCATGTTGTGATATAGCCCCCATATAGACCGATCTCCCGATTTTACTTCTTGGGCAACTAGAATCCGTAATTTTTACCCAATTTGCCTCAAATCGGAAATCTAGAGGTATTCTAGGACCAAAAGAGGTGTGTCCATGTTTTGATATAGCCCCCATATAGACCGATCTCCCGATTTTACTTCTTGGGCTTCTAGAAACCGTAGTTTTTATCTAATTTGCCTGAAATTGGAAATGTAGAGGTATTCTAAGAAAATAAAGAGATGTGCCGAAAATGGTGATTATCGGACCATGTTTTGATATAGCCCCCATATAGACCGATCTCCAGATTTACTTCTTGGGCTTCTAGAATCCGTAGTTTTTATCCAATTTGCCTGAAATTGGAAATCTAGAGGTATTCTAGGACCATAAAGAGGTGTGCCGAATATATTGAGTATCGGTACAGTTTTTGATATAGCCCCCTTATAAACCGGCCCTCCAATTTGGGGTCTAGATTCTAGAACTACAATTAAATGTGCTGAATACTGTGTGTATCCTTCTATGTTTTGATATAGCCCCATTACAGCGAACTCCCGATTAAACTCCTAGGGCTTCTAGAAATTGTAGGTT
Source organism: Haematobia irritans (assembly GCF_050003625.1). Lineage (NCBI taxonomy): Eukaryota > Metazoa > Arthropoda > Insecta > Diptera > Muscidae > Haematobia > Haematobia irritans. Next base: position 165,141,919 of record NC_134400.1, read on the forward strand.
TTATCCGATTTGCCACAAATTTAAAATATACTGGCATTTTAGACCCATAACAAAGTGTATATCCCATAGTTTTATCGGTCCATTTGGTAAGGCCTCCATATAGACCGATTTCACTTATGGGGGGAATAGAAGGCGCTCTGTTCTTGAAAATTAGTTTCAAGCAAAATTTCCAGATTTTACTTTTCGTAGTCATTTAAATAATTGGGATGAAAATTCACAGATTTTAGATTTCATCAAGGCGTTATTTCATAATTTTCTTGCACTTACAAGAGATATTTATGATTCCGCTAAAACTCAAACAAAAAATGGTTCTTATAAATTCAGAATCTGATCTAGTCTTCTTAGGTAAAATCTTTACATTTATCTGTGGGAAGCGTACTGGTTGAACTGATCTGCTTGGGAAAATATCTGTCATCAAACCCCCCTGAAATTTTCAAAGGAAACTACATATTATATTTGATTCATGGTGGTGGGTATTTAAGATTCGGCCCGGCTGAACTTACTATATACTTGTTTAAGCTCGATTACACAAAAGCTTGTTTTAGTTTGGCTGAAACAAATAAAAATGACAACTAAGGGGCTATCGTAACACAATTAAAACAATATTTTATGAATATCTAAAGTATTTACCCAAAAATCTGAATATTTATCAAATTGTGTCATAACAGCAAACAAAATGTTTGCTGATCGCATTTAGGAGGCTTGTAAGTACATTACAGTGTAAAAGTATACCAAAAACTACTTTTGGTTTCTAAAAATTTTTAAATTTATTGTTCGTTAGACCCTGAAGTACAAAAATATAACAGCAGACTGCTGTTTTTGGTAGACATTTTTCTATGAGTGTAACAAAGAACCGATTGCCATTTTACGGGAATAGTTTCTAACTCGAAGTGGTGATTACTAGAGGTCTGCATCGAATAACTTTTCACTACATGTATGCAATTCGCTGTCGAATATAGTACATACAATGTCTTTCTCTCAGAGCGCAAGTAGTGAAGTGAAGAGAACACTTGCTTGTCAAATACCACCAAGTACTTATCCGAAACAATATGTGTTCCGAAAAAAAGGAACAATAAAAATGCAAGTACTTGAGAAAAAGTACAACATGGATTCTCTTCACTTCACGTTGTACCACAAGTATTTCTCAGTTATGTACGAAGCAATACTATCCATTGTTCTTAATCATAGATATGTATGTATGTCACATATATCATATATTTATGTATGTCACACACTTACCTTAACGTTTGCCGTTCTTTATAACAAACCGAAAACATATATTATGGAGAGTAACTGTTTTTTGTATTTCTGCAACTGCACGTGGTACATGGAGTACTCTATGAAGTTTTGTTCTCGCAACATACTCGACGTGATCACTCTGAGTACACTTCAATAAGAGAGAAAGAGGAATATATGTTTGTTGGTAGTGAAGACATCAGAGTAGCAACAAGAAGTTACTCGTGGCTTTTGGTGTTCATCAAAATGTGTACCAATTGTTTTACGACTCTCTCAAATAGATGTACTCATGTAGCAAGTACACGTGTACTCTTCATTTACAAATGAAATTATGCAGACCTCTAGTGATTACAATTGACCATTAAGAACTTGCAACTTCTTTCTCTTCCAATATCTTAATGCATAAAATGTTTAAAGCACTGCTTTAAATTAATGCAACCAGTAGTCAGCATTATATATTTCTTATGATTAGAAGAAAGAACCGGCTTTTTATTACCCACCTTATTATTAATGGTTATAATCATTGAGGCCCTTTGTAACGTAATGTATTGCAACTGTGTGCATACATATGGCCGTTCCCGTTTCTATGAATACATACATACAGACATAATCCCCCCAAAAAAGTTGTGAATTTCTACAAAAGAAATATTATATTAGATATTTATTTATTTCTTTTTTCGCATGTATGCGAATTGAATTAGACAATTCAATAAATACAAAACATATTTCCATATTAATAAGATTTTGGTGAAAAAAGTTACTATTAGTCGAAATAATCAGTATTTAATTACTACTACACACATAGATATAGTATGTGCATATACATTTTCTGATTGGTATCATACATTGGAATCTTAAGTGGCCATCATTCATTAGTACTATTGGACTGGAATTCCATAGTCTACAAGTCTTCGAACGCGTACTACCATGTTTCTAATGTTCTTGGGTTTACTAGTGTCTTCCTTCAATACCACTGATCTGCAATTAAGGGCTGCAATGTATAGCATTATGAAGTTAGAAGTTTGTTTTTTGGAAAGTTATATAGCAAAGAGATGATCAAATTCATACCCATTTGACGCAATTCTTCATCATTGTACCTTTGGAGCCTTACAGTACATCTTTTCATGGAAACTTGGTCACGTACCTCATCCATCTGTATAATTAACAACAAAAGACATTACAAATGGAAATGTCTATGATTTCATTAAGTTTTTTTTTCAGTCACCTACCGAAGTACTATCAGGATGTTGAGCACGTTTAACACGAACGGATATATTTTTCAATTTTGGTGAATCCATTTTGGTTAATTGTTGAGTGAGTTCTCAAAGGTGATATCTTTTCAAAACAAAATGGAACTGTGACGCTGTTAGTCTCTGTTTATTTATTATGCGAATGTAATAGCAAAGTGGTATATAACTGAGAATGACATCCTAAATGAGACCTAAATACCACGCGTTAGCGTGACGTATCCTACAACGAATAGAAGAACGCCAAATACGGAGGCATGATAACGATGACCATTTCTGTAAAGGCCGGTATGCACCTCTAGCGAAATTTTCGGTAGCAAAAATTTATTTAAGTCTAAGGCCGGTATGCACCTCTAGCGAAATTTTCGGTAGCAAAAATTTATTTAAGTCTACAACAAAAAAAAACAGGGCTGTGTACACAAATTTTAAACCAGCTAATCGCTTTTAAAAATTGTTAATATATGTTCCAAATATTCCTCAAATAAATTGTTTATTATTTACAGACCTTTTAAAACTTTTACGCACACAATGATTGTAATAAATTAAATGTTTGCTGCCAAAATATGCTTTTGACAACCCTGTTATTTTCATTAGAGGTGCGTACCAGCTTACGAAATTGAACGCTACCGAAAATTTCGTTAGCATAAATAGCAATGCATTTCTTATGGGAATGAAATTTTTCGCTAGAGGTGCATACCGGCCTTAAACGTCAAACACAGTACAAAAGACATCGAGCTTTCTTACATTTGAATTCTATGGTCTTTTCGAATTTAATAAAATATATATTTCGAGCAAAGGGTGGAAGCAATTCATAGTATGTTCATATTTGAAGAATTAAGAAATTTATTTAATTATGTGCTGTTCAAATTACAAAATTATATGGTCTACTTTTCCCTGCCAACATTTCAATGTTCCATTTCATCCTCATCGCTACCACAGACTCGTAAGTGACACTGCAACAATCGCCAACTGTGATAGTATTTTGCCATCACTATTCGCATGAAAGTATTTTGCCATCACTATTGTTACAAGAGCCATTTTATATTTTGTGAAACACCAAGCGCAACTGGCAAGGCATATTAAAGAGGTAAAGTCATGCAATCAGGTGACTAATATCGACATTCATCTTGTCAAAGGCTTTGTTTACGTTTAGTAGGTTTGTTTACATTCTTTGTGTACATAAATATTACAATACAACAACAATACACATACACAAAATGTAAACTTAAGTGACCTGCCATTTTAGTTTGACTTTCTAAATATCATGGGGGGTACACACGTTTGCTCGTGACTTTACCTTTAATTAATATGCCTTGCGCAACTGGCTTATTATAATTTATTTCAATGAAAACGAAAAAAAAAGTGCTGAAAACATAGTTATTACGCTTAAAATTGTGAAAAGTAAATTGGTGAACAATTTTTGACTTTCCAAATGGAATAAAGTGTTAGTTTTTCAAATATTTTTCCAGACACGCTGCCTCCATTGGGAATAAAAGTACTGGCTGATAGACGCTACAACATTTAACTTACAACTTGTAACTCAACATCAATCTCTTATTAATGCATAAAAATGTGTTAAATGTGATGTGATAGTCGTATATGTTATATTTATGAGAATTTATTAATGTTTCATAAAATTAATAAACATCTAAACAATCGTGTTTTACTTGACCACAATGATTCTTTTACAACTATCTTAAAATGGCCTTTGTCTGATTGTTTGAAGGGGCTCTTATTGGCGTCCTTCTAAATGTATCCAGAAGGGCTCCTAATAATTGCACTCATGCGATACTTTTTTGTAGTAACTTGGCGTGGTACAACTTCTTAATAGTGACGGCGCTTTTCCGAGGAGTTTTGGATATCGTATACGACTGTTTTCGACGTAGTGGGGATTCTCAGAAGCGCCCCCAAATTCAAAAAATGTTGGCAGGGTTTTGAGCATTTAACATATTTTTAATATAAATAATGGCAACCCTAGCCAAAGATAATAAACTCTAGGAAGATCGGAAATTAGCTACTGAGGAGATCAAATCATTTACCGTGTTAAGGTGAGTATTAAGTTCGAGTTTAGCAGCTAAAATCGTAATTTTTTCACTAAAGGCCGGTACTCTGTTCGGTTTTCGCGTTGAAACTCCTTACAAAACCAATAAATGCGAAAAATTTGCGAAAGTTTTTCCATTTGTGATACTTTGTTTTTTCGTGTTGAAAAACTGACGTTTATATCACGGCGCCATTTGCAATGTGAATTACGAAATAATTTATTTATTAAAAACTATTTGTGCGGGTTTATAAATCAAACACGGACCATATTTTTGTTCCGAAACTATACAAAGGATCAAAGGTATAGCAGACCAATTGCCCAAGGAAAAATAATATATTATTTTGTAAAAACAAGCAACAACCACCAACTTAATCCAATATCGCTCCCTGTAAAATAGCGCTCCAAGCTACCTAAAAAAACGCCGCTTTCTATGTGCGAAATAATGGTTTCCATAAAAATTTTTCGCAAGAATGAACATAGTACCGGCCTTAAAGTAAAAACTAAATCAGTAAAAAAAGACATAAAATTATACATATTTGTTGCAGATGTCATTATAATTTGATGGGGGATAGCCCAAAGCACATTTTCACAAAGTTTGTATTCCTTATGCTTAGTACTAAGTTCGTTTCTGCGAAAAACGAATATCTTCATATATCTCCGTAAATAGGGTCTCAATCCCAGGAATGTTAACTTATTTATGCGAAATAATATGCCTGCCTATTTTTTCGTGCGAAAAATCCAGGGTTGTATAAATATGTGTCTGAAAATGCTCAAAACAAAGATTTCGCATTTATTCCGCGCTAACTTTTTTTATATGGAGTATAACAGTTTTTCGTGCGAAAACGTTATCTTAGTACTAGGCTTTAAAATGGATTATTAAAGAAAAGTAATCGTGAAAAAATGACGATTTTAGCGTTTAAACTCGAACTTAATACCCACCTTTAAGGTGGGTACTATGTTTGGTTTTCGAGTTGAAAACCACTTTATTTTCGCGATTACATTTCTTTAAATAATCAAAATTATAATTGATAACAAACTTATTCCTGTAACGCCTTGTCGAAATCTAGAGGAACAAGAAACTGCACATCAATTGAGTCAATTTATTTGCTTTGAATTGAGCTGGTTTAATAAAGTAACCACGAAAATTTCAACGCGAAAAGCGAACATAGTACTTACCTTTAGTTTCATACTCGAACCAAACGCGTATACGACAAGTATTGACATAGTATTAAAATGCAAATAAAAATAAATTAAGGGCACCAAATAAATTTCCTTAATCGGGAAAATGTGATTTTTTTGCTGTTGCCTAAAATATAACATTGTTTCATTTAAAATATAAAAACGAAAAACAAATAAAAAAATACAAATACATAGTAAATGCAACCAAAGATTATAGATTACAGAAGATGGGAGATTGGCTACTGAGCACATCAAACCATTTACCACATTAGTTTAATACTCGAACCAAACGCGTATACGACAAGTATAGACATAGCATTAAAATGCAAATAAAAAGAAATTAAGAGCACGAAATAAATATCCATAAAGGTAAGTACTATGTTCGCTTTTCGCGTTGAAATTTTCGTGGTTACTTTATTAAAACAGATTTCGACAAGACTTTACAGGTTATTCAAGGAAAAGGAATCGCGAAAATAAAGTGGTTTTCAACTCGAAAGCCAAACATAGTACCTACCCTAAAGGGGAAAATGTAATTTTTTTTTGTTGTTGCCTAAAATTTAACATTGTTTCATTAAGAAAATTATATTTTTCATTTAAAAACGAAAAACAACTAAAATATGTATTAAACTAATCTGGTAAATGCAACATTTGGTATGACGCAAGCCAATTTCCTATCTTTCTCAAATCTATAATCTTTGAATGCAACATTTGGTATGACGCAAGCCAATTTCCTATCTTCCTAGAGTTTACTGTCTTTGCTTTTTGCCTCCTATGTTTCAATTTCCTACACTCTGCTCGTAATATTCAAATTCTGATATATGCATTTTTCAGTAAGTTTGAGCTCTTTTAAAAAAAATGAGCCAGTATTTTAATAATGAGAATTGCCTTTGCATTACCATTAATAATATCAATGCGATGTTGTTAGTTTTTATTATTAAAGCTGGGTATTAAGTTCGAGATTAAAATCGGATGCATATCTGTAAAGGCAAAAAAAAAAATTATAATTTCGTTGGCAATTTTTTTATAATTTGATGGGGATTGATCCAAATCGATAATTGAAAAAGTTTATTTCCTCTAAGATTAATTATTAAAGCTATTTTAGCGCGATAATGTGAATTTAATACAGGCCGTAAAGGTGAGTACTAAGTTCGAGTTTTTCCCCTAAAGTGAAAACTAAATCAGTAAAAAAAAGGCATAAAATTATACACATTTGTTGGAAATTTTATTACAACTTGATGGGGAATAGCCCAAAGCAAATTTTCACAAAATTTGTATTCCTTCAAATGGATTATTAAAGAAAAGTAATCGTGAAAAAATGACGATTTTAGCGGCTAAAGGTGGGTATTAAGTTCGAGTTTAACCGCTAAAAACGTAATTTTTTCACGATTACTTTTCATTAATAATCCATTTTAAGGAATACAAACTTTGTGAAAATTTGCTTTGGGCTTTTCCCCATCAAGGTATAATAAAATTTGCAACAAATATGTATAATTTCATGCATTTTTCTTACTGATTTGCTATGAAGAATATTGTATTCACATTAGTTTTTATTTCATTTACGATTTTGTTACAGTTTTGCTGTAGTTTGTATTGCGTGGAATTAATTGATTATATAAATGTTTGATTTGAATTGACTAAAGGTGGGTATTAAGTTCGAGTTTAGCCGCTAAAATCGTCATTTTTTCACGATTACTTTTCTTTAATAATCCATTTTAAGGAACACAAACTTTGTGAAAATTTGCTTTGGGCTTTTCCCCATCAAGTTATAATAAAATTTGCAACAAATATGTATAATTTCATGCATTTTTCTTACTGATTTAGTTTTCACTTTAGCGATTTTAGCGGCTAAACTCGAACTTAATACTCACCTTAAACAAAAAACAAATATTTATTTTTAAAAATAGTGTTCGCCAAAGCAGCGACATCTATGAGTATTTTGATTACAACAATTATGATGATCAATTGTTGCGAAATACTATCTCGTGTGTTGATTTCTCGAATTTATACTTAACCTCCGATGTCGATTTGCAGCTGCGTGTGCTTATGGCTGGAATTGACACAATACATTCTGCTTTTCCTAAAAGAAGAGCAAAGTTTTTCAATAACAGTCGTGATGACTGGATTAAGTCTCCCCTTGTACGCTACCATCAGTCATTGGCTGATATAGCTTATAAAGCTTATCTTCGTGACAGGAATCAAGAGAATTGGTCAAATTATTGTAGGGCCAGAAATCGGGCAAAAGCCGTCAAAAGGAGGTTAAAGAGGAATTGTCATGCCGCTATGTTTGATCGCTGCGGACACCCTAAGGAATTTTGGAACATAATTAGGGATAACGGCATAATTGGTGGTGAAGTATCCCCTATTCGCACAGATAATGTTAGTAGTGTCGATGACCTGAATGATGGATTTGTAAGTAACCAGTTAAATGTCGTGGGGGATTTTGGATCGTTTTTAACATCTTCACTTGGTGAAGCGGGATTTTCATTCAAATGTGTTACTATTGACGATGTCATCTGTGCTTTTTCGTCCGTTAAGTCTAATGCTTCTGGAAACGATGGATTTCCACTCAAATTCTACAAAATAGTAATACCACATATCGCCGACCACTTCCTTCATTTGGTCAATACCATTATCATGACTTCTAAATTCCCTCGTGAGAGGAAAACGGCAAGAGTGTGTCCGATTAAGAAAAAGTCAAGTCCGAATTGTCATGAGTATAGGCCGATAGCGCTAATGCCTGTTTTATCTAAGGTATTCGAATATATTTTGAAAAAGCAACTTAATGATTATCTAGAATTTAATAAGTTACTTTCTGATTGTCAATGTGGCTTCAGAAGTCATAGAAGCACAACAATGTTACTGCTTGGCCTAACTGATGCTATAAGGGGGAGTTTCACGCATGATAAAGTATGCGTTTTACTTTCATTAGACTTAGAAAATGCCTTCGATCGCGTAGATCATTTCATATTGGTAAAAAAGCTTCACCAATACTTCGGCTTCGGCTTTAGTGCCTGCAAACTTATTGCTTCATACCTTACAGGTAGAAAGCAATATGTGCAGATCAATGGAGAAAGATCAAATATTTTGTCGGTAAGGAGTGGAGTCCCACAAGGCTCAATTATTGGGCCTATGCTTTTCATACTTTTTCTTAATGATTTATTTGCGAATCTTGATATGTTTTGCTCCACTTTTTCGTACGCCGATGATGTTCAGTTGCTTTTTCGGGGGGATGTTAATAATTTAGATGTCTTACAAGCTAAGAATGATTTTGTAACTAATAGTTTATACTGTTGGATGTGTCTCAATAATCTTTCCGTCAATGGTTCTAAGACAAAAGCATTAATTTTTTTATCTCATCCTGATATTGGTCTAACTCTTTCTTATAATGGGTGTGATATTGAAGTCGTCCACCATTTAAAATGTTTGGGGGTTACCATTGACGATAGACTTTCATTTGATCTACATATAGACAATGTTATTAGTCAAACGAATTTGACTCTACGCCAATTGTACAACTCTGATTTGATGCTGCCTTTTTCATTCAAAAAGAGACTTGTACATGCTTTGGCAATGCCCAATATTCTATACGGCATTGAGGTTTTTTGTGGCACAAATGCTGGTAACATAAGGAAAGTTAAACTAGCAATTCATAGAATAGTCCGTTATCTACATTCATTGCGTCGATATGACCACATATCTCCTCATGTCCAGGATTTCCTGGGGTGCCCATTTTCGAGTTTTATTGACTTCAGATCACTTGTTCTTTTCCACAAAATTTTCAGTGCTCAGTCACCTCGATTTCTCGTGGACTTATTTTCATTTGGCCGATCGCGGCGAAATCAGATTGTTGTACCTCTTGCCAGAGGTCATATGGACAAGTCATTTCAGGCTAGAATCGCCAGATCTTATAACTGTTTCCCTACTAATTTAAAGGACTTCTCGATTTCTGATTCGACATATCGTAAAAGATTACTCGATCATCTTGGATCACCTGCATGAAGCTTATCCAAACTCGAGTTAGTAGTGCTGCTTTGTTGTGCTTGTTTGAGTAAATAATATTTTCTTATTTTGCCTTTTTTCAATCATAATGGGAACTAAAAATGTTTTGTCATATTTCATTTTTTTTATATTTTTTTTTATCATATTATTAATTATAATTGTCATATTTCATTTTTTGTCATATTATTAATTAATCTATTTTATACCTCATATATGTAATTATACTTTTTATATACTCGCATATATTTTCACATTGTCATAACTTCAATTATACTTTAGTCACGGTTAGTAGTCCACTGTAATTTCCATAAATTGGCCGCTATGTGGCTTCAAATTACATAATGAAAATAAAATAAATAAATAAATAAATAGTTTACCTTATTACATTTTTTTTATTGTAATATATATTTTATATAAAAATTATAATAATATTTATTGTAAAAATGTATATTTTATATAAAATGTGATGTTTTTGTTTTTTGATGTAGTAGTTTAAATATTTTGTCCTATGTATATAGTATATCAAAAAGATAAAAAAACTGCTACATTAAAAAAAATTATAACCATTGCACTGATAAAAATATTCCTAATTTCAAGACTAGTCAATAAAACATATGCAAGAGCTCATTTCGAACCTAATTTGGGTACCTTTGCAAAGGATTTCTTACGCTCTTCGGCATAAGCCAAAAATACCAAACCATGGTGTAGAATTAATTTACTCAATATAGCAACGTCGCCTTCTGCCCGATGTAGATCCCCAGCTGGTTCTTGAAAAACTCTTTCGTAAATATTTCCCAAAACATAGGATCCTTTCGTGGGAAAGAATGTTTTGGGATTAAATGGTTGCACAAACAATTTACGATACTCATTAAAAGCCAATAAATATTTATCTGTCTCATTTTGCAAAGAGGAAGGTATGCCTTTAACTTTATCCATAATTTGGTACTTTATTTCATCTATTTTTGTTTTTTTCTCATCAAGTTCTCGAAAGGCTTTAAACGAATCAATACAATAAATTGAAGAGGGTATAGTCTGTTGAAGAATAATATAGATATTTTACTCTATTTATAGGGATAGTTTTTTTTATAAACTTACCATGTATATAGTGTCAAGAACATAACGTAAGATTGGATAATCAAATGACCAACCATTATGAGCTACGAAACATATAGGTTTCTCAAGCCTATCCAAAAACATCAAAAGACAGTTAGCCGTATTTGCGTCAAAAGTTGATTCAGATTCCAACATTTTATTGCTAAGACCTGGAAGTTGAACAAAATTGGAGCTTTTTGATTGTTTATTATCTCCAATATATGTACATACAAGTCATTTTTGTAGATACCGGATGAATTTCTTTTCCTGGATTAATCATCATGGTCATTTTATGCAAAACTCGTGGAAGTTGGGGTGGTTGTAACGCTCGTTTTTCTATCACATCCATATCATCGTTTAAATGCAAAATAATTTCATCTTCGTTCGTATCTCTTAATGCTGATGCAGGAAATGCATACAAACTAAGTTCTGTAATAGCACATGTGTTATTTTGTTCTCTTGGCAGACCATTTGTTTCTAAATCTATGACAGCAATGGTTTTTATACTATCTTTATCTTCCATAGTTGGTCAAATTATTTCTTGGATTTATGGGGAAATTTTGCTACAGTTTCCTTTGATACGACTATTGAAAATATTTTTTTTGGTCGAGATGTTTCCCTATTTTATTGGCCAGCAATAAATGAACAAGTGTATGAAGAAATAAAACGCAAATCTAGGTTTTAAATGATATTATCTACATAGGATTGGTGTCATTGGTAAATTTCACGACTTTATTGAGAATTTCACATTAAACGGATTGATTTCATTTATCAACAAAACACTCACGATGAATGAATGACACATATGTATGGATAGGGATGCCAAGAATGTGTAAAAGTGAAAATGCATTTTTTATGCGCCGTCCACAATATAAGTTTAGCGTGTAACAACCTATTTCTGCTATCCGGATTCTAGTCTTCGTTCGCATACAAAACGAAAAACAGCTGATTTTGGTTTCTCCAAGGGGTATATAAACGAAAATCGAAACGAAAGTCAATGCGAACGAAGACGTAACGTAATCTCTAAAATTGGGTTTCTCTAATGCGCTTTACAGACTATCAGTTATTCCGGACGGAATGTCGGTTTTTGTAACGAATCTTACAGTGTGTCGGATCGACACGACTTGTCGGCGATGACCAAATAATCGGTAAATGTGTTATGGATCCCATAAACATGCAGCAGTATCGATTGTGCCTTCGGACTTAACTTATAATGTGCACAATATATGGGATATGTTCGACACGAGCACTGTCGTCCGGAATAACTGATAGTCTGTAAAGCGAATAACTCGATTCGTTCGCATTTTGTCGAACTGAAATGTCAAAACCACTCACTTGGTAAAGACCTTTCGTTTTGTGGAAAAAGGCATTTATAAATAAAGAAAAACGTAATAATTGATAAATTGATTAAAGCTTTTAATGTAAATATTGGATAAAAGTGATTTATATCGATATATTTTTTTCTTTATAACCGTCATAGAGACCGTTTAAAGGAAAGTCTAACACAAACAAACTCATACATTTCGAATGAAACACTCATTAAATGGAGAACTGAACTGTAATTATTGTAGAAATATGGAAATACAAATCCTCATCTCTCTACGCGGGCTAATTTGTTAAAAAAAAATATTGAGCTAAACCAAGTATCAGAAGCGGGAAAAGTTTGACAAATGAACGGCGATGCCAGATTGAATTCTATGGAAAATAATTTTTAAAATGTAGGGGCCTTTTTCAGGAAAATGAAATAATTGAGATCTGGTAATACTAGCATTTTACAGTAACGTAAGCCATGCGAACGAACGAAAGAAAGTTAGAGAAACCAAAATCTAGACGAAAGTGAGTGACTATCGTTCGTTCGCAATTGCTTTCGTTCGGATATCAGAAATTGGCTGTTCGACAAAATGCCCTGTCAGCATTTGAAAGTTCCATTTCATCCTCATCGCTACCACAGACTCGTAAATGTCACCACAACCATCGCGAACTGTGATGGGGGAAGCATATCAAAAAGTACAAAATGTACATGAAAGTATTTTGCCATCACTACTGTTAGAAGAGCCATTTTATTTTTTGTAAAACGCCAAGCGCAACCAGCTTGTTATATTTTATTTAAATAAAAACGAAAATAAAGTTCTGAAAACATAGATATTACGCTTAAAATTGTGAAAGGTATGTGGTGAACATTTTTCGACTTTTCAAATAGAATAAAGTGATCGTTTTTCAAATATTTTTCCAGGCACGCTGTCTCCATCGAAAATAAACAAACTGGCTGATAGACGCTGCAATATGTAACTTGCTACTTAAAACTCAACATCATTCTTTTATTAATGCAAAAAATTATGTTAAATGTGATGAGATAAACCGAAAAATGTTATATTTATAAGAAATTATAAATGTTTAATCAAATCAATAAACATCTACACAATCGTGTTTTACTTGACCACAATGATTCTTCTACAATTACCTTAAAATTCACTTTTTCTGATAGTTTGCAAGGGTTCTTATTGGCGTCCTTCGAAATTGATCTAAATAGGCACCTAATAATTGCACTGATGAGAAACTTTTTCGTAGTAACTTGGCGTGGTACAACTTCTCAATAGTGACGGCGCTTTTCCGACGAGTTTTTGATGTCGTATATGATTGTTTTCGACGTAGTGGGGATTCTCAGAAGCGCCCCCAAATTCAAAAAATGTTGGCAGGGTGCGCACGAATCGAGTTAGAGAAACCCAATTTTAGAGATTAACAGCCTATTTCTGATATCCGAACGAAAACAATTGCGAACGAACGGCAGTCACTCACTTTCGTCTAGATTTGGGTTTCTCTAACTTCCTTTCGTTCGTTCACATGGCTTACGTTACTGCCAAATGCTAGCATTACCAGATCTCCATTATTTCAATTTCCTGAAAAAGGCCCATACATTTTAAAAATGATTTTCCATAAAATTCAATCTGGCATCGCCGTTCATTTGGCAAACATTTCCCGCTTTTGATATTTGGTTTAGCTCAATATTTTTTTAACAAATTAGCCCGCGTGGAGAGATAAGAATTTGTATTTCCATATTTCTACAATAATTACAGTTCAGTTGTCCTTTTAATGAGTGTTTCTTTCGAAATGTATGTGTTTGCTCGTGTTAGACTTTCCCTTAAACGGTCTCTATGGCGGTTATAAAGAAAAAATAGATCGATATAATTATCTTTTATCACATATTTAGAATAAAAGCTTTAATCAATTTATCAATTATTAAGTTTTTCCTATTTATAAATGCCTTTTTCCACAAAACGAAAGGTCTTTACCAAGTGAGTGGTTTTGACATTTCAGTTCGTCAAAATGCGAACGAATCGAGTTAGAGAAACCCAATTTTAGAGCTTACGTTACGTCTTCGTTCGCATTGACTTTCGTTTCGATTTTCGTTTAGATACCCCTTAGAGAAACCAAAATCAGCTGTTTTTCGTTTTGTATGCGAACGAAGACTAGAATTCGGATAGCAGAAATAGGCTGTAAGTTTACGTCTTCGTTCGCATTGACTTTCGTTTCGATTTTCGTTTAGATACCCCTTAGAGAAACCAAAATCAGCTGTTTTTCGTTTTGTATGCGAACGAAGACTAGAATTCGGATAGCAGAAATAAGCTGTTAATTTCAAGTTAACTACATGTACGACAGGGATATCAAAAATAAACAGCAGACACGCCACGCTACGCTTACGACCCGTTTTTGGATGCATAACCAGGCCTTAACTTCTGGCTTACGTCACTTTACTGTTCTTAATAAATAGTCATTCAATCAGCTGTCTTTTTTCGTGATTACCCATACAAATTCCAATAATAGCAAATTATTTGTTTGAAAAGATTGTAAAAAAAAATTTAAAACAAGACCATGAATTGGTATAAAGGTAATATAGCCGAGGCTGTAGCAAAGTCAAAGTCGATGAATGCAATTTTTGTGGTTTTTGTTGAAGGTAAGTGTGAGAAAGAGTGTACCAGAAAGAACTGTAACACGTCAATAAAAGTGCCTTGAATACATTATATTCCAGGCGCTTTTTTGAAGCACCCACCATGCTAGCATTCGTACCAATAAACTATGTACAGTTACAAAAGTAAATCAAACACACGACGAAGATTGCAAAATTTGCTGTATGTTTAAGCTTGGAACGCACCAACAGTTTGTTACCAACTTTTCTAGAAAGTCATTGATTTTTCCACACCTAGTTAAACTGATGAAATTCGAGATAGACCCATGGTGCCTTTGGGAAATATTCGTTGTCTATGCGATGTTCTTGCAACGGTCTGTCCGCCTGTCACATTTTTGTAATCAAAGTCTACGTAGAAGTTTTAATCCAATCGGCGAGTCAATTTTTATACCCTTCACCACTACTGTGGTACAGGGTATAATAAGTTTGTTCATTTGTATGTAACACCAAGAAGGAAAAGTCGGAGACCCATCGTTTAGTATACCGATCGTCTTAGAATTAAATTCTGAGTCGATTTAGCGATGTCCGTCTGTCTGTCTGTTGGTGTATTTTTGTGTGCAAAGTACAGCTCGCAGTTTTAGTCCGATTGTCCTAAAATTTGGTATAGGGTCCTGTTAGATATAGCTGTCATATATATTTGTCACCGATCTGGTCATAATTGGCGTGTATATCAACCGATCTTCCTCAAATTCCGTACATTTTATGAGTCTCGAAAAACTTGCAAAATATCAGCCAAATCGGTTCAGATTTAGATATAGCTCCCATATATAGCTTTCGCCCGATTTACACTCAAATGACCACAGAGGCCAATTTTTTGCTCCGATTTAGTTGAAATTGTGCACAGGGAGTAGAATTAGCATTGTTGCTATGCGTGCCAAATTTGGTTGAAATTGGTTCAGATTTAGATATAGCTCCCATATATATGTTTTTCTGATTTCGACAAAAATGGTCAAAATACCAACATTTTCCTTGTTAAGTCGCCACTGCTTAGTCGAAAAGTTGTAAAAATGACTCTAATTTTTCTAAACTTCTAATACATATATATCGAGCGATAAATCATAAATAAACTTTTGCGAAGTTTCCTTAAAATTGCTTCAGATTTAAATGTTTCCCATATTTTTTTACTAAAATTGTGTTCCACCCTAGTGCATTAGCCAACTTAAATTTTGAGTCTATAGATTTTGTAAAAGTCTATCAAATTCTGTCCAAATCGAGTGATATTTAAATGTATGTATTTGGGACAAACCTTTATATATAGCCCCAACACATTTGACGGATGTGATATGGTATCGAAAATTTAGATCTACAAAGTGGTGCAGGGTATAATATAGTCGGCCCCGCCCGACTTTAGACTTTCCTTACTGGTTTTATACTAAAATTGTGTTCCACCCTAGTGCATTAGCCAACTTAAATTTTGAGTCTATAGATTTTGTAAAAGTCTATCAAATTCTGTCCAAATCGAGTGATATTTAAATGTATGTATTTGGGACAAACCTTTATATATAGCCCCAACACATTTGACGGATGTGATATGGTATCGAAAATTTAGATCTAAAAAGTGGTGCAGGGTATAATATAGTCGGCCCCGTCCGACTTTAGACTTTCCTTACTTGTTAAATCTGAATCGATCCTTATTAATTGTTCCGTAGATCCGAAGTTCCCATTAATTATTTCAAAACCAGCTCCCAAATATATGTATAACCGATTTGGCTAATGAAAATAAAATGCACATTTTAAACCGACCCGAGAATAAAGATTTTGGGAGAATGGACGGAAACACCGATTCCCCTATTATCCTATTATCAAAGGATAATAGGGAAAATGGTGGGTGTAATAGGGTGGCCAAGCTGCCGAGTGTGGCATTCTGATTATGTGAAGGACCAAGACACCGATATCCTATTCCTTAACCCTGGACAGTCATCCTTCGTCAAAATGACGACGCGTAATTTCATTTTCGATTTAAAATGCATTTTGGTCGATTGGGAAATGATAAATTTAAGTTATACCAATTTAAAAATTTTATGAATTTTTGTGTTATAATAATTAAAAATAAATCGAATGAGAAAATAAACTCAATTTTGGTTCTAATTTTTGCTCGCAAATGCAAATTATAGCGTCTTGAAATAAGCCGTAGTCAAAATGACGAAGGATGACGTTAATGTACAAAAAATAAGGATGACTTTCCAGGGTTAAACCAGACCTTAACTGCATTTGTTAGGCAAAGAGTTAACCTATCAGTTAAAAAGTGATTCGGGACTTGGCACAATTGTGAAACAGGAACTGGAAACACATTGGGGAATTCGAGAGACAAAGATTTCCTGGAATAAAGGAAGGGTACGATGGAAAGAAGAAATCGGATAAGAAGTGATTGGAGACTTGACACAATTGGAAAACAGGGACTGGAAGAGATCTTGGAATAAAAGAAGGGTACGATGGAAAGAAGGACTTAGAGAGCATACCAGGCCGTGTACTAGCTTAGATATATGTCAGCCAACATGAGATAGTGAAATCCGACCCCGACGGGATTTTATTCTAATTGACCGGATGTATTGCACAGAGAGACTTATATGTCCAACTTTTGTCCAAATAAGTTCAGCTTAAGATATAGATATGAAATAAACGTGCCACTATGGCTAATATGGACCAAATATTGTCTCATCGTTGTCCATTTACTTTCTGAGAAATAACATACATGCCACGTCCCCCTAATTTTTTTGAAGTCTTAAACGAGATAATTAAGATTCTTCTAAAAGTTAAATAAAAATATATCCAATATCCACAATCTTATGTAGTCCCCATATATGAAAGGCTATAGGTTCATTCATCCGATCAGCCTGAAATTGGGTGGGTAATGTGGCTACCCCCGACTAACCACATATAAATTAGTTCATGTTGACAATTAGATATAGCTTCATTAAAACATATTTCCATTTTGTGTTTTTGTTAGATAGACCCATATCCAAATTAGACTTTGATATATTTGCACAAAAATGGGCCATTATCGCTCCATTATTAAATGAAGTATTGCTTTGTGAACGACGTCTTTAGTAGAATTTTGTATGGTGGTGGGTTAGAGCTCGACCGAAGTGGATATTTTTGGACGAATACGATGATCAGAGAAAAAGGTAATATTCGGTCGAGGACGATCCCGAACTCTTTTTAAGTTTAGAATTTATTTAACATGTACCATCAAATCGGAAGCGAAGGCAGCCTACATTTTTTGAAAAAAAAAAACATTTTTTCTTTCAGTACAAAATAAGGATTTAACGACGGGATAAAATCCGAAATCCAAGATTAGAATTATGACGCCTTTTGTCATATATATCAGAAAACTCATATTTTTAAAATCGAAAATTGTGTTGGCACTAGTTGAATCTCTCTTGAAACTAACGTTAAGCTTCTGATCAAATGTAAACAAGTTTCGGCTTTGCTTAATTATCACGCCAAAGGCCAATTCGTGACCGCATGATGGGTACATAATATTCGACCCGGTCCACCTGTTGACCTTATAAACATATTTGCTACATATCTCCATGGAATTATACATAGTTTTTAGTTCTGAGTTTATTGAAGATATTTCTGCAGTTTAACTTTCTTTTACTTGTAAATATAATAATCCAATTCCTTTTCTTTTTTGATTGCTCTTTAATCCCACAAAAAAAAAAAATAAAATAGGCAATGATGAAAACACCGCTAAATTAACAAAATTCATTGATGATGCCAAAGTTTCTGGAAAGCTTTGTTCCAATGACTTTGTTGCCATTAAAGTGAAGTCGGATAGTGAAGCTTATATGCAGTTTGCCAGTATCTACCAAATGGTGCCGGTGCCTTCACTATTTTTCATTGGTAAATCGGGAACTCCACTAGATATTTGTACATCTGTAATAGCAAATGTCGATGAACTGGAAATGAAAGTTGCAAAGGTTTTAGAACTAGCCGGCAAAAAGCAGCCCACCTCAGGATCAAATTCAAGTCAAGAATTTATTAGCCAAGAGGCCAAAGCCAGCACAAGTCAAGCGAGCCCTACTAAAAAAGAGGCACCCATCGAACAGAAAAAAGTTGAAGTCAAAGAGAATGTGGTGGAAACGAATAATGCAGGACATGAAGACATTGTATGCGATGGTGATGTTTGTGTGAAGAAACCCAAAGAAACCTCAACACCACTGGCTCCCCTCAAGCAAGAGGAAAAAGAAAAGAAACTACAAGAAAATGATCAAAACTTGACTGAGAAAGAAAAGGAGGATAAAATGGCAGAAACTCGTAAAATATTGGAACAAAAACGTCGTGAACGCGTGGAAGAAGAAAAACGCCTGGAGAAGGAAAGGGAATTGCAGCGTCGAAAATTAGGCAAAGACATGCAAAATTTACGTGCCTGGCAAAAAGATCAAGAACTAAAAGAACTTAAAGATAGCATAAAAAAAGATCGTCTCGAGGAGCAGGCTGCTCGAGAAAGGATACTTGCTCAGATAGCTGCCGATAAGGCTGAACGGGCCCACAAATTTGGCACAGGCACAAATGACAACCAAGCCTCTACGTCACAAGCTGCTGGTCAAGCCTCATCAACGTTGCAAACTAATCCCACGCCAGCAGCAACAGATGAAACTCGATTACAATTTCGATTTGCTAGTGGTGATTCCCGAACGAAGAATTTCAAATGTTCCACAACATTGTCGGATATTCGAGATTATGTTAAAAATGATCTTTTGCCTGGCACGGGAATAAAGGATTTCACTTTGGCCACTACATATCCCAAGAGGGAATTCACCACAGAGCATTATTCCAAGACACTGACTGAACTCGAACTTATACCAAGTGCTGTTATTTTAATAATTGGCAAAGAAGCCACTGGACCCAGTGCTATGATAGCACGTCAAGGCGGTATTTTCAATATATTATCCATGGTTGTTATGTCGATATTGAATCCAATATTTTCGTTATTTACAACGGCCAAAAATTGGGTAACTGGTAAGGGTGCTGCCAATAATGCACAAACAGGTGCCCAGAAGCGAGCAAATGAAGAGCGTGGTGTACAGGATGATGTGTAAGTATTATGATTAGATAATCCGACACTTTCGAGTAAATTTTATTAAAGATTTCTTCCAACCTAAATATAGACGAAATTTGTATTTCCATTACGGGCGTATGAAATTTTCTTTTAGCTGTCAAATTTGCAATTATGAACCGATTTCGATAATTTTTCTTTACTGAAAAGAACTTGTAAAATCCAAATGGCCGATAAATGCTTAAAACGCATACTTATTTGGTGTTCTATAGGAAACAAGAAAAAACATTGGGAGAAGTCTTGAAAAAAAAATTACGATAGAAAGAATGTACGTAAAAAAAAAAATTGGTCACAATTCGGTATTTCTTAATTTCTAAATTTTTGTGTCTATGTCTATTAACCTGCCGCACGTATAACTGGTCCGCCCAAAAACTATAAAAGATATTCGCACACGTACACGACCTAATAGTAGGGTTTTACAAAAAAATCATCGAAATCGTTTGCGGCATCTAAAACAAAATTTCATACACTCGAGGCGACCAACTTTCAACACATACAGTTAAGCCGGTGGATCCACTAGGGACCCATAAACTTGCAAACTTAGATGGTCACACCTCAGGTTTCACACAAAGAAAAAATTATGTTGAATTATTTCCCAAAAAACGATTTCGAACCACTGTGCATCAGAAATAGGGGTATACTAGATTTGCTATTCCGTTTGTAACATATCGTAAAATTGATTTCCGACCATATAAAATATATGTTGGGTTACCCATTTGTGACGTTTTTTTATAAATTGAATTTTTTAGACGTTATTTTATAAATTATAATTAATATGTATATTCTTTGCAGTGCGAAACGTCGTAACTTAGACCGTTTTGTGGGTGGTGGAAACGCAGTTTCCGATAATAGTAACAATGGACCCAATTCATCACCTGGAACATCATCACAAGCTTATCGTCGATATGTGTCCGGCTCGAATGTGCATCGCCTCGCAGATAATCGTAAAGACTCGGACGATGAGAATGCCACTTGGAATGGTAACTCCACACAGCAACAATAATTCCAATTTAATTATTTCCCAGTGTTTGCGAGTTTTAAACCAATTCTCGTGTTTATTATATGTCTTTATTATCTTTTTCTGAGAATTTGAATACCGAATTGAGATGATTGCAGGAAATCATTTGTCCTTTGGTCTATGAAAATTTTCAACAACCCACAAAAATATGGTGAATGTGAACTTGATTATTTTGTTTTTTTTTTCTCCCTCTCTTCTGTAATTGAATGTGTATTTGTATTTCAGGTTTAGGAAAAGAAAAAATCCTTTAGTTTGTAATTATTTACAAATAGTTATTAATCTATGCAATTAATAAATAAATACAATAAATAAGTAAGAATAATTGTTTCATTGCGAGACATAAATTACATAAATCTGTCCTTTATTTATTTACAGGCAATAGAATATCGAAATTGTGCAATATTCTTTTGGTACATCATATACTTTTGGGGTTTTCATTGTAACTTAAAACTATATATGTGGTTAAAAATGTTCTCTCAGACACTGTCTGAGAACTGCTGATTTGAGTTTAAATACAATTCATACAATTAAATACAAATCTGGTTTTGCAAATGATGTGTTTGAATTTTTTAAATTATTGAATTAAAATATTCCAGCTTTTATAGCCGAAATCAAGTGAAATCCCTTTTTTGCACTTGAGATTTTTATACCCTGCGCCACACTGTGGAACAGGGTATTATAAGTTAGTGCATATGTTTGCAACACTCAGAAGGAGACGAGATAGACACATGGTGTCTTTGGCAAAAATGCTCAGGGTGGGCTCTTGAGCCGATATAGCGATGCCCGTCTGTCCGTGAACACATTTTTGTAATCAAAGTCTAGGTCGCAGTTTTAGTCCAATCGACTTCAAATTTGGCACAAGTATGTGTTTTGGCTCAGAATAGATTCCTATTGATTTTGGAAGAAATCGGTTCAGATTTAGATATAGCTCCCATATATATAATTCGCCCGATATGGACTTATATGGCCCCAGAAGCCAGAGTTTTACCCTAATTTGCTTAAAATTTTGCACAAGAAGAACAATTAGTACTATAGTCAAGTGTGCCAAATTTTATTGAAATCGGTTCAGATTTAGATATAGCTCCCATATATATCGTTCGCCCGATATGGGCTAATACGGTCCCAGAAGCCAGAGTTTTACCCCAATTTGGTTGAAATTTTGCACTATGAGTACAATGAGTGGTGTAGTCAAGTGTGTCAAATTTTATTGAAATCGGTTCAGATTTAGATATAGCTCCCATATATATCGTTCGCCCGATTTACACTCATATGACCACAGTGGCCAATCTTTTACCCCAATTTAATTGAAATTTTGCGCAGGGAGTAGATTTAGCATTGTAGGTATGCGTGCCAAATTTGGTTGAAATCAGTCCAGATTTAGATATAGCTCCCATATATAGCTTTCGCCCGATTTACACTCATATGACCACAGAGGCCAATTTTTTGCTCCGATTTAGTTGAAATTTTGCACATGGAGTAGAATTAGCATTGTTGCTATGCGTGCCAAATTTGGTTGAAATCGGTTCAGATTTAGATATAGCTCCCATATATATGTTTTTCTGATTTCGACAAAAATGGTCAAAATACCAAAATTTTCCTTGTAAAATCGCCACTGCTTAGTCGAATAGTTGAAAAAATGACCATAATTTTCTTAAACTTCTAATACATATATATCGAGCGATAAATCATAAGTAAACTTTTGCGAAGTTTCCTTAAAAATGCTTCAGATTTAAACGTTTCTCATATTTTTTTTACTAACATTGTGTTCCACCCGAGTGCATTAGCCGACTTAAATTTTGAGTCTATAGATTTTGTAGAAGTCTATCAAATTCTTCCAGATCGAGTGATATTTAAATGTATGTATTTGGGACAAACCTTTATATATAGCACCCAACACATATGACGGATGTGATATGGTATCGAAAATTTCGATCTACAAAGTGGTGCAGGGTATAATATAGTCGGCACCGCCCGACTTTAGACTTTCCTTACTTGTTTTTTACTAACATTGTGTTCCACCCGAGTGCATTAGCCGACTAAAATTTTTAGTCTATAGATTTTGTAGAAGTCTATCAAATTCTGTCCAGATCGAGTGATATTTAAATGTATGTATTTGGGACAAACATTTATATATAGCCCCCAACATATTTGACGGATGTGATATGGTATCGAAAATTTAGATCTACAAAGTGGTGCAGGGTATAATATAGTCGGTCCCCCGCCCGACTTTAGACTTTCCTTACTTGTTCATATCTATAATGAAGAATATATATGAACCATTTGTATATTTATTTTAAATATTATTTAGAAGTGGTTTCAATAAATAGTTCTTTTTTGAAAATTTGTTCAGATACAGCTAATCTTCAATGTGTCTCAAACTTAAATTTTTAAATAGTAATCTCAGTAAACACCAGCACTGAAGAAATGCTAATAATCCAGCATGTTGTAAAACATTTTTCAAAGGATTTTCACAAATTGTAGTGATCCATCCTAACCCCTTGAAAGCGTCTTGAATATAAGCATTTCGCCACGGCTTGTTTATATTGGCAATTGCTTTCACATCGTACTGTTGTTTTGATATGGTAACTCCAATCGAGGCGAGTGACAGGGTTGGAAAATATCGGCACATATAAAAAGAGTATTAGTAGAAATGGAATTATAGAGAGCCACCAACATTAAAGTTTTATTGAAATACAGTCGGTGAACCGTTTCTCTGTCGCCTGTTCATGGTCTCGGGTTCGGAGTGTGTTCTTATTTTATTCGTTGCAAGAAAATTCACCTAAGCACAAATAGAAATACAAGTGTTCTAATTAAATAACAAAGTCCGGGAAAAGGGAACCAAGCCCCTAACACAACTTCATCACGGTCATCCATAAAATTAAACTTGTTGTTGTAGGTGTATGTCTACAAAAAAACAAATGGAAAATATTAACGAAAATTAATTACATGCACATGTATATGTCTCTTTATTGTCGCCTTCTCTATATGTTCGAAGTGTCTTTGTTTCAGAAAGAAATTGGAAGGAAACTAAAATTACAGTTTTCCTCCAAAAAATATTGAGAGCTCCTATGTTTAATATTTGTGTCCCAGGACATTTTCTTTTGGTATAATTCAATGGTGTTAATGAAATAATATTTATATATAAAATTACTGTTACTTCCCTTTCCATATATTTTTAACAGTATTAAATATATTAAAGTGCTAAGACAAATGTGGTGAGCGAGACAAGAAAAGATATAAAAAAATAACAACAACACAACCAAATTTTGTGTGATTGCGTCCCATGTAGATTTGACGTTTACTGAAAAATTAGCTTCCCATCCCAGTGCTCTCTTTTATGCTCTCTATAACTCGCAGCTCTCACCGGTCATTGTTTGTTTGGTTGTTGTTGGCTGCGGTATATGAAATAAAACAACAAAATAGAAGTGTACATAATAGAAAAGAAGAAGAGCCAGAACAAAAAGAAAGAGCCGTTTATCCGAGGGCTTGCCTTTGTTCATTGCCTCTGTTAAGTATAGTGAGGGCAGAAAGTTGATTTCGTGAGTGAGTGTATGTGTGTGTGTATGTGATCACTTTGTGATTTTCTTCACAACCGGCATTTTAACAAAAAATCTTTTTGTTTAAAACAACAACAATAAAAGAAAACATATATAACAAAAAGAAAAAATTAAAACAAAATCAGCAACCACAAAAAAGCAGTGAATAAAGAAAAATAAATAATTGATTTAATATAAAGTGTAAAAGAAATTCGTTGTAAATAAATAACAATTAAGTTCAACATTAATAAATAAACTGTAGAAGGTTAGTAAAAATAATCAAAAAAATATGATTTAGTATTGGAAATAAGATATTATTAGTTGAAAGAATGTCCAATGTGTGTAGAGTCAATCGAAACAATCGACAAGGATGTACATTCAGACATGGTGAATTTTATTTGTTATTGTTGTTGTTTGGTTTTTCCTGTCATCATCGCCGCAAGTGATTTCTACCCTTTTTCTCCTTTCTATGGGCTATAGTTATTCCGCAGCCATTGCATTGATGACTACTCCATGCATAGTTCTCATCTGGCTGGCTGGTTTTAGCTTTGTCTGTCCATCTATCTCTTTCTCGAGATACGTTATGTGTTAGTTTGTGTGTGAGTGTGTGCCAGTGCGGGTTACTTTTTGTGAAAATAGCCTGGAAATATTCCCAATATGCGCGTGTGTATGTACTGTGTTCCACAATTTTGTATAGACATTGTATAAATTTACAACATTGTAAATTCTCCAATTGACTTAAAAGAACTTCAAACTGGTTAAATTGAGTTTACGGAGTAGTTCAATGATCATCCCTAAGTGCAATATTTAATATAGCCCCCATGAAAGTTCGGAAGTATATTAAATGTTGTTGGATCTTGAAATGAGCCAAACAGAGATATTGGTCTCTAAGAGTAGTTGAAGAAAGCAATAGAATAAGAGAGACCTATGGATTAGATTATAATGTGATATACAGTGCTGCCGCTAGTGAAAAATTGAGTGAAGTAGATTTTGGATAAAAGTGGAGTAGATTGAATAAAATTGAAGTAGCATACATTTTTGAAAACAAAACAATAGAATTCATTTTATTATACCCTCCACTATAGGATGGGGGTATATTAACTTTGTCATTCCGTTTGTAACACATCGAAATATTGCTCTAAGACCCCATAAAGTATATATATACTGGGTCGTGGTGAAATTCTGAGTCGATCTGAGCATGTCCGTCCGTCCGTCTGTTGAAATCACGCTAACTTCCGAACGAAAGATGCTATCGACTTGAAACTTGGCACAAGTAGTTGTTATTGATGTAGGTCGGATGGTATTGCAAATGGGCCATATCGGTCCACTTTTACGTATAGCCCCCATATAAACGAACCCCCAAATTTGGCTTGCGGGGACTCTAAGAGAAGCAAATTTCATCTGACCCAGCTTAAATTTGGTACATGGTTTCAGCATATGATCTCTAACAACCATACAAAAATTGGTCCACATCGGTCCATAATTATATATAGCCCCCATATAAACTGATCTCCCGATTTGGCTTGCGGAGCCTCTAAGAGAACAGAATTTCATCCGATCCGGCTGAAATTTGGTACATGGTGTAAGTATATGGTCTCTAAAAACTATGCAAAAAATGGTCCACATCGGTTAATAATTCAATGATTAAAACCGCTATGTTCATCATAATTAAAGGAATAGGAAAAACAATTAGGTAATATGGGGAAAAATTTTAAAATTTGAAGCAGAACAAAAAGTGAAGCAGATTTTTGGAAGAAGGAGTGACGAAGTAAATTCTGTGAAAATGAAGCAAAATACTTCGATGAAGTAGTAGCGGCAGCACTGGTGATATATTCGGGAATTTTCTGAGATTTTTAAAATATGATCGCAATCGTTCTCAAATTAACACAAATTGATATGCAATAGTTACAAATTTCCAAAAATATAAATAAATATGAATAGCACTAATGGATTTGTAATAAGCTAAAGAACGGATTGAAAATTCGACGACATAACCATTTGGGGAGCCCCAGAGTTCAATAAGATGCTAACTTACAGTGGACAACGCATGCATGTGTACAAAGGGTCATGAGTTCAATTCCAACTGCGAACGAATACCAAAAAGATTTTCAGTTGGGGATTATCCCCTATCAGTAATGCTGGCGACATATCTGTGTGTTTCAAAGCTTCTCTAAATGGTTTCATTGTAATGCGACTCAATGATAAGACCTGTGGTACCACAATAGACTGCATAGTCTACGTGAGCCTTAAATAACGTGCTGCCGCTATACTTAACCTTAAATCTGGTAACATGGTGAGGTGTTTGTCGATCATTTAGTGATCTGGTGAAGAGTCGGGTAGTTTTAGAAGGACAATCGAACAGGTGACTCGTGTCATTTGACCTTTGGTTCAAACGAAGGAGTTGCACAAACTGTGTCACTTCATCAATGGTTAACGATCCTTGCATACAACGAGTCAAGAGCTTCAAATCAAGTTTCAACCCAACTTAAAACAATTTTCGCAGTAACTTATGGTATTTTCGATTTTTAAGCTCATACGTGATTTCACATATTGGGTGGCTGATATGTAATGCTAAAATTTGGCACGAATTATGGTCTTCCAACGGACAACAAAGCTATCATACGCTGCACTAAAATGGCTACTCGCTATTTTGGTTCTTTTCCGTCAAAGCGCCGTCTTGATACTTTGATATTTTTTAGTGCCAACCTTACTCTTCAAAATGCCCCAGGCGCAAAAGTTCAATGGATTGAGATCACATAGTTGGTAGAATTCTACCAAAAATGGTGGATTTTTTACCGATTTGTAGATTTTGCAAAATATTCCTCTCCAACTAATAGGTACTTCACACATTTTCTTTAGAAATAAAATTTTGACAAAATTTTCTATAGAAATAAAATTTTGACAAAATTTTCTATAGAAATAAAATTTTGACAAAATTTTCTATAGAAATAAAATGTTGACAAAATTTTCTATAGAAATAAAATGTTGACAAAATTTTCTATAGAAATAAAATTTTGACAAAATTTTCTATAGAAATAAAATTTTGACAAAACTTTCTATAGAAATAAAATTTTGACAAAATTTTCTATAGAAATAAAATTTTGACAAAATTTTCTATAGAAATAAAATGTTAACAAAATTTTCTATAGAAATAAAATTTTGACAAAATTTTCTATAGAAATAAAATTTTGACAAAATTTTCTATAGAAATAACATTTTGACAAAATTTTCTATAGAAATAAAATTTTGACAAAATTTTCTATAGAAATAAAATTTTGACAAAACTTTCCATAGAAATAAAATTTTGACAAAATTGTCTATAGAAATAAAATTTTGACAAAATTTTCTATAGAAATAAAATTTCGACAAAATTTTCGATAGAAATAAAATTTCGCCAAAATTTTCTATAGAAATAAAATTTCGCCAAAATTTTCTATAGAAATAAAATTTTGACAAAATTTTCTATAGAAATAAAATTTTGACAAAATTTTCTATAAAAATAAAATTTTGACAAAATTGTCTTGGTGGAACAATACTTTTTTTGCCGCGATTTCGACCTTCAAACGCTCCAATAACGCCATATAATAGTCACTGTTGATGGTTTTTCCCTTCTCAAGATAATCGATAAAAATTATTCCATGCGCATCCCAAAAAACAGAGGCCATTACTTTGCCAGCGGACTTTTGAGTCTTTCCACGCTTCGGAGACGGTTCACCGGTCGCTGTCCACTCAGCCGACTGTCGATTGGACTCAGGAATGTAGTGATGGAACCATGTTTCATCCATTGTCACATATCGACGGAAAAACTCGGGTGTATTACGAGTTAACAGCTGCAAACACCGCTCAGAATCATCAACACGTTGTTGTTTTTGGTCAAATGTGAGCTCGCGCGGCACCCATTTTGCACAGAGCTTCCGCATATCCAAATATTGATGAATGATATGACCAACACGTTCCTTTGATATCTTTAAGGCCTCTGCTATCTCCATCAACTTCATTTTACGGTCATTCAAAATCATTTTGTGGATTTTTTTGATGTTTTCGTCGGTAACCACCTCTTTCGGGCGTCCACTGCGTTCACCATCCTCCGTGCTCATTTCACCACGCTTGAATTTTGCATACCAATCAATTATTGTTGTTTTCCCTGGGGCAGAGTCCGGAAACTCATTATAAAATTATCTGATAAGAAAATTTTATTTTTTATTTTATTAAACTTCTGAAGTTGAAAAGATGTACAGAATGAAAATTTATTTTTTAGTTGTCACAATTCTTATTTGAAAACCTACTCGATTTTTAACCAAGTAGTATGTGGGTTCCCCACAGTATTCCCCCTCCAATGAAGTTGAAAGTGGTTAACCTATTTGGACTGACTCACAACTATTTGGGATATATGCAGGCTTGACTCGATCGATTGAAATTGTTTTTTCTTTACCGTTTATACTGACTGTAACGTGTTTGGGAGTTTTGCTCAAAATTAAGAATGGACCTTTGTAAGGAGGCTGTAGCGCTTTTTTCACACCATCTTCACGAATAAAGACATGTTTACATGAGTTTAGATCTTTGTGGATGAAAATTGTATTAGACGATTTGAATTTAATGTCTTTGGGTTGTAGTTCTTGCATGTCTGTTTTTAATTGTAATATGAATTCATTCGTTGGCCTCGTGTCCAACGTTGGTACCAACAAATCTCCTGGGATTCTCACAGTTTCTCCGTAAACAAGATCTGAGGGCGTACAGTCGTCTTCACTTCCTAAACAAGTACGTAATCCAAGTAAAATCGTCGGTAACACATTCATCCAATTGGTTGTATTATGACACATTATTGCGGCTTTTAAAATTCTGTGGAATCGTTCTACCATTCCATTAGCGCAAGGGTGATATGGGGTGGTACGAATTCTTTCGCAACCTAGTAGAATCATTAGTTCCTTAAAAATAAGAGATTCGAATTGTCGTCCTTGGTCCGTAGTAATACGTTCTGGTATTCCAAATCTAGCAATCCAGCCTGCGTAGAAAGTTCTGGCAACGGTTTCTGCTCGTACGTCTGGCATTGGCAACGCTTCTGGCCATCTTGAAAAACGATCTATACATGTAAGTATATATGACATTCCACATGATGAAGGTAATGGACCAACGATGTCAATATGAATATGAGCGAAACGAGAAGTGGTTTTAGGGAAAATACCTGGTTGACTTCGTGTATGCCGATGTATTTTGGAACGTTGACATGCCAAACATTGTTGAACCCACGATTTTATTTGTTTTTTCATATTCAGCCATACGAATCGTTTCTTTATCATAGCAATTGTCGATTTAACTCCTGCGTGTGACAAGTTGTGAATGGAATCGAAAATTGCACGGCGTAGGTCCTTTGGGACATATGGTCTGGCGTTGTCGCAAGAAAAATCACAGTAAATATTCTTTTTATCTGAAGGAATTGGAACCGGTTTCAGGACTAAGGAGGTTGACTGGCTATCCTTGAGGAGCTGTTGTAACTCTGAGTCAGTTCCTTGACTTTCAGATAATTTTTCTAAGTCTATAGGCGATGGAAGGTTGATTGTAGCTACTCTCGATAGTGTGTCCGCTACTATGTTTTCTTTTCCTTTAATGTGCCTTATATCAGAAGTGAATTGGGCTAGAAAATCCAATTGACGGACCTGTCGAGGGGAGGCATTGTCTGAGGATTTCGTGAAGGCGAAAGTGAGTGGTTTGTGGTCGGTAAATATTATGAATTCACGGCCTTCTAGCATGTAGCGATAATATTTTACAACGGTGTACGCGGCCAGCAATTCTCTATCGTATGTTGAATACTTTTTTTGAGTTTTGGTTAACTTACGTGAAAAAAAGCTTAATGGCTTCCAGCCATTTGATGTAAGTTGTTGTAATACGCCACCTATAGCTGTTTCAGAAGCGTCTACCATTACGCAAATTTTGGAGTTTTCTGAGGGAAATGTAAGTGTTGTGCAATTCGATAAATCTTGTTTGCATTTTTCGAATGCTGATTTTAATAAATCTGACCATTTGATGGGTGTTCTATCATTCTTTTTGTTTCCTTTTTGGAGTTCTATTAAAGGAATTTGTGTTTCTGCTGCATTTGGGATAAATCTTCTATAAAAGTTTACCATAGCGAGAAATCTTCTAAGATCCTTGACATTTTGTGGTAGTGGATAATCACGAATTGCCTTTATTTTGTCGGACAGTGGTCGGATGCCTTTAGCAGAAACTAGATGTCCCAGAAACTCAATTTGTTGTGACCCGAAAATGCATTTATCGACATTGATAACGACGCCGAAGTCATTTAGTCGTTGAAATAAAATCTCTATATGTTTTAGGTGTTCTTGTTTGCTGTTTGATGCTACGAGTATATCATCCAAATATGCAAAACAAAAATCCAGTCCTTCTAAGACTT
Organism: Haematobia irritans; assembly: GCF_050003625.1. Taxonomy (NCBI): domain Eukaryota; kingdom Metazoa; phylum Arthropoda; class Insecta; order Diptera; family Muscidae; genus Haematobia; species Haematobia irritans. The sequence goes on from NC_134400.1 coordinate 165,172,699, forward strand.
GGTGCATAAACCGCTGAAAAGTCTGAGCAGCATTTCTGAGGCCAAACGTCATGAACATGAACTCAAACAACCCGAATGGTGTTATTATTGCTGTTTTTGGAATATCCTCTGGTGCCACTGGTATTTGATTGTACGCCCGAACTAGGTCTATTTTGGAAAATATTGTTTTTCCGTTTAGACCATGACCAAAGTCGTGTATGTGCGGTACTGGGTATCGGTCAGGAACTGTTTGTGTGTTGAGGCGTCTGTAGTCCCCACATGGTCTCCAGTCTCCATTTTTCTTGGGAACCATATGTAGTGGACTAGACCAACAACTTTTTGAAGGACGACAAAGTCCTTGTTCCATCATAAACTTGAACTCTTTTTTTGCGATGTCAAGTTTATCTGGTGGTAGGCGGCGGGGTTTACTTGCAACTGGGCAACCTTTAGTTTCAATAACATGTTGAACTGAGTGTTTGACGTTCTTTGTAGAAGTTGGGTTTGTTAGATCAGGGAATTTTGACATGATTTCGTGATATGGCGATGAGTTTATAAGCGTCCTAACTTCGGAATACGAGGATAAATTTAGCAACTTACCAATAATTTCAAATTGTTGTTCCTTATTAGTCAATTTTTTTCTTTTTAGATCAATGGTCAGACCAAAATATTTTAAAAAATCTGCGCCGATAATGGGATGACTAACGTCGGCAACAATGAATTTCCACGTAAAATTCTTTTTGAGACCGAACGTAGGACTCAAAACAATATCTCCATACGTTGTAATTGCCGTTCCATTTGCTGCGAAAAGTTTGAATTTTGATGATTTGGGATTTTTTAAAAATGACGTTGGTACTACTGAAATGTTGGCTCCAGTATCAATTAAAAACTTTTGTTTCAGTGTTTTATCAAAAACAAAAAGGCGGCTTGTTGAAGGTCGCCGATTACTAGCGCCGCTTAGTGACCGGCTTCTGCGTTTCCCGTATTATTTTGAAAACTGCAAGGCTGTTTGCATTTACGAGCATTAATACCGAATCTTTGGTGATAATAGCAGTATCGTGATGATTCTCTACCCTCTACTCGTGATGTGTTTTTACTCGTTGAAATTTGATTGGATTTCAGCTCTCTTACCATCGTAGTTAATTCCGATATTTGTCTTTTCAGAGTTTCTATCTGACTAGATGTTTGTCTAGTAACGATTGACTCGGAAAAGCTAGGGGTTTCGGCGATTCTGTCGGCTAGTTTTGAGAGTTCTTCGAGTGAAGCCGGTGATGCTATGAGTGTAGCCTGTAAGTGTGATGGGAGCCGATTTAACCAAAGTGTTTTTAAAAATTCGTCCGATACGTCATTTTTAGCAAGGTTACGCATTTCACGTAGCATTTGGGAGGGTTTTTTGTCGCCAAATTCTGTACTCGTTAAAAGTTCTTGGATTCTTTGTTCTTCTGATATGGCAAAATAATCAATCAGACGTTTTTTAATCTGTTGGTATCCATTTTCCGGTTGATTTAAAACAATGTCACTAATTATTGTTAAGATCTCTTGGTCCATTTCAGCGATAGCGTTGAACATTTTGGCTGATTCAGTTGTGATGCCATGTTGTGTAAATTGGGCCTCGGCGAGAACAAACCAAAGAGGAGCATTAAGTTTCCAAAATTTTGGTAGTTTTACAGCGCTCATTGTTGGGGTTGTTGTGAGGAATTGAACGTTGGGTACTGATCCGTTTGGTACCGTTGGTCCAGATGATGATCTTGTTGTTCTTCGTGACATTTGAAAACGTTCGGGGTCACCAGTTATAAAATTATCTGATAAGAAAATTTTATTTTTTATTTTATTAAACTTCTGAAGTTAAAAAGATGTACAGAATGAAAATTTATTTTTTAGTTGTCACAATTCTTATTTGAAAACCTACTCGATTTTTAACCAAGTAGTATGTGGGTTCCCCACATCATTATCAAGCCAAGTTTTTGCTTCCACCGTATTTTTTCCCTTCAGAAAACAGTATTTTATCACAACACGAAATTCCTTTTTTCCATTTTTTCACAATAACAAAAGTTGCTTCACAAAAGACGCTCTATCTCACAAACTAATTGACTTACAGACGTCAAATTTTGACACGAATCATTTGAAGGTTGGTACTATATAAAAATAATATGCATATAATATAATACTATAATACTAGCTACGTCATCTATGTGTCAGACCGGGGACTTATCAGCCAACCTGTTAGTTGATAACATTTTCTTCAAATATTGGTAATTTATTTTTGGCTGAAGTGACAACCGTGATTTAGATCCGGATATTTTCTTAGCCTTCGTGTGGCACAAATTAAGCGAGTAATCTCCTTTTTTAGTCTTTCATAGGTGACAGATGCTGAGTGCGTTGGTACTAGAAACAAAAGATTTATTCACATTTCAATGTAAAGGAGGTCTCTAAGACAGCCACTTGTGTTTTTCCATCCAAATATAAATTAGTCACACTACCACGCTTGAATTACATCACGAATAACTTTATTTCTGAATGCAATAGAACGAAATGCTTTTGTAAGCTTTTAAACAATATAATGAACTGTCACTGGAATATATCTGTCAGTTGTCAGACGAGCGGCTTAGAAATGATAGCAGCCTGGAATTGATAGCAATACATAATGTGTGTGAAGATAAATTTTAAAATTTAACTTTAACAGAGCAATTTTAACAGGTTAACAGAGCTATGTTAACGGTTAACAGAGCTCTTTTATGTAAAAAAAATTGGAAATTTGAATTTAATTTTAGATTAAAACTTAAAAAATGGCGTTGTATGTGCATTAAAATTAAAAAAACAACTCAATAATAATAGAAAACACAATGAGTAATAACTAACTTAAAGGAATATTAGGAGTATATATCTCAGAACTGTTAAAGAATGGCTGGTTGCAAAAATAAGTGGTAATAAATTGATATGTTTAAAGTATGAAATTGGAGATAGATAGGTTGATAAAACTGGTACCACATATAGCTCTCGTCGAGTGCTATCAGAAAGTACAAGAGTTATATTCCAAATTCATTTCAGATGCGAGAAATTTTGAAATTTTAGAAATCTGGAATAGCCCACTGTGCTGGAATGGAAAAAGATAGGTTAATGAAACTGGTACCACATATAGCCCTCGTCGAGAGCTATCAGAATATATACGTGTTGTATTCCGAATCCATTTCAGATTCGAGCAAAATGTAAAGTTAAATGATAAAAATCTAAAGTGGCCCACTGTGCTGGATTACAAATAGATAGGTAAATGAAACTGGTACCACATATAGGCCTTTTTGGGCGCTATTAGAATCTATAAGAGTTATATTCCGAATCCATTTCAGATTCGAGAAATTTTGACTCTAAAATTAAATTTTAAAAATCTAAAATGGCCCACTGTACTGGAATGGAAAAAGATAGGTCAATGAAACTGGTACCACATATAGCCCTCGTCGAGAGCTATCAGAATATATAAGCATTATAATTCAAGTCCATTTCAGATTCGAGAAATTTTGATTCAAAAGAAAAATTTTATAAATATGAAATGGCCCACTGTGCTGGAATGGAGAATGATAGGCCACTGAAACTGGTTTCACATATAGCCCTCGTCGAGAGCTATTAGAATGTATAATCATTACATTCCAAATTCATTTCAAATTCAAGAAATTTTGAAATTAAAGTTAAATTTAAATTTGAAAAATATAAACTGGCCCACTGTGCTGGACACGAAAAAGATAGGTCAACCAAACTTCTACCACAAATAGCCCTTGTCGAGTGCTATAAGAATCTATAGGCATTATATTCCGAATCCATTTCAGATTCGAGAAATTTTGAAATTAAAGTTAAATTTTAAAAGTCTGAAATGGCCCACTGTGCTGTGGAATGGGGGAAAGATAGGTCAATGAAACTGGTACCACATATAGCCTTCGTCGAGAGGTATCAGAATATATAATTGCTATATTCTGAATTTATTTCGAAATATTGTCAAAATTAGAAATAAATTACGACATATTTTCCTTTTGAAATTTACCTCTGTACCTGTGTAGCAAAATGTGTTAAACCTCGCTGTTATTAATATGACATAACATACTTTACTCTGAGAGTCGCTCTCTTGATTCGACTCTCAACAGATGTTGTGAAAATAACATAGCAGTGTCTCACCATTACCTCATGTATTTTTGAAGTTAAATTTTAAAATAGAAAAATTCAATTTTTTCAAAATCGTTAAAAGATAGGCGAATGAAATTAACGTCAATAATAGCTCTTATCTGAATCTATGAGAATATGTAAACATTATATTCGGAATCCATTTCAGATTTGAGAAATTTTGCCTCTAAAATTAAATTTTAAAAATCTAAAGTGGCCCACTGTGCTGGAATGGGAAAAGATAGGTTACTGAAACTGGTAGTACATATAGCCCTCGTCGAGAGCTATCAGAATTTATAAGAATTATATTCCAAATCCATTTGAGATTCGAAAAATTTTGAAATCAAAGTTAAATTTTAAAAATATGGTATGGCCCATTGTGCTGAAATGGAGAAAGATAGGACAATAAAACTACTTCCACATATAGCCCTCGTCGAGAGCTAGCAGAATATATAAGCGTTATATTCCGAATCCATTTCAGATTCGAGAAATTGTGACTCTAAAATTAAATTTTAAAAATAAAAAATGGCCCACTGTGCTGGAATGGGAAAAGATAGGTTAATGAAACTGGTAGTACATATAGCCCTCGCCGAGAGCTATCAGAATTTATAAGCACTATATTCCAAATCAATTTCAGATTCGAGAAATTTTGAAATTAAAGTTAAATTTTAAAAATCAAAAATGGCCCACTGTGCTGGAATGGGGAAAGATAGGTCAATGAAACTGGTACCACATATAGTCCTCATCGAGAGCTATTAGAGTATATAAGCGTTATATTCCAAATCCATTTCAGATTCGAGAAATTTTGAAATTAAAGTTCAATTTTAAAAATATGAAATGGCCCACTGTGCTGGAATGGAGAAAGATAGGTCAATGAAACTGGTACCACATATAGCCCTCGTTGAGAGCTATCAGAATATATATTTGCTATATTCTAAATTTATTTCGAAATATTGTCAAAATTAGAAATAAATGACGACATATTTTCCTTTTGAAATTTACCTCTGTAACTGTGTAGCAAAATGTGTTAAACCTCGCTGTTATTAATATAACATAACATACTTTACTCTGAGAGTCGCTCTCTTGATTCGACTCTCAACAGATGTTGTGAAAATAACATAGCAGTGTCTCACCATTACCTCATGTATTTTTGAAGTTAAATTTTAAAATAGAAAAATTCAATTTTTTCAAAATCGTTAAAAGATAGGCAAATGAAATTAACGTCAATAATAGCTCTTATCTAGACCTATCAGAATATATAAGCATTATATTCCAAATCCATTTCAGATTCGAGAAATTTTGAAATTAAAGTTAAATTTTAAAAATCTCAAATGGCCCATTGTGCTGGAATGGGGAAAGATAGGTTAATGAAACTGGTACCACATATAGCCCTCGTCGAGAGCTATTAGAGTATATAGGCGTTATATTCCAAATCCATTTCAGATTCGAGAAAATTTGAAATTAAAGTTAAATTTTAAAAATATGAAATGGCCCACTGTGCTGGAATGGAGAAAGATAGGTCAATGAAACTGGTACCACATATAGCCCTCGTTGAGAGCTATCAGAATTTATAAGCACTATATTCCAAATCCATTTCAAATTCGAGAAATTTTGACTCTAAAATTAAATTTTAAAAATCTAAAATGACCCACTGTGCTGGAATGGGAAAAGGTAGGTTAATGAAACTGGTAGTACAAACAGCCCTCGTCGAGAGCTATCAGAATTTATAAGCATTGTATTCCAAATCCATTTCAGATTCGAAAAATTTTGAAATTAAAGTAAAATTTTAAAAATCCAAAATGGCCCACTGTGCTGGAATGGGGAAAGATAGGTTAATGAAACTGGGAGCACATATAGCCCTCGTCGAGAGCTATCAGAATTTATAAGCATTATATTCCAAATCAATTTCAGATTCGAGAAATTTTGAAATAAAAGTTAAATTTTAAAAATAGGATATGGCCCATTGTGCTGAAATGGAGAAAGATAGGTCAATAAGACTGGTCCCACATATAGCCCTCGTCGAGAGCTATCAGAATATATAAGCATTATATTCCGAATAAATTTCAGATTGGAGAAAGCGTGAAATTAAAGTTAAATTTTAAAAATTTAAATGGCCCACTGTGCTGGACACGAAAAAGATAGGTTCATAAAACAGGTACCACTTATAGCCCTCGTCGGGAGCTATCATAATATGTAAGCATTATATTCCGAATCCATTTCAGATTTGAGAAATTTTGAATGTAAAATTATATGATAAAAATTTAAAGTGGCCCACTGGCCGGACTGCAAATAGATAGGTAACTGAAACTGGTAGCACATATAGTCCTCGTTGAGTACTATCAAAATATATAATTGTAATATTCTAAATTTATTTCGAAATATTGCGAAAATTAATAAAAAATAGACATATTTTCCTTTTAAAATATACCTCTGTGACTGTTTAGCAAAATATGTTATCCGTCGCTATTATTAAAATAACATAACATAACATACTTTACTATGAGACTCGCTCTTTTGTTTTGTTTACAGATTCGACTCTTAACAGATGTTGTGAAAATAACATAGCAGTGTCTCCCCATTACCTCATGTATTTTTGAAGTTAAATTTTAAAATAGAAAAATTCAATTTTTTCAAAATCGTAAAAAGATAGGCGAATGAAATTCACGTCAGTAATAGTTCTTATCTAGATCTATCAGAATATGTAAGCAGTATATTACGAATACATTTCAGATTGGAGAAATTTTGAATATAAAGTTAAATTTTAAAAATCTCAAATGACCCACTGTGGTGGACACGAAAAAGATAGGTTAATGAAACTAGTACCATATATAACCCTCGTCGAGAGCTATTAGAATATATAAGCATTATATTCCAAATCCATTTCAGATTCGAGAAATTTTGAAATTAAAGTTAAATTTTAAAAATCTCAAATGGCCCACTGTGCTGGAATGGGGAAAGATAGGTTAATGAAACTGGGAGCACATATAGCCCTCGTCGAGAGATATCAGAATTTATAAGCATTATATTCCAAATCAATTTCAGATTCGAGAAATTTTGAAATAAAAGTTAAATTTTAAAAATAGGATATGGCCCATTGTGCTGGAATGGAGAAAGATAGGTCAATGAAACTGGTACCACATATAGCCCTCGTCGAGAGCTATCAGAATATATAATTGCTATATTCTAAATTTATTTCGAAATACTGTCAAAATTAGAAATAAATTACGAAATATTTTCCTTTTGAAATTTAACTCTGTAACTGTGTAGCAAAATGTGTTAAACCTCGCTGTTATTAATATAACATAACATACTTTACTCTGAGAGTCGCTCTCTTGATTCGACACTCAACAGATGTTGTGAAAATCAAAGACAATAAACTCTAGGAAGATAGGAAATTGGCTACTGAGGAAATCAAACCATTTACCGTGTTAGTTTCATACTCGAACAAAACGCGTATACGACAAGTATTGACATAGCATTAAAATGCAAATAAAAATAAATTAAGTACACGAAATAAATTTCCATAAAAGGGAAAATGTAATTTTTTTGTTGTTGCCTAAAATTTAACAGTGTTTCATTAAGAAAATTATGTTTTTCATTTTAAAAAATAAAAAACGAAAAACAAATAAAAAATTACAAACATGTATGGAACTAACATGGTAAATGCAACATTTGGTATGACGCAAGCCAATTTCCTATCTTCCTCAAGTTTATTGTCTTTGGTGAAAATAACATAGCAGCGTCTCACCATTACCCCATGTATTTTTTAAGTTAAATTTTAAAATAGAAAAATTCAATTTTTTCAAAATCGTAAAAAGATAGGCGAGTGAAATTAACGTCAATAATAGTTCTTATCTAGATCTATCAGAATATGTAAGCAGTATATTCCGAATCCATTTCAGATTGGAGAAATTTTGAATATAAAGTTAAATTTTAAAAATCTCAAATGACCCACTGTGGTGGACACGAAAAAGATAGGTTCATAAAACTGGTACCATATATAGCCCTCGTCGAGAGCTATCAGAATACATACGCGTTGTATTCCAAATCCATTTCAGATTCGAGAAATTTTGAAATTAAAGTTAAATTTTAAAAATCTCAAATGGCCCACTGTGCTGGAATGGGGAAAGATAGGTTAATGAAACTGATACCACATATAGCCCTTGTCGAGAGCTATTGGAATATATAAGCATTATATTCCAAATCCATTTCAGATTCGAGAAATTTTGAATGTAAATATGAAATGGCCCACTGTGCTGGGATGGGGAATACTTTAAGTACTTACTTTATATTTATACTATTTTAATTAAAATGACATATATAAAAATCGGCATTGCATAGTATTGTTTATTGAGTGTTCAATTTTTTATGTTATATATAGACAATATCATTGGCAATAAGTTTTTTAATGTAAAAAAATATCATATAAAAAAATTAATGGAGATTTAGGATATTTAAGAATTCAAAACTAAATAATGGATTTTTTGAATATAGAATATAGCCTCGTTTTACATTAAACGCATATATCACTACTATCGACAGGTACACATTTATTTAATATTTAATATGGTCTTCATGAGATTTTTAAAATTTTACTTTAATTCCAAAATGATGCTTATATATTCTGGTAGGCCTATTCAAGAGCTATTATAGGCGTTAATAACATTCGCCTATATTTTTTTGTGTCTAGCACAGTGGGCAATTTGAGATTATTAAAATTTAACTTTAATTTCAAAATTTCTCGAATCTGAAATGGATTCGGAATACAACGCGTATGTATTCTGATAGCTCTCGACGAGGGCTATATATGGTACCAGTTTTATGAACCTATCTTTTTCGTGTCCACCACAGTGGGTCATTTGAGATTTTTAAAATTTAACTTTAATTTCAAAATTTCTTGAATTTGAAATGGATTTGGAATATAGTGCTTATAAATTCTGATAGCTCTCAACGAGGGCTATATGTGCTACCAGTTTCATTAACCTATCTTTCCCCATTCCAGCACAGTGGGCCATTTGAGATTTTTAAAATTTAACTTTAATTTCAAATTTTCTCGAATCTGAAATGGATTTGGAATATAACGCCTATATACTCTAATAGCTCTCGACGAGGGCTATATGTGGTACCAGTTTCATTAACCTATCTTTCCCCATTCCAGCACAGTGGGCCCTTTGAAACTTTTAAAATTTAACTTTAATTTTAAATTTTCTCGAATCTGAAATGGATTTGGAATATAACGCTTATATACTCTAATAGCTCTCGACGAGGGCTATATGTGGTACCAGTTCCATTAACCTATCTTTCCCCATTCCAGCACAGTGGGCCATTTGAGATTTTTAAAATTTAATTTTAGAGTCAAAATTTCTCGAATCTGAAATGAATTTGGAATATAATGCTTATATATTCCAATAGCTCTCGACGAGGGCTATATGTGGTATCAGTTTCATTAACCTATCTTTCCCCATTCCAGCACAGTGGGCCATTTGAGATTTTTAAAATTTAACTTTAATTTCAAAATTTCTCGAATCTGAAATGGATTTGGAATATAACGCTTATATATTCTAATAGCTCTCGACGAGGGTTATATATGGTACTAGTTTCATTAACCTATCTTTTTCGTGTCCACCACAGTGGGTCATTTGAGATTTTTACAATTTTACTTTACATTCAAAATTTCTCGAATCTGAAATGGATTCGTAATATGATGCTTATATATTCTGATAGGTCTAGATAAGAGCTATTATTGACGTTAATTTCATTCGCCTATCTTTTTACGATTTTGAAAAAATTTAATTTTTCTATTTTAAAATTTAATTTCAAAAATACTTGAGTTAATAGTGAGACACTGCTATGTTATTTTCACAATATCTGTTGAAAGTCGAATCAAGAGAGCGACTCTCAGAGTAAAGTATGTTATGTTATATTAATAACAGCGAGGTTTAACACATTTTGCTACGCAGTCACAGAGGTAAATTTCAAAAGGAAAATATGTCTATTTTATTTCTAATTTTGACAATATTTCGAAATAAATTTAGAATATAGCAATTATATATTCTGATACCTCTCGACGAAGGTTATATGTGGTACCAGTTTCATTGACCTGTCTTTCCCCCATTCCACAGCACAGTGGGTCATTTCAGACTTTTAAAATTTAACTTTAATTTCTAAATTTCTCGAATCTGAAATGGATTCGTAATATAGTGCCTATAGATTCTTATAGCACTCGACAAGGGCTATTTGTGGTAGAAGTTTGGTTGACCTATCTTTTTCGTGTCCAGCACAGTGGGCCAGTTTATATTTTTCAAATTTAAATTAAACTTTAATTTCAAAATTTCTTGAATTTGAAATGAATTTGGAATGTAATGATTATACATTCTAATAGCTCTCGACGAGGGCTATATGTGAAACCAGTTTCAGTGGCCTATCATTCTCCATTCCAGCACAGTGGGCCATTTCATATTTACAAAATTTTTCTATTGAATCAAAATTTCTCGAATCTGAAATGGACTTGAATTATAATGCTTATATATTCTGATAGCTCTCGGCGAGGGCTATATGTGGTACCAGTTTCATTGACCTATCTTTTTCCATTCCAGTACAGTGGGCCATTTTAGATTTTTAAAATTTAATTTTAGAGTCAAAATTTCTCGAATCTGAAATGGATTCGGTATATATTTCTTGTAGATTCTAATAGCGCCCAACAAGGCCTATATGTGGTACCAGTTTCATTTACCTATCTATTTGTAATCCAGCACAGTGGGCCACTTTAGATTTTTATCATTTAACTTTACATTCAAAATTGCTCGAATCTGAAATGGATTCGGAATACAACACGTATATATTCCGATAGCTCTCGACGAGGGCTATATGTGGTACCAGTTTCATTAACCTATCTTTTTCCATTCCAGCACAGTGGGCCATTCCAGATTTCTAAAATTTCAAAATTTCTCGCATCTGAAAGGAATTTGGAATATAACTCTTGTACTTTCTGATAGCACTCGACGAGAGCTATATGTGGTACCAGTTTTATCAACCTATCTATCTCCAATTTCATACTTTAAACAAATCAATTTATTACCACTTATTTTTGCAACCAGCCATTCTTTAACAGTTCTGAGATATATATTCCTAATATTCCTTTAAGTTAGTTATTACTCATTGTGTTTTCTATTATTATTGATTTGTTTTTTTAATTGCAATGCACATACAACGCCATTTTTTAAGTTTTAATCTAAAATTAAATTCAAATGCGCTATTTTTTAACACAAAAGAGCTCTGTTAACCGTTAACATAGCTCTGTTAACCTGTTAAAATTGCTCTGTTAAAGTTAAATTTTAAAATTTATCTTCACACACATCAATACATATCACTGTATAGAGTGACCCACCGTTTAAACCACATCCGCAATAACCAATTTAACCTATGGGCAACGTTCGGTATTTGAGAACACTATTTAAGAAGAAGTATTTTCAACCAGATGTTTGAGCAGTTTAATATTAACATACCAGGGAACTGCAAAGGGGAGAAGCTTGCAAGACATTTCACAAGAACTACAATCTGTTATTATGCCTCTAGCTACCACTAAGCCCATATTGCGCAAGCAGATTGATATGATAACGACGCCCGAAGTCGAATATTATACAAAATTCGATCCTCTTACAAAAGTCATATAGAGGACTTTGGTCATTTTCTACATCTGAACCGACTTCGATGAAATTTTGCACATACCGTTAGTACTATAGGGGACTGGATCTAGCCAATATTGAGTAAGATCGGTTTATAAATAAGTGTTCTATGGCCAAATTTGGGACAATCGGGCTATACATATATATGGGAGCTATATCTAAATCTGAACCGATTTTGACGATTTTTTGCACATATAGTTGTGCTATAGAAGACTACAGTTAGCCAAATTTGAGTAGATCGATTGATAAATAAGGGTTTTATGGCCAAATTTAGCTATAGCTAAATCTGAACCGATTTCGATGATTTGTTGCACATATAATTAGTGCTATAGAAGATTACATTTAGCCAACTTTGAGTAAGATC